>NC_090656.1:13447565-13755065 GCF_040937935.1 Hyperolius riggenbachi
TGATATTTTGGTACTATGACGTTACCCAGACCGGGCGCCTCCTACCTACCTGTTATCCTATTATACTCTCACTTACATACTTTGTATTGAGGGTGGTCCAGTCGAGTCCCTCGACAAAAGAACCATTTTTTAAAGGGAGAAGCGACCGTCTTGGATACTAAAGGCCGAGTGGGGACGGTATTTCTCCCCCTGCAGACACGAGTGGTTGCCTTGTTGCAACCCGCCTTTGTGAGTATATACTCAATTATCTTTCAATTTATCCATACCAACTAACAATATTGCACCAGATTGGGCTCCCGGACCTCTTTGTGTTTTTTCTTCACTATTCTACAACTCCATGAAAAGGATTCATGCAAAGATGCTGGCCAGCCTCCCTGCTTGCTGCACACTTTTTTGGCAGTTGGACGGAGCAACTGCCATTCACTGAGTGCTTTTAAAAATAAAGAAAACCCTGAGAACCCCCCTCCCCCAATGAGAAGATGGGTTACTCCAAAATCTGTCGGTAATGTCAAATTTCTACTACTTACTGTAAGTGACAGCAACATAGGAGAAAAGTAATTTATGGCTCATTTTACTCTGGGAGAAATGTACTTCTTATTTGTACAGTCTATGTTTACATGTATTAAAATCTTAAGATTTTCGTGACCGAAGTCCTTTAAAGAGACACTGAAGCGAAAAAAAAATTATGATATTATGATTTGTATGTGTAGTACAGCTAAGAAAAAAAACATTAAGATCATATTCATCAGTCTAATTGTTTCCAGTACAGGAAGAGTTGAGAAACTCCAGTTGTTATCTCTATGCAAAAAAGCTATTAAGCTCTCCGACTAAGTTAGTCGTGGAGAGGGCTGTTATCTGACTTTTATTATCTCAACTGTAATTGAACTGTTTACTTTTCCTCTGCTAGAGGAGAGATTATTACTTCGCAGACTGCTCTGAAAGACTCATTTTGAATGCTGAGTGTTGTGTAATCTGCACATATTATAGAGTGATGTAATGTTAGAAAAAACACTATATACCTGAAAATAAAAATATGAGAATATTTTCTTTGCTGCTAATCTTCTAGTAATTATTCATAGTACACAACCAATTCATTATATCATATATTTTTTTTCGCTTCAGTGTCTCTTTGTCTTCCAAAGCTCTAGCCATCCCCGACTGTGTTGCCTCAGCCTGGTCTCAGCTGGGCAGCAACGCCCTAATAAATGGCTGTGAGAAACAGCACCACAGGCGGGGTGGCCAGAGCATCGGAAGGGGGCGTAGCTTCTCCTATCTAATGAAGTGTAAGCCAGTGGGTGAGTTATTAACCCTAAAACCCACTGATCCTAGCAGGATTAAGACAGAGCCTTACAGGACAGACTCTGACATTTACACCAGACTTATTATTTAAAGTGGGATAAAACTCTGATATAACATTCAATAAATATAGGTTTTCCTACCCTTTATTACCCATACAGTTTAATATTTGCTTTTGTGCACAAGCAATATTGTCCACTTCTAAATTACAGCTTCCCAAACTACAGTTTATCTGCTCTGAAAGCTGCCATTGCATTTTACTCATTTTACTCATAGTTGCTGTAATCATATATTAAAATCTTCTAGTGATTATTTCTCAACTGTGTGCATGCTAGAAGCAGAAAGAGCTCTTTTTCAGCACAGCTAGGAATGTAGCAACAGAGGAATGTAAACAAAAGATAATGTTATCACCTCTTTGAATGCGAATGCTGTGTTTAACTGCTTGATTGCTGTTCTGCTATAAATTGTGTGTGGTAGTAGGGTAAAGCAGCAACAACATTTTTGTGCCGTGTTAGCCAAACAAAAAACTCTAAAAAAGAAATGCTGAGTTTCAGACCACTGAAAGCAATGTCCCCCTCTGTTAGAAAATATTATTGTGATTTGTTACTGAGCCTATTTTATAACAAGGTCTCAGTGAGGAATCCCTTCTTTATGACTTAAACCATATATTGCAGGGTGACTCCAGTAAGTCTGACCCAACAGGTCGTAAAACTGAACATTAAGTACTAATGAGCTTTATCTGAATCCACGCATCAGAGGATTCTAATCTATCAGAGGAATCTATTCCAAACTTCTGAAAATAAGTTGTTTACACGCTTTTGTTTTCTTGTCCTCATTTGTATTTCTATGCCATAGAGAAGAACAGTCTGTTATTCATATAAGTACAATATCAGCACTACATACACCTCGCAGGAAGTTTACATATTATATTGACACCACGGAGAGAGCAACTAGTTTATATTTCATATCATTTCAGCACCACAAATAGAGCAGCTAGTTTCTCATCCATATCAGCACCATGGACAGAACAGCTAGTTTATCATCCATATCAGCACCATGGACAGAGCTGCTAGTCTATCATCCATATCAGCACCATGGACAGAACAGCTAGTTTATCATCCATATCAGCACCATGCAAGTATTGAGTGCATAACTGAACATAATTATTTGAAGGTTGACTTTTTTTGTTTTAAAAACACTTTTCTTTTATTGGTCGGATGAAATATGCTAATTTTTTGAGATAGGAAATTTGAGTTTTCATGAGCTGTATGCCAAAATCATCAATATTAAAACAATAAAAGGCTTGAACTACTTCAGTTGTGTGTAATGAATCTAAAATATATGAAAGTCTAATGTTTATCAGTACATTACAGAAAATAATGAACTTTATTACAATATGCTAATTTTTGGAGAATATCCTGCATATCAGCACCATGGACAGAGCAGCTAGTTTCTCATCCATATCAGCACCATGGACAGAGCAGCTAGTTTCTCATACATATCAGCACCATGGACAGAGCAGCTAGTTTATCATAATAATAATAATAATCTGAACATTTGTATAGCGCTTTTCTCCTGTCGGACTCAAAGCGCTCAAGAGCTGCAGCCACCCTGCAGTGTTAGGGAGTCTTGCCTTGAACTTCCTACTGAATAGATACTTGACCTAGCCAGGATTTGAACCCTGGTCTCCCATGTCAAAGGCAGAGCCTATCCAGCACCATGGACAGCGCAGCTAGTTTATCATCCATATCAGCACTATATACAGAGCAGCTAGTTTATCATATATATCAGCACCATGGACAGAGCAGTTGGTTTATCATCCATAGCAGCACCATGGACAGAGCAGCTAGTTTATCATCCATAGCAGCACTATAGACAGAGCTGCTAGTTTATCATCCATATCAGCACCATGGACAGAGCAGCCAGTTTATCATATATATCAGCACCATGGACAGAGCAGCTGGTTTATCATCCATATCAGCACCATGGACAGAGCTGCTAGTTGATCACCCATATCAGCACCATGGACAGAGCAGCTAGTTGATCATCCATATCAGCACCAGGACAGAGCTGCTAGTCTATCACCCATATCAGCACCATGGACAGAGCAGCTAGTTTATCATCCATATCAGCACCATGGACAGAGCAGCTAGTTTATCATCCATTTCAGCACCATGGACAGAGCAGCTAGTTTATCATCCATATCAGCACCATGGACAGAGCAGCTAGTTGATCAACCATATCAGCACCAGGACAGAGCTGCTAGTCTATCATCCATATCAGCACCATGGACAGAGCAGCTAGTTTCTCATCCATATCAGCACCATGGACAGAGCAATTGGTTTATCATCCATAGCAGCACTATAGACAGAGCTGCTAGTTTATCATCCATATCAGCACCATGGACAGAGCAGCCAGTTTATCATCCATATCAGCACCATGGACAGAGCAATTGGTTTATCATCCATATCAGCACCATGGACAGAGCAGCTAGTTTATCATCCATATCAGCACCGTGGACAGAGCAGCTGGTGAAAGGTTTTGCTATAGTCCGACTTGGTGCCGGAAAAAAAGGAACACGGCATAGTCATTTGTGTGCTTGGCGCACTTTAATCAGGCTAGGAAAGGAAAATCCCTCAGTAAACCTACATCTAGCCTACATCTCTTGCACTATTTGGGCTACTATATTCTCATGACTCATAGAGAAAAATATAAACTTTCATCAGCATTCTGACATTCAGCTCTGTGCATAGAGTCGCTTCCCTTTCCTAACTTCCCCTAAATTTAATTGAAACAATAAGTTTCAGCCTTGTTACAGAATCATAGAGACAAAGCCATGCAGACAGGAAGCTGCCTATAGGTCTCGGATTACGCTGGATTTAGAAAGAATATATATAGGATTCTTTACAGCAGGGCAGGAAACCTGAGCGGAGAGGTCAAAGCATAATTGGTAAGAGCTTAATACTGGAAGACATAAGCAGTATAAGCAGAAATACAGCATATCTGATGCTGAATGTATCTATGAAAAGAACATAATTAGTTACACTCATGCCTTCCAGTATTCTGTATCGAGCGCCAATGTACGTGAAAAGCTCAATGTATTGAGGACAAATAGATTTATTATAGAGAGTTGACATCTACCATACTCAGAATATATAATAATATGAGATACATACGCCTCCGTACAGCTACACTTCCTTGAGAACTGTACTGTGTGCTCACTTAGAAACTTTCTATTTGCTTACGGAAAAGCAAGGAGAGAAAAAGGCGAGGTAGAAAAAAATCATATGTCAAGGCTAAAGAACGTATATTCCTATTGCCATCATGGGTGCCAAGGAAGACAGAGTTAGGCAGGAAGTTAGGTCTTCTTGAATTACCATAAAAGGATGGATATCCACTTTTGTCAAGATTTCTCACAGATTTGATGACTTTGATTGAATCTACCGGCTATCTGTTTACCAGCACAGGCCAATCAGTGAACTGTCGGAAATCAATTTGAAGTGTATTGTTTAAAATGGATATGGAGGTAATTTGAACTGACCAGGTGGGGACAGGAAAGATGGGAGATTCTTGGCTTCATAGTTTTGTGTGGGATTGATTAGTTCAAAGCTTATGTGTGGAGTGGTTTGATGGACTTCTCCTTGTTGAAGATCATTATCTTAGAGCACTTTTTCAAGATCCATCACATTGGACCACATTGTTGGAGATCCTTTACGATGAACGTGTTACGGGAGATGCATCACGTTGGATGCTTTGTTGGAGATCCATCACATTGGACCACTCTATGGAAGATGCATCACGTTCGACCACCTTGTTGGAGATACATAATGTGAGAGATTTTATTGGATCTCCCTAAAGTTGGATCACTATTGATTGCACTTCTACTGTATTATCTGAACCAGACTACCCCTTAGTCCTCTTTTCTGGCCTCTCGATAGAACAAAACAGGATTCCAAACTGTGTGTCTGGACAACAATTTTTGGCACGTATGTAGCTGTAGCTAGGTTCCTTCTGAAATTATTATGTACATAAATGGTTACTTCCCCGCCCCGAGCTTCCATCCTAGCAGCGTCTTTTTCCTATTACGCCTTGGGAGAATCACCTTGTGCATCTGGTATGCTCAGATGTCTGTCCCACTTTTTTTGTATATTTCTGGCCGTTATGCTGTTTGATTGAGCCATACAGAAATTTGTGTTGTGGCCTGATGGAGGGCATGTATATTGTATAAAGAGCTCGAAACGAACATGTGTCGTTGCCTTTAAAACACAACATCTATTTAAGGTTGCAATTAAGCCAAGCCAGAATACAGTATTTACCAGTTCCATCAGCTTCAATTTTTGATGTTTTTTGATATACCATTGAATATATGGAGATCAATTATGTGGAATAGAAGAAACCATTTTAACGTTGTTTGTTGTATGTGTTAAAGTTTTTCTACAAAGTTTTGATACCATAAAACTGCACTTTAGTTCCTCATTTTTTGAATTTAAGTCCTTTTCTATAAAGCAACTAAAGTCTGTATAGGCAAGGTGGACTGCCTCTAAAAGGACTGTGTGTTTTTGATCCTTCACTTTATAAAGGATTGTACCCAATTATACGTACAGTACAGACCAAAAGTTTGGACACACCTTCTCAATCAAAGAGTTTTCTTTATTTTCATGACTATGAACATTGTAGATCCACACTGAAGGCATCCAAACTATGAATTAACACACGTGGAAGTATAGTACATAACCAAAACGTGTGAAACAACTGAGAATATGTCATATTCTAGGTTCTTCAAAGTAGCCACCTTTTGCTTTGATTACTGCTTTGCACACTCTTGGCATTGTCTTGATGAGCTTCAAGAGGTAGTCACCTGAAATGGTTTTCACTTCACAGGTGTGCCCTGTCAGGTTTAATAAGTGGCATTTCTTGGCTTATAAATGGGGATGGGACCATCAGTTGCGTTGTGGAGAAGTCAGGTGGATACACAGCTGATAGTCCTACTGAATAGACTGTTAGAATTTGTATTATGGCAAGAAAAAAGCTAAGAAAAACGAGTGGCCATCATTATAAGAAATGAAGGCCAGTCAGTCCAAAAAATTGGGAAAACTTTGAAAGTGTCCCCAAGTGCAGTCTCAAAAACCATCAAACGCTACAAAGAAACTGGCTCACATGCGGAAAGGAAGACCAAGAGTCATCTCTGCTGCGGAGGATAAGTTCATCCGAGTCACCAGCCTCAGAAATCGCAGGTTAACAGCAGCTCAGATTAGAGACCAGGTCAATGTCACACAGAGTTCTAGCAGCAGACACATCTCTTGAAGAACTGTTTAGAGGAAACTGTGTGAATCAAGCCTTCATGGTAGAATATCTGCTAGGAAACCACTGCTAAGGACAGGCAACAAGCAGAAGAGACTTGTTTGGGCTAAAGAACACAAGGAATGGACATTAGACCAGTGGAAATCTGGGCTTTGGTCTGATAAGTACAATTTGAGATTTTTGGTTCCAACCATCATGTCTTTGTTTGACTTAGAAAAGGTGAACGGATGGTCTCTACATGCCTGGTTCCCACCGTGAAGCATGGAGGAGGAGGTGTGATGGTGTGGGGGTGCTTTGCTGGTGACACTGTTGGGGATTTATTCAAAATTGAAGGCATACTGAACCAGCATGGCCACCACAGCATCTTGCAGCGGCATGCTATTCCATCCGGTTTGCGTTAAGTTGGACCATCATTTATTTTTAAACAGGACAATGACCCCAAACACACCTCCAGGCTGTGTAAGGGCTATTTAACCAGGAAGGAGAGTGATAGGGTGCTGCGCCAGATGACCTGGCCTCCACAGTCACCCGACCTGAACCCAATCGAGATGGTTTGGGGTGAGCAGAGTGAAGGCAAAAGGGCCAACAAGTGCCAAGCATCTCTGGGAACTCCTTCAAGACTATTGGAAGACCATTTCAGGTGAGTACGTTTTGAAGCTCATCAAGAGAATGCCAAGAGTGTGCAAAGCAGTAATCAAAGCAAAAGGTGGCTACTTTGAAGAACCTAGAATATGACATATTTTCAGTTGTTTCACACTTTTTGGTTATGTACTATACTTCCACATGTGCTAATTCATAGTTTGGATGCCTTCAGTGTGAATGTACAATGTAGTCATGAAAATAAAGAAAACTCTTTGAATGAGAAGGTGTGTCCAAACTTTTGGTCTGTACCAGGGGCGCCTCTAGCCTTCTTGTCACTCCAGGCAAGAAATCCTGTGGCGCCCCCCCCCCCCCCCCATAAAAAATAAAAAATAAATCATATACATTATAGAACACTTCACACATGATATAAGCCATCGGAGAAGGATAACTATAAAACGGGGCCCTGGGCAAGATAACACTTTGCCCTCCACTGATGGTCACCTGGCTTATTTAGTTAGATTTGGTGGGGGCTAGCAACCACCAGGCCCCTAAACTCTCTCTAGACCCTAGGCAGCTGCCTAAGTTTGCCTTGTGGATGATCAGCATTGTATGCCATACAGCACATGCTGCCAGTATGCACCTCAAATAAATACAGCATCCACACTACAAGTTCCAATGGCAGTCACATTGCAAGATTGGATTATCAAGCAAGACATTCTTCCCTTCAGAATAATTTCTCACAAACATTATGAGATATGCAGATATGTTACCACCTGTTAGGGTAGGACTAGAGTGGGCATATCATGACATTGAAGGGCTGATATGGTAAGGTGGTTTAAGGCACAGTGCACACCGAGCGGTTTTAGCAGCGATCCGCCAACTGCATTTGTCTGTGAAAACGCTTGGCTAATGTATTTCAATGGGATGGTGCACACCAGCGGTTTGAGGTTTTTAGCAAACTGCAAACGTGCCTCCTGCTGCACATTTGCGGTTTGCAGAAGCGATTCTGCCTCAATATAAAGTATATGAAAAATGCAAACCCCTCGGAAAAACGCTAGATCAGAGCAGTTTTCCAGGCGTTTTTGCTACAGAAGCTGTTCAGTAACAGCTTTTACTGTAACAAGATTTGTAATCTGCTTCACAAAAACGCTCGCCATGTTTAGAAAATGTCTCTAAACATGCCTAGAATCGCTCTGAAATCTGCTCCAAAACCGCTAGCGTTTTGAGGATCTGCTAGCGGTTTTGGTGTGCACTGGGCCTAACAGTTTGATTCATAATCCATTCTGGAGATAAGCACAGTGTGTTTGTAGTGTAAGTGATACAAGAGAAGAGAAGTAGAATGGAGGGAGGGAGGGTAGTGGAGGGTCAGAATTGATGACATGGATGAGCAGATATCTATGAGTAGAATAGAGGCTCAGTGGGTAGCACTACTGCATTTTAGTGCTGAGTCCTAGGCTTGAACATTGGCCAGGGCAAAATCTGCATGGAGTTTCTGTCTTCAGACACTTCAGACATTTCCTGCATCCTAAAAAACATACTAATAAGTCAACTGGTTTACCCCAAAACAATCCTATATTGAAAATATTAGACTATAACTGTGGTAGGGATTAGATTGTGAGCTCCTCTGAGGACAGTCAGTGACATGACTATACTCTGTAAAGTGCTGCAGAATATGTCAGTGCTATATGAATACATAATAATAATATGGTAGGACATTAGACTATGACTATAGTTGGATTAGATTGTGAACTCCTCTGGGGACTGTCAGTTACATTACTGTGTACTCTGTAAAGTACTGCAGAAGATGTCAGTGCTATATAAACACATGATAATAATATGGTCGGACATTACAGTTTGACTATAGTAGGGATTAAATTGTAAGCTCCAGTGAGCAGTCAGTGACATGACTATGTACTCTGTAAAGTGCTGCAGAATATGTCAGTGCTATATGAATACATAATAATAATATGGTAGGACATTACAGTTTGACTATGGTAGGGATTAAATTGTAAGCTCCAGTGAGCAGTCAGTGACATGACTATGTACTCTGTAAAGTGCTGAAGATGTCAGTGCTACATAAATACACAATAATAGTTCCAAATGCTACTGGCTCCCCTGAAGAGTGCTCAGACTAGTCTACATAGTTGTGCACATTGTTCCCCAAGTAGCAGTTGTTTGGTCAGAGAGACAGTGGGAGAGGGAGCATGAGCAGAGGGTGAGGGCGAGAAAAGTTAAGCTCCACACTCACCACAGTGACTGCAACAACACAGGAAGATGGATCCAGCGAGGTGTCCCCTCATGACAAGCGTCCAGCGATTTATCTTCCTGCCAGCGGGTATGTGAGATGTCACGTGACATTACAGGACGGGCGCGAACAAGAAGTCAAGCGACCGCAGTACTTTACGGGGTGTCGTCAAGGATCTTAAAGATCCGATCCTCAGCGACGGTCACTTTTCACCACACAACGCTAAGCGATGTCACGACATCGTGTAAATGACTACTTGTCGCTCAAAAATAAATAAATCAGGAAAATCGTTGGAAAAATCGTGAGGTGGTACATAGCATTAGAGAGAGGGCAAACAGACAGCATTAATGGAAATACATTATTATGCCATCTTCAATTATAAGTAGTGATGGATGTAATTACACACATTGCTTACATGTCCATTATCATTGTCTGAGCTTTAGATGCTGCCCTCCTATTCACTCTCTCACAATGAAAGACAAAACCTGCAACCCCCACTGTGTCCATTACACACTTCAAACACTGTCTTGGTGAATTCAGGGAGAAGTGCCAGAGGGGAGGGGATCAGATGATCCTACAGCTCCATAGCTAGTCATGGCTGGAGAGCGTCCTGACATCTAGACATGCCAGACATTCTAGCAGGGCTGTCTGCAGAGTTTACTGTTTGTTTGTTTGTTTGTTTGTTTGTCTCACTCGCTCTGCAGACTCAGTAACATTTGGGGGGTAGGGCGCTGTCACCTCTGTACACTGAATAGTGAGGGACTGTCTCAAATCTTTCTATGAATCCTTATTAGATGCATTCCTAAAAATACTTGTGAGAGTAGAAAACTTTCACTACATACCCTTAAATGTCAGTCAGTCAGTCAGGCTCAGGGAGGTGGGGGAGGTAGGGCAGAGAACAGCTATAAACCAGACACATTCTTCTTAGGGAGTATCTATAAATCTGAACTCTGAATGATTCTTTATCCGTGACTTAGCAGAAGGCTATTTGTGAAAAGAGCAGAGTAAGCAAGCAGCTCAGGGTGACCCAAGCTTCTAGGAATGTATAGGGGGATAAAAGGAACCAAAATGCCCTCCTACTAAAAAAGCAAAGCTTGGTGTAATTTGCCTTCTTAAAACAGAAGGAAATCTATTTCTCTCCAGTCCCTTACAACGCTCTTTCAGGACAGGAATTATTATTTCCCCTTGGACTGACAGTAATTTATTGCGCCTTCCCCATCAAAGCCCGCTCCAAGCCGCTGCCTGGGTGGTCAGTAGGTTAAGGTGCTCCTGGTCTGTACTGTATATAGCGGAAAAATATATACAACAGGTACACAAAATTTGATAAGATGATTGGTTCAATGGGGTAAAATGATCGGGAGTAATAGAGTATTCACTGGATCGGGCCACCATTGAACAGCAGTATATACTGTAGCTGTGATTCTCAGCCAATAGCGTCAGCTCATAGAAGAGACACTGTTATCAGAATATTTAAAGCACATATATAAGTAGACAACTACTTGTTTTACTTACATAACACATGTATTGTACTGTCCCCATTTTGATTTCAGTGAATTTTATACAGTAAATACAGAGAAACCTATTCCAGACATTTTCCATCTTTACTGCCTCTGACTAAAGCCAATCCGGATGTTATTTTCTTCCTTACTCTTTTTTTTTCTCCTTAAAAACTGCACTGTCATATCTAGCTTGCTTTGTAAACACATGTGGGCAGAGCATAGATTGTATTTAAGCAACTTCTGCAGAGGGGTGAACTGCCCTGAACAGCCAATCAGCGAGGAGCAGAAATGTGGGAGGGGAAAGGACAACAAGCTTCCCTCTCCTCGGCAATGTACCAGAATGGAGCTAGGCTTAATGAGATAATATTTATTACAGCAGAAACATTTATGATTATATTGGACTGCATGTAGACTACATAATAAACACAGAGCAGTGGGTAAATGGAGTATGACTTTATGGCTGCCAATTCTGCTTTAACAACCCTCATCAAACTGACTGGCTAATTCACTATTTCAAAGGCGACAAGTCCCTTTTCACACATTTTGTAGACATTTTGGGTTACAGGATGTAACAAAAGATCGCATCGCTTAGTTCTGTATTCCTTTTGACGCTTTTTCCCAGCTAAGTCTGAAGCCTCCAACCTGTTGCTTCGCAGTGAGAGATCAGGAAAGACCTTTTTTCACCTACTCTTTGATGAGAAGAAAGCCCGAATGTCGCCATAGTAACCTCCAGCACTTTCTGATCCGCTCAGTGTAATTGTTCTGTAAGATAAAGGCGTACGAGGCTGAGGCGCTGCGACTCTCTGCTGCCTGCCCTGATATATTGTGCCGGGATTAGCGATGTGTCATCAGCACATATAACCCAGAGAGCTTCAGCCGCCGCTCCCAAAACCAGCCTGGCTCTAATTAGCGTCTGTAGGCGGCGTTTCCGGTGAGGCAAACTAAATATGTTGTATTCACTGAAGACTTGTAATGAACGTAAACCTAACCTACATGAGGAGGTTCTCAATGATCCAGGGCGTGGTACAGCTAAGAATAAAACAAGGTAGATTCAACTGGACACCTTGTGACACCTGGAAGATGTTTCACCGCCGGTACAAGTGACTTCTTCAGTGCAAATAGGGTGATGGAAACATCCAGATCTTTTGTTGTATAAGCAGTTCACTTGCTGCACACAACCAAGGGTCTGGCATGACAACGTTCACGAAAAATTGTACAATTTATAATACCTACATATAAATGTATATTTCTCTCAGAGTAAAAATGCACTACACAATACCTCTTTCCTACGTTCCTGTCACTTACAGTAGTTAGTGAAACATATCTGTCAGGTTTTGGACTAGTGTATCTCCTTATGAGGGATTCTCAGTCATTTCTCTATAAAACCACTGACTGTACTACCGTTGTTCAACCCAACAGCTAAAATACTGTGCAAATGAGTAACGAAGCTGGCTGACATCTTTCTGTGAAGCCTTTCTAGGGGGTGCTTTCATAAAGAATAAAGCCAATACTGAGAATCCCCCAAAATGATATGGACTAGTCCAAAACCTGTCAGATCTTTTAGATTTTTCTGCCTACTGTAAGTGACAGCAACATGGGAAAAAAACGTAGTTTACTGTGTATTTTACTGTGGGAGAATTGTCACTAGGGGGCAGCGTGAGACAATATCAGAGGACTTCTGCTTTCAGTTTCTCTATTTTCTGCTAGCAGAGAGAGATCAAAGCATCTCAAGAATTTACAGCACAAGTTCTGCTGACTGAAGTCAAAATCAGTGCACTTATCTCAAACAAGGTAACTCTATTGAAGCTGCTAATGGGTTTAATATGAGATTCCAAAAGTGTAGATTTAGTCTTTTTGTTGATTTGATGATAACATTGTGGTATAATCTCCATTTCCTGTATGATACAGAGGCACCTGTCAGTTTGTCTATGGAGAATGCAGTGTGCAGAGGATAGAACTCTGCAGAAGGTGATTTCCTGACATCGCTCAGGAAGCCGGTGTCTTATTGCTGAGGTTTGTGTCAGAGACTCGGGATAATTGGTGGTGCGGCGGAGATCTGTGCTGCTCTCTGTGGGCACAGCTGCTGCTGCTGGAGATCGTCGTGTCACTCTCTGTCTCTTCTTCTCTCTCCACCTGGCCGGCCTAACAGCTTATCTCAGATCGGTCTACACTTCACAAGAGAGACAGCTTGCCAAGGGGAAGAAAACCAAGAATTGGTGCTTCTTACCAGAGAGAGAGAGAACAGTTATTTAGTTCTGAAGGCCCTGATGGTTCCTCAGAAGGAAAAGGAAAAAAAGGCTAACACTAATTTTGCCGGATGAAGTCGATGGTAGAATATCGGTAACGTAACTAATATATAAATAAATATATATAAATATAATTTCCCCAACCTAAGCATCACGCCTAAAACTAACCACTAACCCTGGGAACTTGGTTATACAGGTCCTTCTGAAAAAATTAGCATATTGTGATAAAGTTAATTATTTTCTGTAATGTACTGATAAACATTAGACTTTCATATATTTTAGATTCATTACACACAACTGAAGTAGTTCGACCCTTTTATTGTTTTAAAAATGATTTTGGCATACAGCTCATGAAAACTCTAAATTCCTTTCTCAAAAAATTAGTATATTTCATCCGACCAATAAAAGAAAAGTGTTTTTAAAACAAAAAAAAGTCAACCTTCAAATAATGATGTTCAGTTATGCACTCAATACTTGGTCGGGAATCCTTTTGCAGAAATGACTGCTTCAATGCGGCGTGGCATGGAGGTAGTGTTGGGCGAACAGTGTTCGCCACTGTTCGGGTTCTGCAGAACATCACCCTGTTCGGGTGATGTTCGAGTTCGGCCGAACACCTGACGGTGCTCGGCCAAACCGTTCGGCCATATGGCCGAACTAAGAGCGCATGGCCGAACGTTCCCCGAACGTTCGGCTAGCGCTGTGATTGGCCGAACGGGTCACGTGGTTCGGACCCGAACGCGCTCTGATTGGCCGAACTGTCACGTGGTTCGGGTAAATAAATACCCGAACCACGTCATATCTCCGCCATTTGTCTGTGGGTTTAGCTTTGGGTAGGCAGGCAGGGTAGTTCGCGCTCCAGCAACGCTAGCCAGGGTCCCCCCTGTCATTGTGTCACTGCTGGGAACAGTAGTACACCGCTTGCTCAGCCACACTATATAGCATTCTGTTTACTGCCACTCTGTGTACCTCGCTCAGCCACACTATATAGCATTCTGTTTACTGCCACTCTGTGTCTGCTGGGAATAGTAGTACACCGCTTGCTCAGCCACACTATATAGCATTCTGTTTACTGCCACTCTGTGTACCTCGCTCAGCCACACTATATAGCATTCTGTTTACTGCCACTCTGTGTCTGCTGGGAATAGTGGTACACCGCTCGCTCAGCCACACTATATAGCATTCTGTTCACTGTTCTGTGTCTGCTTGGAATAGTGGTACACCGCTCGCTCAGCCACACTATATAGCATTCTGTTTACTGTTCTGTGTCTGCTGGGAATAGTGGTACACCGCTCGCTCAGCCACACTATATAGCATTCTGTTTACTGTTCTGTGTCTGCTGGGAATAGTGGTACACCGCTCGCTCAGCCACACTATATAGCATTCTGTTCACTGTTCTGTGTCTGCTGGGAATAGTGGTACACCGCTCGCTCAGCCACACTATATAGCATTCTGTTCACTGTTCTGTGTCTGCTGGGAATAGTGGTACACCGCTCGCTCAGCCACACTATATAGCATTCTGTTTACTGTTCTGTGTCTGCTGGGAATAGTGGTACACCGCTCGCTCATCCACACTATATAGCATTCTGTTCACTGTTCTGTGTCTGCTGGGAATAGTGGTACACCGCTCGCTCAGCCACACTATATAGCATTCTGTTCACTGTTCTGTGTCTGCTGGGAATAGTGGTACACCGCTCGCTCAGCCACACTATATAGCATTCTGTTCACTGTTCTGTGTCTGCTGGGAATAGTGGTACACCGCTCGCTCAGCCACACTATATAGCATTCTGTTTACTGTTCTGTGTCTGCTGGGAATAGTGGTACACCGCTCGCTCAGCCACACTATATAGCATTCTGTTTACTGTTCTGTGTCTGCTGGGAATAGTGGTACACCGCTCGCTCAGCCACACTATATAGCATTCTGTTTACTGTTCTGTGTCTGCTGGGAACAGTAGTACACCGCTCGCTCAGCCAGAGTATATAGCATTGTGTTTACTGCCACTCTGTGTACACCGCTCAGCCAGACTATATACCATTGTTTACTGACACTCTGTGTACACCGCTCAGCCAGACTATATACCATTGTTTACTGACACTCTGTGTACACCGCTCAGCCAGACTATATACCATTGTTTACTGCCACTCTGATTCTGCTGGGAACAGTAGTACACCGCTCGCTCAGCCAGACTATATACCATTGTTTACTGACACTCTGTGTACACCGCTCAGCCAGACTATATACCATTGTTTACTGCCACTCTGATTCTGCTGGGAACAGTAGTACACCGCTCGCTCAGCCAGACTATATACCATTGTTTACTGACACTATATAGCAGACTATATAGCATTGTGTGTACACCGCTCAGCCAGACTATATACCATTGTTTACTGACACTCTGTGTACACCGCTCAGCCAGACTATATACCATTGTTTACTGCCACTCTGATTCTGCTGGGAACAGTAGTACACCGCTCGCTCAGCCAGACTATATACCATTGTTTACTGACACTCTGTGTACACCGCTCAGCCAGACTATATACCATTGTTTACTGCCACTCTGATTCTGCTGGGAACAGTAGTACACCGCTCGCTCAGCCAGACTATATACCATTGTTTACTGACACTATATAGCAGACTATATAGCATTGTGTGTACACCGCTCAGCCAGACTATATACCATTGTTTACTGACACTCTGTGTACACCGCTCAGCCAGACTATATACCATTGTTTACTGCCACTCTGATTCTGCTGGGAACAGTAGTACACCGCTCGCTCAGCCAGACTATATACCATTGTTTACTGACACTCTGTGTACACCGCTCAGCCAGACTATATACCATTGTTTACTGCCACTCTGATTCTGCTGGGAACAGTAGTACACCGCTCGCTCAGCCAGACTATATACCATTGTTTACTGACACTATATAGCAGACTATATAGCATTGTGTGTACACCGCTCAGCCAGACTATATACCATTGTTTACTGACACTCTGTGTACACCGCTCAGCCAGACTATATACCATTGTTTACTGCCACTCTGATTCTGCTGGGAACAGTAGTACACCGCTCGCTCAGCCAGACTATATACCATTGTTTACTGCCACTCTGTGTACACCGCTCAGCCAGACTATATACCATTGTTTACTGCCACTCTGATTCTGCTGGGAACAGTAGTACACCGCTCGCTCAGCCAGACTATATAGCATTGTGTTTACTGCCACTCTGTGTACACCGCTCAGCCACACTATATAGCATTGCGTACTCTGCCAGTCAGTGTGTATATTGCTGGGATCAGTAATACTCCACTCACCGTCAACCACTATATGAGCTCAACATGAGTTCCCCAGAGACCTCCGCTGTGAGCAGCACTCCCAACAACAGCAACAGCCAACGCCCCACGCAAGCTATAACATCCACCCCAGCAGCCAGTGGTCAGCAGCAGCCCTCCCCGGAGGAGAACGTTGTGTCCATCAGTCCGTCGCCAGAGCGATTAATGAGGGCTGCCATTGAGGAGATGATGGGGCCTGATGTGGAGGAGGAGGTCTGGCTCAGGCCAGCATCCCAAGTTAATGTTGAGGACGATGAGGGGTCTGTGTCTGGGGATGTTGGGGTGGCAGAGGTGGTGGGTGGGTCAGACTCAGGAGAAGAGTTGTATGATGAGGATGATGATCGGGACCATCTGTATGTGCCTCAGAGTCCGACCCCGGAAAACATGTTGTATCGTGTGTTTAGGTACTAAAATCTGCGTTCCCTCCCAGTAGTGTTGGGCGAACAGTGTTTGCCACTGTTCGGGTTCTGCAGAACATCACCCTGTTCGGGGTGACTATATAGCAGACTATATAGCATTGTGTTTAATGCCACTCTGTGTACACGGCTCAGCCACACTATATAGCATTGTGTTTACTTCCACTCTGTGTCTGCTGGGAACAGTAGTACACCGCTCACCCGCCACTGTATAGCATTGTGCTCTGTGTCACTGCTGACAATAGTGGTACACCGCTCACCCACCACTGTATAGCATTTCTGTACTGCCACTGTACTGCTGCCAGTCAGCGTGTACTTTAAGGATAAGTGAAATGAGGAAGAAATCCGGTGAAAGAGGGAGGGGCAAGGGAAGAGGTGTTTCCCCTGACGGTTCACGTACAGGCCACAGGGGAGCACCCAAGAAAACCCACTCAATACTGCCCATGTTGTCCAGGACAACAACCCTCACAGATCCAAAAGAAGAGGACCAGATAATTACTTGGATGACCTCTCAAGCGTCCAGCAGTGGGTTAAGCAGCACCAGCACATCACGCACGAGGTCCGAGTCCTCAGCCAGTTAAAGTCTGGGCTTTCTTTGAAGACTGCACTGAGGATGTTACCATGGCGATTTGCAAGGTGTGCAAGACCCGCCTGAGCAGGGGGAAAAGTATTAACAACCTCTCCACCACCAGCATGAGCCGCCACATTCTATCCAAACATCCCACTCTGTGGGCAAACGCGGCAGGACAGGGTACCACCAGCAACACTGCCTCCCTTGGGTTCACCAGACTCACCACCAGACCCGCCTCAGCAGCAGCAGTAGCCCAGCCATTGCGTGGTTCACAACATTCACAAACATCAGACGATGCTGACACTGTCACTTTCCGGACTAGTGCTCTTGAGGTCTCCCAGTGTTCATCAAACACAACAACCAACAGCCCTTCGGTGTGCAGCGCTACGGTTGAGTTGTCTGTCTCTGAGATGTTTGAGCACAAGAGGAAATTGCCAGCAAATGACCCCCGGGCCGTGGCAGTAACAGCCAGCCAGCATAGCCAAGCTTCTGGCCTGCGAAATGCTGCCATATCGAGTGGTGGAGACAAACAGCTTCAAGGGCATGATGTCAGTGGCCATCCCACGTTACGTGGTTCCCAGCCGCTACCACTTTGCGCGCTCTGCAGTGCCTGAGTTGCATGAGCACGTGGTCAGCTAAATAACCCGAAGCTTGAAGAATGCCGTTGCCTGCAAGGTTCACCTCACCACTGACACCTGGACGAGTGCGTTCGGCCAGGGTCGATACATCTCCCTTACCGCGCACTGGGTGAACCTTGTGGAGCCTGGCAGCGATTCCTCACCTGCTACGGCGCGGGTGTTGCCCACGCCGCAAACAGCTGGATAACAACAGCAGCACCTACCTCTCTGACTCCTTCTCCTCCAACGCATCTCAAAGCTGTACCTCATCCGGAAATGCTAACCCAGCACCAGCAGCAGTAGGATCGTGGAAGCAGTGCAGCACAGCTGTTGGCATGCGTCAGCAAGCGTTGCTGAAGCTGATCTGCCTTGGGGATAAGCAGCACACAGGGGAGGAAATTTGGAGGGGAATAAAGGAACAGACGGATTTGTGGCTGGCACCGCTGGACCTGAAACCGGGCATGAAGCTAGACACCTGGCACGAACTGGCAATGTACGCAATAGAGGTGCTGGCTTGCCCGGCAGCCAGCGTTATGTCGGAACGCTGTTTCAGTGCTGCCGGAGGCATCATCACAGATCGGCGTATCCGCCTCTCCACAGAAAATGCAGACCGTCTGACTCAAATTAAAATGAATCAATCCTGGATTGGAAACGACTACGCAACACTCCTGGACCCCAACCAAGTAACATGACCGATGAACATCTGGGATGGTTTAGCGTTTCCGGTCCCTGTTTATTGAACCTCTCATCTGTATTACATTTATGACTGCATGGCGGCAAAAAGCATTGCTGCTATATCCGCACGCTTTTTGTCCTCATGCAAGGCCTGGGTTGTTGTGTCTCACAAAGCGTGGCCTTCTCCTCCTGCGCCTCCTCCTGTTCCATCACGTGTGCTGCTGCTGCTGCTGCTGCTGCTGGGTTACCGTTGCCGGTCCCTGTTTATGGAACCTCTTATCTTTATTACATTTATGACTACATGGCGGTACAAAGCATGCTATCCGCACGCTTTTTGTCCTCATGCAAGGCCTGGGTTGTTGTGTCTCACAAAGCGTGGCCTTCTCCTCCTGCGCCTCCTCCTGTTCCATCACGTGTGCTGCTGCTGCTGCTGCTGGGTTACCGTTGCCGGTCCCTGTTTATGGAACCTCTTATCTTTATTACATTTATGACTACATGGCGGTACAAAGCATGCTATCCGCACGCTTTTTGTCCTCATGCAAGGCCTGGGTTGTTGTGTCTCACAAAGCGTGGCCTTCTCCTCCTGCGCCTCCTCCTGTTCCATCACGTGTGCTGCTGCTGGGTTAGCGTTGCCGCGTGGTCCCTGTTTATTGAACCACTTATCTTTATTACATTTATGACTGCATGGTGGTACAAAGCATGCTATCCGCACGCTTCTTGTCCTCATGCAAGGCCTGGGTTGTTGTGTCTCAAAGCGTGGCCTTCTCCTCCTGCGCCACCCTCCTCCTGTTCCATCACGTGTGCTGCTGCTGGGTTAGCATTACCGGTCCCTTTTCCTGGAACCTCTTATATGTATTACATTTATGACTGCATGCCGACAAAAAGCATGTTACCTGTGCAAAGAAAACAGACATTTCCCGCATTTAAAAGACAGTTTTCCCTTTGAAACTTTAAAATCGATTTTCTCAAAAACTATAAGCTCTTTTTGCTAAATTTTTTTTTCCTCTTGTACCCACTCCCAAGGTGCACATACCCTGTAAATTTGGGGTATGTAGCATGTAAGGAGGCTTTACAAACCACAAAAGTTCGGGTCCCCATTGACTTCCATTATGTTCGGAGTTCGGGTCGAACACCCGAACATCGCGGCCATGTTCGGCCTGTTCGGCCCGAACCCGAACATCTAGATGTTCGCCCAACACTACATGGAGGCAATCAGCCCGTGGCACTGCTCAGGTGTTATGGACGCCCAGGATGCTTCGATAGCGGCCTTAAGCTCATCCAGAGTGTTGGGTCTTGCGTCTCTCAACTTTCTCTTCACAATATCCCCCAGATTCTCTATGGGGTTCAGGTCAGGAGAGTTGGCAGGCCAATTGAGCACAGTAATACCATGGTCAGTAAAGCATTTACCAGTGGTTTTGGCACTGTGAGCAGGTGCCAGGTCGTGCTGAAATCTTCATCTCCATAAAGCTTTTGAGCAGATGGAAGCATGAGGTCCTCCAAAATCTCCTGATAGCTAGCTGCATTGACCCTGCCCTTGATAAAACACAGTGGACCAACACCAGCAGCTGACATGGCACCCCAGACCATCACTGACTGTGGGTACTTGACACTGGACTTCAGGCATTTTGGCATTTCCCTCTCCCCAGTCTTCCTCCAGACTCTGGCTCCTTGATTTCCGAATGACATGGAAAAGTTGCTTTCATTCAAAAAAAGTACTTTGGACCACTGAGCAACAGTCCAGTGCTGCTTCTCTGTAGCCCAGGTCAGGCGCTTCTGCCGCTGTTTCTGGTTCAAAAGTGGCTTTACCTGGGGAATGCCGCACCTGTAGCCCATTCCCTGCACACGCCTGTACACGGTGGCTCTGGATGTTTCTACTCCAGACTCAGTCCACTGCTTCCGCAGGTCCCCCAAGGTCTGGAATCGGTCCTTCTCCACAATCTTCCTCAGGGTCCGGTCACCTCTTCTCGTTGTGCAGCGTTTTCTGCCACACTTTTTCCTTCCCACAGACTTCCCACTGAGGTGCCTTGATACAGCACTCTGGGAACAGCCTATTCATTCAGAAATTTCTTTCTGTGTCTTACCCTCTTGCTTGAGGGTGTCAATGATGGCTTTCTGGACAGCAGTCAGGTCGGCAGTCTTACCCATGATTGCGGTTTTGAGTAATGAACCAGGCTGGGAGTTTTTAAAAGCCTCAAGAATCTTTTGCAGGTGTTTAAAGTTAACTAATTGATTCAGATGATTAGGTTAATAGTTGGTTCAGAGAACCTTTTCATGATATGCTAATTTTTTGAGATAGGAATTTGGGGTTTTCATGAGCTGTATGCCCAAATCATCAATATTAAAACAATAAAAGGCTTGAACTACTTCAGTTGTGTGTAATGAATCTAAAATATATGAAAGTCTAATGTTTATCAGTACATTACAGAAAATAATGAACTTTATCACAATATGCTAATTTTTTAAGAAGGACCTCTATTGTGGCCCAATACCCGGTGCCCACTGTAGACGATATTCCAGCACCGTAAAAAGCCATGCCAGCTCTTGGCTATACTATATACTATATCCGAGCACCCATTGCTGATTACGAACCGCCACAACTGAATCTGAACCACCAGAACAGAACGGTACTTGGCAATTATAGCCAGAACCGGATTTAGGCCAAGGCCACCTAGGCCATGGCCTAGGGCACCACAGGAGCAGGGGCACCCAGGCAGCAGGCTAAACTGAATGCAGGGAGATCAGTCGAGTGCCTGAGCGTGGTACTCTGCTGCTAGCTACCTGTGCAGCAGCCACCTTGCTCTTTGAGCACGTTGGCGTTGTGGCATGAGGCTATAGACTTGGGCAGCACTGGAGACGGAAAGGAAGAGGAAGCTTCTGCACTGGAGAGGAGCGGAGAAATGAGTGACACTGATGGCCGCTGTGGTGTGAAGGCGAGCTGGCTACCTATACTGAAGGGGGGGGGGGAGGAATTAAGGGAGTCATCTGGCTACCTATACTGGAGGGAAAGGGGGAGGGGTTATCTGGCTACCTATACTGGAGCAAAAGGGGGAGGGGTGATCTGGCTAAAAGATGAACAATGTGCTCGGAGATTGCCGTCATTGAAAAATCCAGCCTTCAGGATCTTCAGATCAGCCTTCAGGATAAAGATCGCGATGCATGGGAATCTTAAAGTGAACCTCCAGACTAAAAATCTACTCAGCAGCACTGAAAAGGCTTGGTGTTTCTTTACAGTTTCACAGCATCAGAACTTTGTTTTTCTTACCCAAACCTCATTTTTAGCTGCACAAAAGCTAAGCTCTGCCCCATCAAAGAAATCTGCCCAGGCATTTTTCCCCTAATGCTGTGCAAAGCATGATGGGATTTCTGATGTTGTTGTTCTCGTTCTGCTGTTTTGGCGCAAATTTGTTTTATTAAATTTTGAATTTGAGATTTGAAGCCTAGTGCGCGCATTGGGAGGGGTGATCAGGACACAGGACAGTTTGAACTGTCTCATGCTCCCTGTCACCTCCTTTCAACCAAAAAGATGGCTGCCCCATGAAATCACAAACATTTGCCTGTTCTTTTAAAACTGGGTGGGTAGGAGATTACTGTATATTACCTATCTATTTTAATTAACATAACTAATGTTACTTAATGACAGTAGGTTTGTTTAGGTTGAAGTTCCTCTTTAACTTTGATAGTTTTCCTTTAAGTAGAGTAAAGTTCCTGTAAAATGTGACGGACATCCAGCCTGACACCTTTCCGTCGCCGCGGTTCCTAAATAGCGATTTTGTTTCATATTTTATTTATAACAACAAAGCATTTTTTTTTGCTAGAACGCTGTCGGGGAGGCTAAATGATGGCAGTAACGAGGCGGCCTGACAATCAAACTGTCTGCTGCGCATCACTCTGTCTACGCGTTTCCAGCGCTCCTCCAAACCTGCAGAAACAAGAACTCCCTCCGGTAAATAAGTCATTAGAAGCCTCAACTCGTATTTATAGTTTTTGGCGGCTTCAAGTTTACCTACCAAATAAAACTTGTGCTTAATTCGGCAGCTCGGGGAGTGGTGATGGTGTATGGTAACCATAGCAACCCAGTTTCAATTTAGTAGAGGGTTCAGCGGCCCACGAAGGGTCGCCCTCATCGTTCCTGGGCTGCTTCATTACGTTTTGCTTCTTTTTGTGGTTTGGCTCTTGTTACAAAGTCATCTACAATGAAGTGAGACCGTTTTTTAGGTTGTTCGTTGCCTAAAAATGACTCCTCTTCTTCAGATTCACACTTGCCTTGGTTTCTGTAAAACGAGCCGTTTCCTGGACCCCTGAACAGGGAAATGACTTCTCCTGTGTACCCCTGAATATCTGCATGGGACTCCCTGTGCTTTCACCTCCTGAGTCACCTGATCTGCACACTTTATGTGAGGTTGGACCACCAGAGATTTGGCCAAGCCAGGTAATCAGGCCCGGATTTACATCACAGGAGCCTATAGGCACAGACCTCCTGGCACCCTAGACTCCGCCCTCCATGCATGCAGGCCTGGATTTACATCACAGGAGCCTATAGGCACAGACCTCCTGGCACCCTAGACTCCGGCCACCATGAACCCACAAACCCCCGCCAAACTGCACTGCAAGTGTGCTGGCTGTCCCTGCTGTCTCTTCTTCCTTACTTCCCTTTCCTGGTGTAGGTAGCTATAAGCAGGGGCGTAACTAGACTTAATAGGCCCCCCCTGCAAAAATGATAGCATAGGGCCCCACTGGTCCCTGAACCCCATGCGGGTCACATGATCAGGAGCCAGCGAATGGCAGCAGAGAGTGTTCTACTGTGGAGCAGCATCTGCAAGCAGGAATAAAATTACACACTCTCCTACACATAGTTTTTGTGAGTGAATGGGGAGGTTTCTTTGCTAATTGGCTGCACTTGCGGTTGGGGAGAGGGAGGAGGAGGGCGCCCCCAAAGGCTGTGGGCCCCCCTGCGATGGCAGGGGTTGCAGGGGTGATTGCTACGCCCGTACAGGTGCCATTTAGTATTAGGTAGCTAGGGGTTCCCCCAGTTGAAGGTAGATCTCATCAGTGGAATGCTGAGAGTCAGGTGAGAAGCCTCTCATTTAAACTCCACTTGGGCCTCTGCATAGGGAAAGAAAAGAGGGAGGCACTCAGGGAGGGGAGTGAGCCGCCCCTCCATCCTCAGGCGCCTGTAGGCTTGTGCCTTTAGTGCCTTATGGTAAATCTGTCCCTGCAGGTAATTAATGACAGCTGGTTGGCTTCCAACAAAAGCCATCTGCCTGCTTTTTTGCCACTACTGTAAGGCCACACCCCCTCGGACCTTTTACACACCCCTCAGTGCGGATCAGGCCATTGGGGAGCGGGGAACGCCAGGCATCTAATAGTCGCCTTTTGTTACGTTTTTGCCCATGCAATGCGCATAGTAGCCCATCGGTTACTACACTGGAAATAATGGTTGTAGCCAACCGTAGGCAACCAGATCCAACTGGCGGTTATTTGGGCGCCAGGGTTAGTGTTAGAAATTAGGAAGGGGGCATTTTTAGGCCCTTGAAGAGGGGGAGTTAGTGTTAGGTATTAGGTATATGTGTGTGTGTGTTTGTAGGCGGGGTAGTTTTAGGCACTAGGAGGGGAGGGTTCAAGCGAAAATGAGAGCCAGGTGAGTTCAAGGTAAAATATTAGTAATGTCAATTAGCAATATACACTGAGTGAGCAAAAAACTAGAGACACCCCTTATTTGAAAGTAAACCAGTCCAACAGTGACGTAGAGTGACGTAACAATGCAGAGTTACTTATACAGGAACGCTCAGGTTTGGACAATGTAGTTATCACGGAAGTTAATGTAAAAATGGGTAAGGCAAAAGAAATAAAGGGAAACTGAAATGAGAGGTTTATGGAGGCTACAATATTTATTTCCTTTTAAGCAATACCAGTTGCCTGGCTGTCCTGCTGCTCCTCTGCCTCTAATACTTTTAGCCCCCGGCCCTGAACAAGCATGCAGCAGATCAGGTGTTTCTGATATTATTGTCAGATCTGACAAGATTAGCTGCATGTTTGTTTCTGTTGTGATTCAGACACTACTGCAGCCAAATAGATCAGTAGGGCTGCCTGGAAACTGATATTGTTTAAAAGGAAATACATATGGCAGCCCCCATATACTTCTCGCTTCAGGTTCCCTTTAAGTGAAGGGGAAGAAGAGCTGACGCTAGCATCTCTGAAAGAGGACTCTTTTAGGATTTTCTCGCTCAACAGTATTTTGTGTGTTTAGAGAGCGGCAGTTGAGGGAGAAAAAACAAAATAAAACAAAAATTAAAATAAGGACTCACTGTAAAAAGGCGGGTGAACGAGAGAGGTGAAAGGCAAGTAGCACAAATAGTCCGCAGCAACATAAGGGCAACAACATGACAAATAACAGCTGAATTCAATGCAGGTGCATCACAAAGCATATTCTAAAGCACAAGACAGACTTTGCAAAGGATGGGCATTAGCAGCAGGAAACAATCAAGAGTGCTTGTTATATCACAGAAAATCAAATTATTTAAACTGAACACATGATGTACCTGCAAATGAATATTCCATAGTTAACTCATTGTCAGTTCCTCTCAGAAGCTCACCATTTTCTTCTATTCATTCCTTCCAGTTCTGACAAGATTTTGTCAGAACTAAAATACACCAGTTGTTGTCAGTTATATATCAGTTGCTGTCAATTGTAACTGAAAAGACAGCTCATGTGCAAGGTAGAATGGAAGAGAGAACCGCAACGGTGTCTTCACAAAGATTCTTTATTTAGGACATATCCTAGTACAGCCAAACCTCCTAGCTAGGAGGTTTGGCTGTACTAGGATATGTCCTAAATAAAGAATCTTTGTGAAGACACAGTTGCGGATCTCTCTTCCATTCTACATTGATCGGGCCGGGCTGCCTTTGATCCTGCAATGTCTGTCACAGCACAGTGGAGCGGTTTTCCACGTTGCACTTCATGTGCAAGGTAATGTCCATGTTTCCCTATGGCTCAAGTGAACGATATTACTGGTTAACAGTGTGCTGACCAGGAAGCTGTTACAGGTTCATCAATATTTTTAAAATGGAGGACAGAGAATTCCATTGATCACAGTGGACAAACAGGATGCAGGAGAGGAGAAAGAGACTGATGAGTAGACAACATGGGAGGTGAGTGTGATGTGTGTGTGTTTATTTTGACTTTTAATTTTCAGTTCAGGTTTTCTTTAAAGGACCACTGTTGCCAGAATCTTAAATTTGAAAACATATGTAAACACGTATAAATAAGAAGTATGTTTCTTCCAGAGTAAAATGAGCCATAAATTACTTTCCTCCTATGTTGCTGTCACTTACAGTAGAAATCTGACCTTACCGACAGGTTTTGGGCTAGTCCATCTCTCCATAGGGGATTCTCAGCATAACCTTTATTATTTATAAAGAAACTCCCTGAAAAAGATTTATACAAAGATGCTGGCCAGCCTCCCTGCTCGCTGCACACTTTTTTTGGGCAGTTGGACGGAGCAACTGCCATTCACTAAGTGCTTTTGAAAATAAAGAAAACCCTGAGAACACCCTATGAGGAGGTGTGCTAGTCCAAAACCTGATGGTTCTGTCAGATGTCTACTACTTACTGTAAGTGGCAGCAACATAGGAGAAAAGTCATTTATGGCTCATTTTACTCTGGAAGAAATGTACTTCCTATCTGTATACGTTTACATAGATTTTAAATTGTGAGATTTTTGCGACAGAGGTCCTCTAAGAATGTTACATATTGGAATAGCTAATGCAGTATTTATACCCAACTCTATATACATACCATGAACTCTGTATTAAATTTTAAAATACAGTAAGTGAAAGTATATTGACCTTGGGAGAGCCATGGAACCCAGTCTATAAGCACAGCAGAGCCCACAAACAGCAGAAGAAGTTGGCCTTCCCCACTGTGAGTACTGCCAGTGATTTGTGCTGGTTGGTTGAGGCTTCTGGTTAGTGGAGTTCCCAATAACCAAGACTCTACTGTATGTTGTTTTACATGTTATATGAGCAGGGCTGGTTCTTTCATGAAGCAAAGTGAAACACTTGCATCAGGCAGCACAGATTACAGGGGCAGCATGTTTGTACTGTGTGTTAACACTAACAGCATGCAGTCAGAGTTGGAGGAGACGCAAGTGGAGAGTGAGATGAAGAGGTCATCATTGGGGAGAAAAGCAGCTTGTTGTGCTGTGTGAGGAGTCTGGCAGTGAGTGAGGAGGAGAAGGCAGGAGAGCATCATTGGGGAAAAGCAGCTTGTGCTGTGTGAGGCGTCTGACAGTGAGTGAGGAGAGGGGAGGCAGGAGAGCATCATTGGGGAAAAGCAGCTTGTTGTGCTGTGTGAGGAGTCTGGCAGTGAGTGAGGAGGAGGAGGCAGGAGAGCATCATTGGGGAAAAGCAGCTTGTGCTGTGTGAGGCGTCTGACAGTGAGTGAGGAGAGGGGAGGCAGGAGAGCATCATTGGGGAAAAGCAGCTTGTTGTGCTGTGTGAGGAGTCTGGCAGTGAGTGAGGAGGAGGCGGCAGGAGAGCATCATTGGGGAAAAGCAGCTTGTGCTGTGTGAGGAGTCTGACAGTGAGTGAGGGGGGAGGAGACAGGAGAGTAGCATTGGGGAAAAGCAGCTTGTTGTGCTGTGTGAGGAGTCTGGCAGTGAGTGAGGAGGAGGAGGCAGGAGAGCATCATTGGGGAAAAGCAGCTTGTTGTGCTGTGTGAGGAGTCTGGCAGTGAGTGAGGAGGAGGCGGCAGGAGAGCATCATTGGGGAAAAGCAGCTTGTGCTGTGTGAGGAGTCTGACAGTGAGTGAGGGGGGAGGAGACAGGAGAGTAGCATTGGGGAAAAGCAGCTTGTTGTGCTGTGTGAGGAGTCTGACAGTGAGTGAGTAGGGGGGAGGCAGGAGAGCAGCATTGGGGAAAAGCAGCTTGTGCTGTGTGAGGAGTCTGACAGTGAGTGAGGGGGGAGGAGACAGGAGAGTAGCATTGGGGAAAAGCAGCTTGTTGTGCTGTGTGAGGAGTCGAGCAGTGAGTGAGGAGGAGGCGGCAGGAGAGCATCATTGGGGAAAAGCAGCTTGTGCTGTGTGAGGAGTCTGACAGTGAGTGAGGAGGGGAGAGGCAGCAGAGCCGGATTAAGGCTAAATGGGGCCCTAAGCAAAGTAACTGATTTGGGCCCCCCATCATGTCGTAATAGAATCAGAAGATGCAGCTGCACAGCAATATGTCGCACACACCGGGCAGCCGAGCTACTGGTTGCTATGGGCAACAGCCCGCTTTCCTCTGTGGGTGCACAATGCAGGGAATAGCAGCGGCAAAATGCAGAGTGAGAGATGAATGGCTGGGACATTTGCACTCAGGGGCTGGGGCACCCCTGTGAAGAGGGCGCCAGATATCACAGCAGCAGCACTTTCCCCCTGCATCTCCAGCCTGGCAATAGCAGAAAGCTCTGGACACCGCCAAACCGGAAGCCGTTCCCCAGACAGAATTACATAACCACTCCCACCACCGAACAACCAATTTCCTCCCAAACTAGACAACCACCATGCAGCCTCCATCCCAGTGAATACGATAGTCCAGCAGAGAAGGCAGCCGCAGTGGGGGAGAATGACAGCACCAGATGAATCACATTCACCTATTGCGATCCAAGCAATAGAGGTCCCGTCATCTGGAGCCCATCTGTCTCCTCTAGAGTGCTGCCGCTCTGTTACTACTACTATTACTACTTCCTACTTCATGTCTGATCTGAGAATCAGGAAGTTCAGAGCGAGCGGCTGCACTGTAGAAGAGACAGATGGGTTTCAGATGACGGGATCTCTATTGCTTGGATCATGGATAGGTGAGTGAGCGTTTGCCATCTGCTGCTATCATTCTTGCTGCAGCTGTGGTTCTCTGTGGGAAGGGAGGGTGGAGTGGGCAGTGGCAGAGCGCACAGTAGCAGGAGGGGGACCTAGGAGGAGAGCATGGCTCTGAAGACAATCAGCAGCGCACGGCATCATTTGACAAGACAAGACAAATAACATTTATATCGCGCTTTTCTCCTGGTGGACTCAAAGCACCAGAGCTGCAGCAACTAGGACGCGCCCTATAGGCAGTAGCAGTGTAAGAGAGACTTGCCTACGGTCTCCTACTGAATAGGTGCTGGCTTACTGAACAGGCAGAGCTGAGATTCGAACCCTGGTCTCCTGTGTCAGCGGCAGAGCCCTTAAAGGGGAACTGAAGTAAGAGGTATACAGAGGCTGCCATATTTATTTCCTTTTAATCAATACCAGTTGCCTGGCAGCCCTGCTGGTCTATATCTCTGCAGTAGTATCTAAATAACACCAGAAACAAGCATGCAGCTAGTCTTGTCAGATCTGACTTTAAAGTCTGAAACACCTGATCTGCTGCATGCTTGTTCAGGGGCTAATAGTATTAGAGGCAGAGGATCAACAGGGCTGTCAGGCAACTGGTATTGCTTAAAAGAAAATAAACATGGCAGCCTCCATACACCTCTCTCTTCAGTTCCCCTTTAAAGGGACTCCAAGCAGAGCCTGTGGATATGCCTTTAAGCATACCCACAACTAATTCATTACATCCTCACACCTACCAGCATGATGTTTGTAATTATATCCCCCTGGGTTCCTTATATTTCATTGCATTGTGCTGAATCGAGCTGCCAACTTTGGAGAAAAGTTGTCCTGTGGCCGTGATTTTGATCGTGAAAATATCAAAAACTAAAAGGCATAGAGCAGCTGTTTATATATCATTGGAAAGAGGAGAAAAAGAGCTTTAAAATGATATGCATCTTTCCATAGTTACTGCACTGCTCAGAGTCCCTTTAACCATTATACCATCCAGCAACCGCTGACTTTGGAGAAAAGTCGTCCTGTGGCCACGATTTCTATCGCGAAAATATCGAAAACTAAAAGGCATAGAGCAGCTGTTTGTATATCATTGGAAAGAGGAGAAAGAGAGCTTTAAAATGATATGAATCTTTCCATAGTTACTGCACTGCTCAGAGTCCCTTTAACCATTATACCATCCAGCCACCGCTGACTTTGGAGAAAAGTCGTCCTGTGGCCGCGATTTCAATCGCGAAAATATCGAAAACTAAAAGGCATAGAGCAGCCGTTTAGATATCATTGGAAAGAGGAGAAAGAGAGCTTTAAAATGATATGCATATTTCTATAGTTACTGCACTGCTCAGAGTCCCTTTAACCATTATACCATCCAGCCACCTCTGACTTTGGAGAAAAGTCGTCCTGTGGCCACGATTTCGATCGCGAAAATATCGAAAACTAAAAGGCATAGAGCAGCTGTTTATATATCATTGGAAAGAGGAGAAAGAGAGCTGTAAAATAATATGCATCTTTCCATAGTTACTGCACTGCTCAGAGTCCCTTTAACCATTATAACATCCAGCCACCGCTGACAGGATGGCAAGGGCTGGTTTATGTGCTAATGGGGCCCCTTTGACTCTGAATGGGGGCCCCAAGCGACTGCTTTTGTTGCCTGGTCGGTAATCCGGCCCTGAGAGGCAGGAGAGCATCATTGGGGAAAAGCAGCTTGCCGTGCTGTGTGAGGAGTCTGACAGTGAGTGAGGAGGGGGGAGGCAGGAGAGCATCATTGGGGAAAAGCAGCTTGTGCTGTGTGAGGAGTCTGACAGTGAGTGAGGAGGAGGCGGCAGGAGAGCATCATTGGGGAAAAGCAGCTTGTGCTATGTGAGGAGTCTGACAGTGAGTGAGGAGGGGGGAGGCAGGAGAGCATCATTGGGGAAAAGCAGCTTGTTGTGCTGTGTGAGGAGTCTGGCAGTGAGTGAGGAGGGGGGAGGCAGAGGAGCATCATTGGGGAAAAGCAGCTTGTTGTGCTGTGTGAGGAGTCTGACAGTGAGTGAGGAGGGGGAGGCAGGAGATCATCATTGGGGAAAAGCAGCTTGTTGTGCTGTGTGAGGAGTCTGACAGTGAGTGAGGAGGGGGGAGGCAGGAGAGCAGCAGTGTTTCATTTGAATTGCACAGCAGAAGGGAGGAGGTGGCACTGCTGTCCTGACTCAGGAGGACGGCCGACTGGCTGAGGGTGAGCAGTTTATTTGTCACAGACTCACAGCCAGCCAGCCAGCTGGTGTGCTATTGTGTTGAGCTGCAGCATGTCATGTGAGGACATTAAATGAAGCAGAGTAAATTGTCGGGTGCTGTGCGATCATTCCAAATCGGTGTGTGGGTACATCCTCACAAGTTTGCCTCAGGTAGCAAATATTCTAGAACCGGCCCTGTATATGAGTCAGGATTTTGTTTTTTATGGTAATGTACTTTGTTTATGCACTGCAGAGAATTATTTATCGATATAGTTGTGAGACTTATCCCCTCAGTAATCTTATCTGTATTCCGCCGCCATAGACAATGTACTTTGTAGACGGGAGGACAATAGAAGCAGCCCATTTTCCTCCTAATTTCTTCTCCTTCATGGCAGGCAGCGCTTGTTGCTGCTGACGCTGCTGCTTGGCTGCGTTGTGCTGACACAAGGCAGCTGATTCACTCCCCCCACCCTGTAGCCCCCTGGGGTAAGTATGTCACTCCTGTCCCTCTTTCTGGTGTGTCTGATTCCTCTGCCCTCCCCACTGATACTCACTGTCTCAGTAGAACAATTTCTTGCTTGTCAGTGAGAGTCTCCTCTGAATCCAGAGTAATGGTGCTTTCTGCATCGGATGCTGCGGACACAGGAAATAGGGCAAGGAGGTCACTAAAGACAATATACAGGAGACCATTGGTCAATGAGATGGTAATAATCCAGCCCATGTGCAAATTCAATGTAATATACAGTATACGCAGCTCGAAATTGGGCAAATCAAAAACAGCAGGAAGTGAATCTGATTGGTCCAGTTTCAGGCTGTGTACAACCAAGGCGTGTATCAAAAGAGGGCGCCTGGAAAAAAGTGCGCGGGATATAGCCGAAATTATAGGTTGTAATGTAAAACTCTATAACAACAACAAACGAATTCTGTAATGAAACGTCAAATAGCGTCTATAACAAAAAACGCTATTTACACTTATATTAACACTTGTATTAAGCATAGTAATACAATGGTAGATTTTACAGCTATTTTACTGTAATTATACCTAACTGTAGGCTCACACAGATCTCTCCCTATCTCTATCGCTAACCCCAAGACTCCCTCTTTGTTTAAATATACATAATTTAATAAATTGTATATATTACATATATTGTACTGTAATAGGCACCACCAGGGGAGTCTTAGGTTTAGGCACCACCAGGGGAGTCTTAGGGTTAGGCACCACCAGGTGAGATTTAGGGTTATGCACCACCAGTGGAGATTTAGGGTTAGGAACCACCAGGGGAGATTTAGGGTTAGGAACCACCAGGGGAGATTTAGGGTTAGGCACCACCAGGGGGGTCTAAGGGTTAGTGATAGGTACAGGGAGGGTTCTGTGTGAGAGTAGGGTTAGGTATAGTTACAGTACAATATACACCACCAGGGGGGTGGTTAGGGTTAGGCACCACCAGGGGGGGGGGGGGGGTCTTAGGGTTAGGCACCATCAGGGGGATCTTAGGGTTAGGCACCACCAGGGGGGGTCTTAGGGTTAGGCACCACCAGGGGGGTCTTAGGGTTAGGCACCACCAGGGGGGTCTTAGGGTTAGGCACCACCAGGGGGGTCTTAGGGTTAGGCACCACCAGGGGGGTCTTAGGGTTAGGCACCACCAGGGGGGTGGTTAGGGTTAGGCACCACCAGGGGGGTGGTTAGGGTTAGGCACCACCAGAGGAGTGGTTAGGGTTAGGCACCACCAGGGGGGTCTTAGGGTTAGGCACCACCAGGGGGGGGGGTCTTAGGGTTAGGTACCACCAGGGGGGTCTAAGGGTTAGGGATAGGTACAGGGAGGGTTCTGTGTGAGAGTAGGGTTAGTTTTAGTTACAGTACAATATACACCACCAGGGGGGTGGTTAGGGTTAGGCACCACCAGGGGGGTCTTAGGGTTAGGCACCACCAAGGGGGTTCTAAGGGTTAGGCACCACCAGGGGGTATAGGGGTTAGGGATAGGCACAGGGAGGGTTCTGTGTGAGAGTAGGGTTAGGTTTAGTTGTAGTAACATTTTAGTAATACTTACTAATGTTTTACAACACTTATTACGAATGAGGTTATATTTTTATCATCGTTATAAACAATATTTTCAGAATTTATTATTTGAAGAAACGATAAATGAAGGTTATTATTATTATTGATTTATAAAGCGCCAACATATTACGTGGCGCTGCACAAAGTAATTCACAATAATATACAATTATAACGATTAAACATATATTATGGATTTTTAACAAACGTAATTATAAGTTTCACTTTTGAAACAGAGAAGATTATTGTTTTCACAATTTGCGATTTCATACACATTATTTAAGGTTTTTAAATATGTAAAACATTATTTGTTAATGAAATACAACACAATATTTTTATAAACGCTATTACCGCTTATCGTTTACACTCCGCGCCCATTTTTCCCCGACGCCCTTTTTACACTGGGAGTTTCCTTTAGGCTATTTACACACCAGGACGTTGCGTTTAGGGGACGTTATAGGGCACATAATGTGCCCCTAACGCAACGCCTGGCGGTGTTGGAGCAGGACGCTACCAAGAGCCGCGTTACAAGCAGCTCTTGGTGCGCCTGCTCTGTCGGAGGCACTGCGGAGACCACGTGAGCGGAGCTCTCCGCATCACGTGGTCCCGCCAGCCAATCCGCGGCTGCTCCAGGATGTAAACACTGCAAGTGCGGTGAATAATAAGTAGCCATGTGCCTGGCTACGTAGCGGCCTCTCCCCGCCTCCTCTCCGCTTAGCCACGTGTAAAGTACTGCATGCATTACGTTATGTAGACGTGCTGCGTTACAATGTAACGCAACGTGGGCACTGTGAACAGCCCATTGATTTTTCATTGCTGTGCGGTGGGGGTGAGTTACAGGCTGCTCTAACGTGCGCCTGTAACGTCCCACTGTGAAAGCAGCCTTAAGGTCCACGATTGAAACTCACAGTCAGTGCCGGAATCCAGGAACCTTTGGAGACAGCTCTGGTAGGCATTCAGCGTGCTGTTCTGTGGAGAGGACAGACCAAATTAACAACCACAACACTGAAAACACAACTTTCACCAATGGTCGCCTCTTTATTGATGCATCTAACAGTACAGTTACTAAACAGACTGCTGAGCTACAGCGTATAGGAGCACAAATCACCTGCAGCAATGCACAAACATCACAGCCCATGTCAGATTTTAGGGGATCCTCCGACACCCAATTTGGCAGGTACAGTGGTTCTGAAGCCATCAGGTACCCCCGGTATACATCAAGTCACGTAAACAAATACTGAGACTGCTGGTTGGTAGTAATAACATATAATAATTAGAAGTCTACAGCATTCAATCTGATAAACTTGTTACCCGCTCTAAATATTGATTGATGCTATATCAGTTGGCTTGGCATATGTGCAGTGCAGGACAATCTTGTATCATTTATATTTCTGGTTGAACTTGATGGACAGATGTCGTCCTCAACCAAAACTATTTAAATATGGTGAATCCTTCTCTTTGCTCTCCTAATTACAATAGCTCAGTTCTGTTTTCTACAAGCAGATGTTCTTTGCTACACACAGAGGTGCACAATACAGACAGGGCCCTGGACACTCACACCGCCCAGACCCCGCACTGCAAAAACACACAGGAGCAGCACAGACAGCCCTCCTGGGGAGTGTTTTGCAGAGCAGGGTCCTGGGCGGTGTGAGGCCCAGACAACATATAAAGCAAGACCACCAGATATGAGGCCCTTCAACATGAAATTCCTTCATGAAGAGAAGCTTGAACAGAGGCACCACAATAGAGTAAAAATGTTTAAAAAACCGTTTAACCATTTGAGGACCACAGGGGTAAACCCCCCTAAAGACCAAGCTGTTTTTTTCATAATTAGCCACTGCAACTTTAAGGCTAAGCTGCAGGGCTGCACAACTCAGCACACAAGTGATCCCCCCCCTTTTCTCCCCACCAACAGAGCTCTCTGATGGTGGGGTCTGATCCTTTGTGTTTATTTTTTTTATATAAATATTTATGTTCTTATTTTTTGAATTTTTTTTACTGTTTCCTTTAATTTTTTTCCCAATCCCCTCTCTCCCCCCAGCCGGCCAAACATGGCGATCGGCTGTCATAGGCTTCTGCTTATGAGAGCCGATCGCTCTCTTGTCCCCCAGGGGGGCAGCCGTGTCACACGGCTGTCCCCAGTACAGCGCTACTGCTAATCGCAGCGCTGTACTACATGTAAAGACGGTGGTTTCACCATCTAACAGTCTACCTAGTGGCAATCGCCGCTCGGAGACTGAAGGCGGGGTGGAGCTCCGCCCCCCAAGCAGGAGATGCGTGCGCAGCCTGCGCGCGATCTCCTGAAAACTGCAGCCCCAGGACTTGACGCCAATTAGCGTTAGGCGGTCCTGGGGCTGCCGCCGCGGCCACGCCCATAGAGTAGTTAAAAAGGGCGGCAATGGTGGGCTTAGCTTCCCAACAAGCAAAACAAGGCGATCGGCTGTCATAGGCTTCTGCCTATGAGAGCCGATCGCTCTCTTGTCCCCCAGGGGGACAGTCGTGTCACACGGCTGTCCCCAGTACATCGCTACTGCTAATCGCAGCGCTGTACTACATGTAAAGATGGTGTTTTTAGCTTCCCAACAAGTAAAACACAGACTGTGTTGATTAAAGTTTCAACAAAGATATGTTTAAGTACTCCACAAGCAACGCGTTTTGCAGGTTCTATTCTGCTTCATCAGGCAATCAAAGGAATAAAAACTAGTACAAGTCTTGGTCCAAGCCAAACGCCTCTGTGACAGTAACAGAGGCGTTTGGCTTGGATCCAGCCAAACTTGTTGCTTGTAGAGTGTAAATGGTATCCTTGTTGAAACTTTAATCAACACAGTCTGTGTTTCACTTGTTGGGGCGTTAAGCCCACAACTGCCGCCCTTTTTAAATGGTTTTGGAATGTTTTTACTCTATTCTGGCGCCTCTGTTAAAGCTTTTCTTCATATTGCCAAGTCCACCCCTGGTGGAGGGGTGTTAGCCCTTGTTTCCTATCTACAGAGAGTGACTTCTTAACCTTAGTGGAGTCAGGTCATAACATCCCCACCTGCCCATACAGCGGTTGCCTTTGTGATAACCCATGTTTGTGAGTATAAATGCGTATACACCTTACTACTACCAATAGCTTCCTGAACGTACTACACTATTTTGGGCTCTCTGTGTTCTTTTTTTCTCTTTCTGCAAGTTCATGAAATTCCTTCAGACCCTCTAATGTAAGTCCCGCTACCATGAGATGTCTCCAGAACTGAGACTGCCACCTGACCTTCCAATGTAAATCCCTCCCGCATAGAGATGTTTACACCCTCCAAGTGACACACGTTAAAATAATAGCCCACCAACATGAGACTGATCCAACGAGATGCGAAGACCATTTAACATTAGATTCTCGAGACCCTTCAGTAAGGCACCCCCTAGATATACCGTAAGGATCCTCCCACCTTCAAAAGCAAATGCCTTCTGAACATAAACCATGAGACCCCTCCTCCTCACACACAACATGGCTACTAACATGAGACTCCTTCAGACTCTTCAATGTGAGACCCTCCCAAATAGATGCTTTCAGAGCCTGCATTATGCGACTCTCTAAAATAAGACTGAAATGCCTACAGGCCCTCCAAAATGGGACCCTTCACCATGAGATTTATAAAAGCCCTCCAACCTGAGACTCTCCAATAACAGATCAGCCAACATGCAAACGCCTAACTATGGGCGTCGCTAGCCCCAACAATCAGTGGCACATGCCCTGGATCTATAGCTGTGGTGCCTCAATGGCGGGCATGCTGGGAGCTGTGGTGCCTCTAAGGGGGCATGCTGGGTGCTGTGGTGCCTCTAAGGGGGCATGCTGGGTGCTGTGGTGACATGCAGGGTGCTGTGATGCCTTTATAGGGGTATGCAAAGAGCTGTGGTTCTTCCATGGGGCATGCTTGGAGATGTAGTGCCTCAATGGGAGGCCAGTGGGAGCATGGGGGGGGGGGGGGGGTGGCACTAGAAGGTCAGGGAATGCTATGGGGGAACTGGCAGATAACCTGACTGCAGGCAGCCCGCCGAGCAGAAAGCCAGACCAGCCAGCACAGAAGCCAGGTAACTCTGCCTAGGTATAATAAAGACAAAAGAAATACCGAGAGCCCAATATAGTGTAGTATGCAAAACAAAGGGTTGGAAATGAAAAGTATATAATGTATATACTCACAAACGTGGGTTACCTCCTAGGTAACCACTGTATAGGCAGGTGGGGAGATTAGACCTGTCCTCACTCAGGATTAAAAGTCGCTCTCTGTAGATAAGGAAATTAGGGGCAACACCCCTCCACCGGAGGTGGATATTGATAATGTAAGAGTGAACAGAGGCGCCAGCAGGATAAAAGGTTCTAAAAGGCTTAAAATCCCTCAGGAGGTGGTGGTTGTGGACTCGCCTTCCTGAAGCAGACAAGATACCGTCAGTTTTATGACAACAGGTTTATTAATATACTCCTGTTGACAGAGGCGCTATTCGTGACCTTGAGACCATACTGTGTACTCCTATCTGTTCATTGCCTGAGGAAGCGGGAACATACCTGTGAAACGCGTTGCACTGTTTGTTTTGGAGTATATTAATAAACCTGTTGTCATAAAACTGACGGTATCTTGTCTGCTTCGGGAAGGTGAGTCCACCACCACCTCCTGAGGGATTTTAAGCCTTTTAGAAACTTTTATCCTGCTGGCGCCTCTGTTCACTCTTACATTCTGCCTAGTTATGTTTAAGTGCCTATTTATGCGATATGCTGCATTTTTTTAATTAATGGAGAGGGGGCTTCATCTAACATTTTGCTGGTCAGGCCTACTTAGACTGCTGTTAGGTTCATGTAAATCTGGCTCCACCCATGTCCACACCCACATTCTGGTGCATGGTCACACCCATTTTCCAGCTGGAGTGCCTACAAGTTGCCCGGCTCTCTTAGGGTCCTAGCAACGCCCCTGTGCCTAGCGTGAGATTTTCCAATACTAGACTCTAGTGTTCCCCAACCCTGTCCCACCAACAGTGCATGTTTTGTGGAAATCCACAGAGGTAGTTAATCAGCTCTGCTGAGACACTAATTACCTCACCTGTGCATGTTTATGGTTTTCTGCAAAATATGTACTGCTGGTGGGCCTGGAGGACAGGGCTGGGGAACTCTGCTCTAGAACATCTCTTCAAACTTCTAACTTCGTTCCACATGAAAATTGATAATTAAAATAATTGCCCTCCCCCCCCAGGCATGGCTAGTCACAGAAGTGCAGATGAATGTCAACTGAATGTATCTCACATTAACCATCATCACTTAATTAATCCAGGGAAAACAACAGTGGCGTAGCTAAGGAGCTGTGGGCCCCGATGCAAGTTTCACATTGGGGCCCCAAAGCACTCTATACATAACAATTGATACGCCGCACCAAAACCTGCCAATGGCAACTACAGTGTCAGAGGTGCAAGAAGGGGATGGGGAACAGTTTGTTAATGATTACCACTATTAAAAGTATCTATAGAAGTGATTATTATGAGCACAGGACCAATAGAGAGCTAATACTGCAGTTGAGGGAGTGCCCTTTGGGGCCCCTCTGACCCAAGGGCCCCAATGCGGCCGCTACCTCTGCACCCCCTATTGCTACGCCCCTGGAAAACAATCAAACTACCGATCATAGATCAAGAAAAAACTTTGTTTCCCTAACTTTCACTTACATTTAACTAACTTAAAATTATCAAAATATCGACAGCTTGAAGTTGATGGACCCGTCTTTCTTCAGACTTATGATCTGTGAGACTCTCTGTAGCCTTTTATGGTTCTTGAGGTCAGTCCAACCCGACCAGAACATCTGTCAGCAGGAAGAAGAACAAGTATCTGAGGAGCGCCATCATCTAGCAGAACTGATAGCAATTCCCACTGTGTCGCCTGTCTGTTACCATGGCAACATCATAAGAGCCACACAAAAAAAATCCCTCTATCAATTACTGACTGTTCTGGCTGCAACAGTGGAAAATATTATCAATACGGCCTTGTGGTGCCCATCCCGTGTGTGTCTGGCTCCTACGTACCTGCTGCTCTGACAGGGGCAATGATAAGGTCAACACAGAACCATTATAGGTCTCCTCTTCCTCGCTGTCCTCCTCCTCCGCACAGCCGGCATCTGCAGAAACAGCACAATCAGGATTTATAAATACCCAGAAGTGCCCAAACAATTGTCCAACGCACAATGCAACACAGGGGGAGGCCAAGCGCTGCTAGCGTCACACCACTTGGCCAAAGTTATACTGGCAACTGATTTTACATTATTAAATTACATCTGACAGACAGACAGACAGATAGATAGATAGATAGATAGATAGATAGATAGATAGATAGATAGATAGATAGATATGCCAAAAGGCCAGTACACATGCCTGACTTAAAGAGGAACTCCAGTGAAAATAATGTAAATAACAAAAGTGCTTCATTTTTACAATAATTATGTATAAATGTTTTAGTCACTGTTTGGTCGTTGTAAAAGCTTTCCTCTCCCTGATTTACATTCTGACATTTATCCCTTGGTGACAGGACCATGGTCCTCACAGTTTCCTGTGGGAGGGGTTTCACCACAATATTAGCCATGCAGACCCCTCTGATGATCAGTTTGAAAAAAGGAAAAGATTTCTCATGGTAAAGGGGGTATCAGCTACTGATTGGGATGAAGTTCAATTCTTGGTTTTCGGTTTCTCTCGGCTGAGGCGGCCAATAACGACTGCCTCAGCCGATAATCAGGCATGTGTATGGTAGCCGGCAACCGCCAACTCAGGAGCGATCTTTTCACCCCAAGCGATACTGATCTCATTGTTTGCTCCCCCCTCTCCCCCCCACCTGCATAGCAACACAACGTGTCATCAGCTACACAGCAGAATGCTTATGGCAACAGGTGCGCAGAGAGGCCAAGCATGCCGCGGCTGCGCAATCCGCATAGACACGAGTGTGGCTGCGCAGGTCTAGGGCTCCTTCCGCAGCGCCCTCGCTACAGGCTGTCTCCTGTGTGTGGATCGGGGGGGGGGGGGGGGGGGGAGACCCTAGAGTTGCACAGCCGCACTCGCGTCTTTGTGGACTGCGCAGCCGCTGCAAGCTCCGGCGGGCCATTTTAGATGTAGAATGAGAGCCTGACTCGGGTGTGTGGTCAGGGGACAACCGGGGGTCTGGAACAGAGCAGGGGACCCGGCGCAAGTAAACGGAGGGTGCGGATGGTGTCCTCTGTGGATACTAAATGAACACAGGTACTGAACTTTTTTTTTTTTATTTAGACATTTCACCTCGTAGGTCCTTTAACAGCATGTCCCTGCTAAACAGCACTGGTGATGTCTGCAGTCCTGGTGAGAGGTCTTCCTGCCATTTCTCCTCTCCCACCAGGCTCTCTGTCTTGTGCCTCTACCTCTTTATCCCCCCTCCTATGCATCCCCCTCTTTAATATGTCCCCCTTTTCTGACTGTCCTTAGAGGAGCTCACAATCTAATACCTACCATAGTCATAGTCTAATGTCCTACCATATTATTATTATTATGTATTTATATACCACGGACATCTTCTGCAACACTGTACAGAGTACATAGTCATGTCACTGACTGTCCCCAGAGGAGATCCCATTCTAATCCTACCATTGTCATAGTCCGATGTCCTAATATATTATTATTATGTATTTATATAGCACTGACATCTTCTGCATCACTGTATAGAGTACAGAGTTAGATCCGTCCACATCCTGACGACTCCTTTTCCACAAAATACCCCACAATTTGCAGCAACACGCTTGGCGCCCCAACCCGTCAACCCTCTCATAAAAAAAAGTGTTGTTTTTTTTTTTTTTGGGGGGGGGGGGGGGGGGGGGGTTTGCCTGTAAATACGGTAATCAGCACCTTGTGTCAATTTCCCTAGGTACGCCACTGCCGGCGGTCTGAGCATCAGGCCCAATACGTCTGTTTTATGAGTTGTGTCCAGTATTGGGTAACTGAGTGTAGGTAAAGCACAATTTTCTGCTCCTGGTCAGATATTCTTCCCTGTGGATAATAATATGTCTTCCCCCTCCCATGCTGGTTATTCTATATATGGCTGCTCCAAGCGGTACAATTACATTTCTGGTCAGTGTGTGGTGTGGATACATTATTGTTCAGCGCGGAGGCCAACAGCAGAGATACAGTTTAGCTTGCCCTGCTACATTATTACTTATTAAAGGGATACTGTAGGGGGGTCGGGGGAAATTGAGTTGAACTTACCCGGGGCTTCTAATGGTCCCCCGCAGACATCCTGTGTTGGCGCAGCCACTCACCGATGCTCCGGCCCCGCCTCCAGTTCACTTCTGGAATTTCTGACTTTAAAGTCAGAAAACCACTGCGCCTGCGTTGCCATGTCCTCACTCCCGCTGATGTCACCAGGAGTGTACTGCGCAGACACAGACCATACTGGGCCTGTGCAGTATGCTCCTGGTGACATCAGCAGGATCGAGGACACGGCAACGCATGCGCAGTGGTTTTCAGACTTTAAAGTCTGAAATTCCAGAAGTGAACTGGAGGCGGGGCCAGAGCATCGGTGAGTGGCTGCGCCAACACAGGATGTCTGCGGGGGACCGTTAGAAGCCCCGGGTAAGTTCAACTAATTTTCCCCTGACCCCCCTACAGTATCCCTTTAATAATAAATGACTGTATATTGCTGAGGTGTTCCAGGCTTCCGAATGCCGAGCATCTCGCGGTAGGTTCCGTTACAGCAGGAAGATACTGACAGTGGGAAAGGCCGTCATTGCTGTCCGTTCTGATCACACGCTAACGAGAAGGGCGAGTGCGTAAGCCAAAGGGGAGCCAGCGCGCCTCGTTATTCCGGGAGATGTTTATCTGGCTGGTTGGGGAAGGTTACAGATGATTATAGCTGCAGGCAACGCAGTAGAGGGAAGAGGCAGCCGGACCGACCTAAGGTTAGATGCATAGCAAATACAGCTAATTACAGGAAAACAAACTCATAAATGTGTAATGAGAGCCTCCCTATGGAGGACGCAGGACTCTCTCCTGCACATACAGGCTGGACTTTACTGCTGATGCTGGACAACGATCTGCCATACTGAGGCCGGGAACCACTTAGAGGAGCAGCTTAATAAAATAATGAGAAGTCATAACTGTTGCGGTGATATTGGTTATCGGAGGGTGTCCTTATCCTCAAGGCTGCTCCATTTCTTAGCATTTTGCAGTGGGTGTATGTTGGATTAATGAGGTATGAGCCAAAAATGTTCTTGTCACCTGCTCATGATGTAGGCCGGGGGCGTCAAACTCAAATATAAAGTGGGCCAAAATTGAACACTGGGACCAAGTAGCGGGCCAACCTCAACGTCTAGCAGCCACCTTCCCTCCCTTCCTTATAAAGTTCCATGATATCTAATGACCCCTCTCCCCTCTACAGTTCCCTGCTGTTTAATGGCCCCCTTCCTCCCCTATGCAGTTCTCTGGTGTCTAGTGGCTTCCTCCCCTCTATAGTTCCCTGGTGTCTAGTGGCCCCCTCTTTCCCTTATAAAGTTTCCTGGGGTCTAGTGGCCCCCTCCTTTGATAGAGTTCCCTGGGGTCTAGTGGCCCAGCTGCTTTCGCCTATACTGTTCCCTGGTGTCTAGTGCCCCCCTCCTTCCCTTCTAGAGTTCCCTGGGGTCTAGTGGCCCTCCTGCCTTCCCCTATACAGTTCCCTGGTGTCTAGTGGCCCCCTCCTTCCCCTATACAGTTCCCTGGTGTCTAGTGACCCCCTGCTTCCCCTATACAGTTCCCTGGTATCTAGTGACCCCCTCCTTCCCTTATAAAGTTCCCTGGGGTCTAGTGGCCCTCCTCCCTTCCTTATACAGCTCCCTGGAGTCTAATGCCTCCACCCGCATACGCATGACGGCTCATCCTGCTGCCGCTCACATTCCCAGAGGTGTTAAATACTATTTCCCCTCTGAGTCGTAGCAACTCAGAGGCAGAAGTAATTTGGGGTCCGGTGACTGCTAGAACCCCGAATTACCCTTTCGTACCCCACACACTCTATAGCACTAGCGCAAAGCTTCCGTGCTGGGCGCTAAGCATCGAATCCACCTGCTTTGCTCCAACCTCCTTTATACAGTTTTCTGATGTCTAGGGACCCCTCCCTCCCTTTTACAGTTCCCTGGTGTTTAGTGGTCCTCCCTTCCGCCTATTTATAGTTCACTGGTATTTAGTGGTCCTCCTTCCCTCACCTATACATAACCCTAGTGTTTAGTGGTGCTCCCGCCCCTTTGTAGTTTCCTGGTGTCTAGTGGTCCTCCCCTATACAGTTCTCTAGTGTCTAGTGACCCCCCCCCCTCCCTCCCCTATATAGTTTCCTGGTTTCTAGTGCCTTTTTCCTCCCTCCCTCAAATGGCTTCCCTGTTGACCTCCAATATAGCTTCCCTGTGGGTCTACAGTGGACCAAATATAATGCAAAGTGGGGAAACCACTGGGGAGCAAAATTTTATTGCTTTGCGGGCCAGAGTTTGACATGTATGATGTAGAAAAGAGAGGACCATTCTAACGTTAGGGAGAGGGACAAATAAAAAGATGTTGCCAGAAGTCACAGCAGTGACATGCGACGGTGCCTCATCCGTTTATTTTCCTACGGGCGCCTCTCCCCTAATACTGTGCACCCAGCCATAGGTACTGTTCCAACTCTACAGAAAGAGCACTGTTACTGTCACAATGGCAGCCTGACGTCTAACTCGTTTAGGACTGGTTCAGATGGACGTTTCTGGGACAGAAACACCTGATCTGTTGCTTGCTTATCAGGGCTTATGGCGAAAAAGTATTAGGGAAAGAGCATCAGCAGGACAGCTAGGCAACTGGTATTGCTTAAAGGGGAACTGAAGAGAGAGGTATATGGAGGCTGCCATGTTTATTTCCTTTTAAGCAATACCAGTTGCCTGGCAGCCCTGCTGATCCTCTGCCTCTAATACTATTAGCCATAGCCCCTGAACAAGCATGCAGCAGATCAGGTGTTTCAGACTTTAAAGTCAGATCTGACAAGACTAGCTGCATGCTTGTTTCTGGTGTTATTCAGATACTACTGCAGAGAAATAGACCAGCAGGGCTGCCAGGCAACTGGTATTGATTACAAGGAAATAAATATGGCAGCCTCCGTATACCTCTTACTTCAGTTCCTCTTTAAAAGGAAAACAATATGGCAGCCTCCTTATCTCTCTCACCTGCCCTTCAAAGTGGACCTGAACTCTTGCACAGGACCGAAGGAAAACAGAGAAATGCATCCTGTATGTATTTAGACAGCTTAGCCTGTCTAATTAAATTGACAGCCAGTCTAACTCAAATTACATCTGAGACTAATCACAAGTTGTAATCTGATCCCTCAGCTGTGTTCCTACATTCTGCAACAAAAGCACGTACAGTACAAGGTGCATGGTTGCATATGGGAGTTCTGAAAGCAGGAAATCGCATTGGAACGCTGGTTGGAACGCAGGAGCCCGGAAAGGGAAGTGACGTCACTCCCAACTGGCCAATCACCCGGAAAGCTGTGCAGCCGGAGCGCACGGAGCTGTAAGGAGCTTGCAAACGGACGCCATACCGGGGGAGCGGCGATACGGAAAGAGAGAGGAGTCCTGCTTGCGAGGCTACCGGCCGGAGCCCGCATGTGAAAATTAGAAAAGCTGCAAGACGCGTAAGTGACTGAACGCACAAGTGATTGAAAGCGTCCTTTGCGGCAGGTGGATAGACACTCTGAGATAACGGAGGGGACTGTTATAAACACATAGGAGGATTGACCCAATACATTTATCTATACGGATTTTATTGGAGAACTTTTTATGGGGAATTTTTATTAGAGATTCAGGTGGCTCCATGGTATGCATGACAGTGTGTATGGCATGAATGAAGTTATATTGTTCCACTTATTATTATTTTTTTAGAAGGCATATGCAGGACGGGATATAGTGGAGAACTTTTGAAGTGATCTTGTATATGAAACCCTTTATGCTTATATGGTTTTAATTCCAAAGGCTAGATATTTTTTATGTATAGATAAATAAACTATCAATTACAAACTTGGATACGAGCGCTATTCTCTGTTTTTTGTCTATTTTTATGTTTGGTGGGGATTAAAGGGATACCCACACCTTGAGAATTAAGCAGCTGATTGATTGGGAGGATAGGGAGACAGAGTAGCGCCTTTTTACTTCTTCTTTTTGCCAATCCCTCAGCTGTGTCACCTGACTGCCACAGCAGATACGCCAGATATGCTCATTTTAAAAGCACAGGATGTTAACAATATGTATGCTTCCATAAAAGCAGGAAGTAGACACTGCAGATTTATTGCAGGATTTGTATCAGCCGCAACCACTTGAGCCCCCGAGGTTTATACCCCCCCCCCCCCCCCCCCTGGTGACCAGGCCATTTTTTACAATTCGGCCCTTACATTTTAACGATTTATTGCTTGGTCATACAACTTGGCACCCAAATTAATTTTTCCTCCTTTTCTTCTCACAAACAGAGCTTTCTTTTGGTGGTATTTGATTGTTGCTGCTATTTGCAGTTTTTATGTTGTTAATGAAAACCCCACAAATGTTTTAAAAATCCCAAAAACATAAACAATTAATTAACTTCCCCCTAAATTGTCCCTAGACTGATACATACACAGACATATGGCCATGGCAGGGATTAGATTGTGAGCCCCTCCAAGGGACACTTAGTGACAAGACAATATACTCTGTACAGAGCTGCGTAAGAGCTGTGCTATACAAATACGTAAAGTGGACCCAAATTAAAAATACAAGATTTCAGAACTAAAATCTATTTTCTAAATTATAATAATAAATAGCAGCCTTTTTTCAGCTGCATGATGAAAAATATAAAATAGTTTAAAATAGTTTACTTTTCATATTGCCGGGACAGAATCCGGCAGACTGGTGGAGTAGGAGGTGTCCAGCAAAGGAGGAATTGCTAATGGCTGCCAGTGCCACCTGTATAACCTTAGTTATGAAAAGGGAAGGGTGAAAAGCATGCACTGAAATGCTCATAGGCGTGAAGGAGTGTTTATTTATCTTTGTATGTGTCAGAGTGCTGCAACTAAATATTTTTAATTAAAAAAAATATTGGTTTGGGTCCGCTTTAAATAACTATTTGCTAAAAAACAACCTGCCAGCGCCGATCAATGGCTGGCAGGCTGATGGCTGGGAGCTGCTGTGCAAACTGACAGGAGCGCGAGCTCCTGCGAGCTCCCGTCAAATCTCTTTTCTCGCGAGATGATGCATATATGCATTGCGGAGGAACAAGAAAGCCGCGGACCCACCGCCATTCTGCGTTAGGCGGTCCGCAAGAGGTTAAAAGTTATTATGCAATTGTATATCTTTTAAAGCAGAGGGGCAGGTCCGCCTCTTTTGTCGCCCACTGAAAACACCTTACTGTGGCAGCAGCTATGCGGGAATATTATAATTATACTGTAAAAGGTCCATGTTCCGGGCCATGGAAACAAGCACAGGTTACAGATGATTTCTACGGCCTTTTACTGAATGATAATCAATAGTCTGCAGGGAATCCTTCATGTTTTAATGTTCCAGTGTCCCTTCCCTATTATGTAAATCCCCGGACGCCTTTATTCATGTCTTATTCCGCCTTGCGCTAGGAAGTGTATCGCTGCTCACTAAACACAGTTTAATTGCCGCAGTGTTCTGGTCTTGTGTGTTTTTTTTCTCTCTCCCCGTCCTCGGAGGAGATATCAATTAGCTTCCGTCTAATGAGCCCCTGCAGAGATTTCCCTTCAAAGTGTCAGTCCGCTATTACTGGACACCGCCAAGCAATGTGTCAGATGCCAGATGCGCAATGGAGAGGGGGGACTGGAGCCTTTCCACGGAACAGAACAATGACTCAGCCTGACAGCACGTCCGAACATGAAACACAAGTCCATCGCTGCCGTCCAAAGCTGAGGAGAAAGCTGCTCACTCCAACAAACACTCCAAATACAGCAAAACCAGTCAGTGTTATTAAAGAATCCTACAGCACCACCATCCCGCGCTGTGCTGTACGACGAGGGATAGAAGCATGAGCGCGTAATACAATCATAAGAAAAAAAGTACAACCTGTTTTAAACTTAAAGTGGTCTGAAACTCTGACATAACATTCAATAAAAAAATAAATACAGTTATCATATTTGTTTTTTGTGCACAAGTAATATTGTCTGTCTACAAATTACAAGTTCCCAAAGTGTAGTCTATATTGCCCTGAAAGCTGCTTTTTATTATATATTAAAATATAGTGAGCTGTTCTGAAGCACAGAGAGCTTCTCCGCTATCCGCTATCTATTACAGTGTGCTTTGTGATTACTGCGACTTTGTTCCTTTCTGCACACTCCTTGACGAGGGTGTGGGGAGGGGCTACGGTACAGCCCCCCTAGGTAAGAAAATGCCTGCTATATCGCCCACAATGCACAGAGTTTATGAACCACCCCTAGGGGGAGGTTCGTTTGACAATTAGAAAAAAAATACCCCTCAGATCACTTTCAGTCGAACATCTGATCTGCATAGTTGTTGAGGGTCTATGGCTAAAAGTATTGTAAGCAGAGGATCATCAGGGCTGCCAGGCAATGTGCATTGTTTAAAAGACAAACACGACAGCCATATTTCATCTCCATATCCCTCTTGCTTCAGTGGTCTTCTAACTCCTAAAGAAGTGCATAAGATGTACAATAGGCAGCTAGCAATGCGCATACAGCGCCTGAACCCTTGCTCCATGCCAGGAATTCTGCAGGTAGTGAGGAATAAAGACAACAGCTGCTGCAATCTTTTGATTATGACAGGTCCTCTTTGCGGACCCAGCGATGTGAAATGTGCTTCAGAGTGGAGTGGGTGGAATATTTCTTCAGTCTGATTAGCAGCCAGGTGATGTAGGGGTGACAGGAGGAATAAAGCCGGAGAGAAGACCTGTGACTGAGCGGTAGAGGATCAGACTAATCCTGTTCCATTTCACGCTCCAGCAGCAGACAAATCCCACATTCATGCCAATTCAGCCTTCTTAATAGAGGCTTCTGAGCTAACCTCCCTCACATTGGGCCAAGAGTTCTACTTCGAAGATGCAGAGGGCTACAATTACCAGAGAGGAGCAGACCTGGCACCACTTATGTATACACACACACACGCATGCACGCACGCACCACGCACACACATACACGCACCACACACACCAAAACTGTACATACACACACACACACACACATGCACACACAGTCACACAAACACGCATGCAGTCACACAAACTGTACATACATACATACACACACACACATGCAGTCACACAAACTGTACATACATACACACAAACTGAACATACATACATACATACACACACACCACACACAGTCACCCAAACTGTACATACATACACACCCAAACTGTACATACATACACACACACACACACACCACACACAGTCACCCAAACTGTACATACATATACACCCAAACTGTACATACATACACACACACACACACACACACACACACACACACACACACACACACACACACACACACACACACACACACACAGTCACCCAAACTGTACATACATACACACCCAAACTGTAAATACATACACACCCAAACTGCACATACATACACACCCAAACTGTACATACATACACACACACACATACCACACACAGTCACCCAAACTGTACATACATACACACCCAAACTGTACATACATATACACCCAAACTGTACATACATATACACCCAAACTGTACATACACACACACACACACACACACACACACACACACACACACACACACACACACACACACACACTCACCCAAACTGTACATACATACACACACACCCAAACTGTACATACATACACACCCAAACTGTACATACATACACACCCAAACTGTACATACATACACACACACACATACCACACACAGTCACCCAAACTGTACATACATACACACCCAAACTGTACATACATACATACACACACACCACACACAGTCACCCAAACTGTACCTACATACACACCCAAACTGTACATACATACACACCCAAACTGTACATACATACACACACACACACACACAGTCACCCAAACTGTACATACATATACACACACAGTCACACAAACACACATGCAGTCACACAAACTGTACATACATACATGCAGTCATGCAAACTGTACATACATGCATACATACACACATGCAGCCACACAAACTGTACATACATACACACACACACACACACACACAAACTGTACATACATATATACATACATACACACACACACACACAGTCACCCAAACTGTACATACATACACACACCACACAGAGTCACCCAAACTGTACATACATACGCACACACCCAAACTGTACATACATACACACCCAAACTGTACATACATACACACACACACAGTCACAAAAACTGTACATACACACACACACAGTCACACAAACACACATGCAATCACACAAACTGTACATACACACATGCAGTCACACAAACTGTACATACGGTACATACACACAGAGTCACACAAACTGTACATACATACACACACACACACAGTCACACAAACTGTACATACATACACACACAGTCACACAAACTGTACATATATACATACACACACAGTCACACAAACTGTACATACACACACACACACACACACTGTACATACATACATACACACACAGTCACACAAACTGTACATATATACACACACACACAGTCACACAAACTGTACATACATACATACACACACACCACACAAACTGTACACACACACAGTCACAAAAACTGTACATACACACACATATACCACGCACACTGCACTAGACTGGGTGGGAACAATTATTACCAGTTGTAATGGGCAATGCACTGCACCTTATTACACATTCCACTGAAGCCCACAATGGTCTTAAGCAATCAGTCAAAGTCAAATAAATATTTACTGACCGAGGTTTAGGTTAATCTCCTTTAGAAACACTATACTGGTGGGCAAATGCATTAAGCTTGCTAATGTACATGCATACAGAGATAAACTCGCATCACAAGCTTGCGTCCAGTCCAGATCTTCTAACAGAAACATCACTTCACCTATCGGCATTGTGTTAAGGTACGCATTTTTACAAGCCAAAGAAGTCTGCCCCACAAAAATGTAGGCATCAATTTTATTTATTTTTAAATGTAATAAATGGCAACTGGAAAGATAGTGAACTGCATGTCTCCCCCCAGCTGCTTAATTTTCTCACCACGTTCTGAGGAACAGATCCTATAGTAGTTCACTGAGGGTTAGGCACCACCCGTGTGGTCTTAGGGGTAGGCACCACCTGGGGGGGTCTTAGGGTTAGGCACCACCAGTGTGGTCTTAGGGGTAGGCACCAGGGATGGTCGTAGTCAGCCAACTTCGCTACGCTGGAACTACGCGTAGTTTTACGCAATTATGCTTCGCCAACCGACGGCTTCAAAATCAAATATTTGCTTCATATGCATTTCATAGACTATGCGTTAAAATACGCAATTACGCGTAGTGCATAGCGTAGTACATGCGGACGCTTATGCCATTATGCATAAAAATGTACGCATGAATTCCTCTGCAAATGCTTGTACTAGTAACTCTTCTATGCGTACATTCCCCTTTCCAATGCGTAATTTTGTATGCATACAATCATACGCGGAAAAATAGACGTGAATAACGCATTCGTAGTTTACTTTGCAATACACATGAGAACTACGCGTAGGGGCGTAAACTACGCGTACCGGTACTTCGCTAAAATCATAATCGTAATCGTAAGCGTAGTTTTGAGACTTCGCCTACGAACTACGATGCGTAGATGCGAACTACGATGCGTAAATTCGCACTGGCGTAGTCTCTGCTCATCCCTGGTAGGCACCACCTGGGGGGGTCTTAGGGTTAGGCACCACCAGTGTGGTCTTAGGGGTAGGCACCACCAGTGTGATCCTAGGGGTAGGCACCACCAGTGTGGTCTTAGGGTTAGGCACCACCAGCAGGGTCTTAGGGTTAGGCACCACCAGGGGGGTCTTAGGGTTAGGCACGACCAGGGGGGTCTTAGGGTTAGGCACCACCAGGGTTGTCTTAGGGTTAGGCACCACCAGTGGGGTTTTAGGGTTAGGCACCACTGCTCTCAGAAGCCATTTTCTGCTAGGAAAGTGTTTTATAGTTGGAATTTCTTATCAATAAGGGTCACACTGTAGTCAGACCCAGTCCTGACTCAGACAGGAACTGCCACTTACTTACCTGATGTTTAACTCTTTCAGAACACAGCCTAGTTATTTGTGTGCTAGGCACTGTACATACACATGTCTATCTCATCATGTCACCTTGGGTATCCTTTAACCACTTCCCGACCGCCTAACGCACAGAGGCGGCCGGGAAGTGGAGCCCTGAAGGACCGGCTCACCCACAGAGGCGGCGGTCCTTCTAAGGGCATGGGCGGAGCGATCGCGTCATCCGTGACGCGATCCTCCGCCGGCGCCTGTCACCGCTCGCCCGCCGCAACATCCCGCCGGCTATACGGAAGCGCCGGCGGGATGTTAACCCCGCGATCGCCGCATACAAAGTGTATAATACACTTTGTAATGTTTACAAAGTGTATTATACAGGCTGCCTCCTGCCCTGGTGGTCCCAGTGTCCGAGGGACCACCAGGGCAGGCTGCAGCCACCCTAGCACACTGATTTCTCCCCCCCCTGCCCCAGATCGCCCACAGCACCCCTCAGACCCCCCCCTGCCCACCCCCCAGACCCCTGTTTGCACCCAATCACCCCCCTAATCACCCATCAATCACTCCCTGTCACTATCTGTCAACGCTATTTTTTTTTATCTCCCCCCCTGCCCACTGCCCCCTCCTGATCACCCCCCCCCCCACCCCTCAGATTCTCCCCAGACCCCCCCCCCCCCTGTGTACTGTATGCATCTATCCCCCCTGATCACCTGTCAATCACCTGTCAATCACCTGTCAATCACCCATCAATCACCCCCTGTCACTGCCACCCATCAATCAGCCCCTAACCTGCCCCTTGCGGGCAATCTGATCACCCACCCACACCAATAGATCGCCCGCAGATCCGACATCAGATCACCACCCAAACGCAGTGTTTACATCTATTCTCTCCTCTAAACATCCACTAATTACCCATCAATCACCCCCTATCACCACCTGTCACTGTTACCCATCAGATCAGACCCTAATCTGCCCCTTGCGGGCACCCAATCACCCGCCTACACGCTCAGATTGCCCTCAGACCCCCCCCCCCCCTTATCAATTCGCCAGGGCATTATTTACATCTGTCCTTCCCTGTAATAACCCACTGATCACCTGTCAATCACCCATCAATCACCCCCTGTCACTGCCACCCATCAATCACCCCCTGGCACTGCCACCCATCAATCAGCCCCTAACCTGCCCCTTGCGGGCAATCTGATCACCCACCCACACCAATAGATCGCCCGCAGATCCGACATCAGATCACCACCCAAGCGCAGTGTTTACATCTATTCTCTCCTCTAAACACCCACTAATTACCCATCAATCACCCATCAATCACCCCCTATCACCACCTGTCACTGTTACCCATCAGATCAGACCCTAATCTGCCCCTTGCGGGCACCCAATCACCCGCCTACACGCTCAGATTGCCCTCAGACCCCCCCTTATCAATTCGCCAGTGCATTAGTTACATCTGTTCTTCCCTGTAATAACCCACTGATCACCTGTCAATCACCTGTCAATCACCCATCAATCACCCCCTGTCACTGCCACCCATCAATCACCCCCTGGCACTGCCACCCATCAATCACCCCCTGTCACTGCCACTCATCAATCAGCCCCTAACCTGCCCCTTGCGGGCAATCTGATCACCCACCCACACCAATAGTTCGCCCGCAAATCCGACGTCAGATCGCCTCCCAAGGGCAGTGTTTATATCTGTTCTCTACCCTAAACACCCACTAATTACCCATCAATCACCCCCTGTCACTGCTACCTATCAGATTAGACCCCTATCTGCCCCTAGGGCACTCAATCACCCGCCCACACCCTCAGAATGCCCTCAGGCCCCAGCCCTGATCACCTCGCCAGTGCATTGCTTGCATCTATTCCCCCCTCTAATCACACCTTGAGACACCCATCAATCACCTCCTGTCACCCCCTAGCACACCTACCCATCAGATCAGGCCCTAATTTGCCCCGTGTGGGCTCCTGATCACTCGGCCAAACCCTCGGATCCCCCTCAGACCCCCTTCTGATCACCTCCCCAGTGCATTGATTGCATCTATTTTTTCCTCTAACCACCCCCTGAAACACCCATCAATCACCTCCTGTCACCCCCCTAGCACTCCTATCCATCAGATCAGGCCCAATACAACCTGTCATCTAAAAGGCCACCCTGCATATGACCGGTTCCACAAAATTCGCCCCCTCATAGACCACCTGTCATCAAAATTTGCAGATGCTTATACCCCTGAACAGTCATTTTGAGACATTTGGTTTCCAGACTACTTACGGTTTTGGGCCCGTAAAATGCCAGGGCGGTATAGGAACCCCAGAAACGGACCCCATTTTAGAAAAAAGACACCCCAATGTATTCTGTTAGGTGTATGACGAGTTCATAGAAGATTTTATTTTTTGTCAAAAGTTAGCGGAAATTGATTTTTGTTTTTTTTTCACAAAGTGTCATTTTTCACTAACTTGTGACAAAAAATAAAATCTTCTATGAACTCGCCATACACCTAACGGAATACCTTGGGGTGTCTTCTTTCTAAAATGGGGTCACTTGTGGGGTTCCTATACTGCCCTGGCATTTTAGGGGCCCTAAACCGTGAGGAGTAGTCTAGAAAACAAATGCCTCAAAATGACCTGTGATTAGGACGTTGGGCCCCTTAGCGCACCTAGGCTGCAAAAAAGTATCACACGTGGTATCGCCGTACTCAGGAGAAGTAGTATAATGTGTTTTGGGGTGTATTTTTACACATACCCATGCTGGGTGGGAGAAATCTCTCTGTAAATGGACAATTGTGTGTAAAAAAAATCAAACAATTGTCATTTACAGAGGTATTTCTCCCACCCAGCATGGGTATGTGTAAAAATACACCCCAAAACACATTATACTACATCTCCCGAGTACGGCGATACCACATGATTGGCACTTTTTTGCAGCCTAACTGCGCTAAGGGGCCCAAAGTCCAATGAGTACCTTTAGGATTTCACAGGTCATTTTTGTTTCAAGACTACTCCTCACGGTTTAGGGCCCCTAAAATGCCAGGGCAGTATAGGAACCCCACAAATGACCCCATTCTAGAAAGAAGACACCCAAACGTATTCCGTTAGGAGTATGGTGAGTTCATAGAAGATTTTATTTTTTGTCACAAGTTAGCGGAAAATGACACTTTGTGAAAAAAAACAATTAAAATCAATTTCCGCTAACTTGTGACAAAAAAAATAAAAACTTCTATGAACTCACCATACTCCTAACGGAATACCTTGGGGTGTCTTCTTTCTAAAATGGGGTCATTAGTGGGGTTCCTATACTGCCCTGGAATTTTAGGGGCCCTAAACCGTGAGGAGTAGTCTTGAAACAAAAATGACCTGTGAAATCCTAAAGGTACTCATTGGACTTTGGGCCCTTTAGCGCAGTTAGGGTGCAAAAAAGTGCCACACATGTGGTATCGCCGTACTCGGGAGAAGTAGTACAATGTGTTTTGGGGTGTATTTTTACACATACCCATGCTGGGTGGGAGAAATACCGCTGTAAATGGACAATTATGTGTAAAAAAATCAAAAGATTGTCATTTACAGAGGTGTTTCTCCCACCCAGCATGGGTATGTGTAAAAATACACCCCAAAACACATTATACTACTTCTCCTGAGTACGGCGATACCACATGTGTGGCACTTTTTTGCACCCTAACTGCGCTAAAGGGCCCAAAGTCCAATGAGTACCTTTAGGATTTCACAGGTCATTTTGAGAAATTTCGTTTCAAGACTACTCCTCACGGTTTAGGGCCCCTAAAATGCCAGGGCAGTATAGGAACCCCACAAATGACCCCATTTTAGAAAGAAGACACCCCAAGGTATTCCGTTAGTAGTATGGCGAGTTCATAGAAGATTTTATTTTTTGTCACAAGTTAGCGGAAATTTATTTTAATTGTGTTTTTTCACAAAGTGTCATTTTCCGCTAACTTGTGACAAAAAATAAAATCTTCTATGAACTCACCATACTCCTAACGGAATACCTTGGGGTGTCTTCTTTCTAAAATGGGGTCATTTGTGGGGTTCCTATACTGCCCTGGCATTTTAGGGGCCCTAAACCGTGAGGAGTAGTCTTGAAACGAAATTTCTCAAAATGACCTGTGAAATCCTAAAGGTACTCATTGGACTTTGGGCCCTTTAGCGCAGTTAGGGTGCAAAAAAGTGCCACACATGTGGTATCGCCGTACTCAGGAAAAGTAGTATAATGTGTTTTGGGGTGTATTTTTACACATACCCATGCTGAGTGGGAGAAAGATCTCTGTAAAAGGACAATTGTGTGTAAAAAAAATTAACAAATTGTCATTTACAGAGATATTTCTCCCACCCAGCATGGGTATGTGTAAAAATACACCCCAAAACACATTATACTACTTCTCCTGAGTACGGCAATACCACATGTGTGGCACTTTTTTGCAGTCTAACTGCGCTAAGGGGTCCAAAGTCCAATGAGCACCTTTAGGCTTTACAGGGGTGCTTACAATTTAGCACCCCCCAAAATGTCAGGACAGTAAACACACCCCACAAATGACCCCATTTTGGAAAGTAGACCCTTCAAGGTATTCAGAGAGGGGCATGGTGAAAATTGAAAAATGTCAGCACAGAAAGTTAAAAAAATCATTTTTTTGCCAAAATTCATGTCTTTTTTGATGAATATAATAAAAAGTAAAAATCGCAGGAGCAATCAAATAGCACCAAAAGAAAGCTTTATTAGTGACAAGAAAAGGAGCCAAAATTCATTTAGGTGGTAGGTTGTATGAGCGAGCAATAAACCGTGAAAGCTGCAGTGGTCTGAATGGAAAAAAAGTGGCCGGTCCTTAAGGGGTAGAAAGCCCTAGGTCCTCAAGTGGTTAAAAGGTTACTAAAGTCTTGATGAAAAAAAATCAGTTTTACTCACCTGGGGCTTCTACCAGCCCCCTGCAGCCGTCCCGTGCCCTCGCAGTCACTCACGGATCCTCCTGTCCCAGCTGCCAGCTAGTTTAGTTTTTGCCCGCCTGCGCAGGCCTGGCCATGCGTCTCCTTCGGGAGCTTGTCCGCAATAGCGTCCTGCACAGGCGCAAAACGCTACTGAGGACGGAACGCGAAGAAGACTATGCATGGCCAGGCCTGTGGGTGAAAAAAAAAATAGCTGTCGGCGGGGGACCGGAGGATCCGTAAGTGACTGCGAGGGCACGGGACGGCTGCAGGTGGCTGGTAGAAGCCCCAGGTGAGTAAAACGGATTTTTTTCCACTAGGCTTAAGTATCCCTTTAAGGCAGCTTAGTACCAGAATTTTGCATTCATGACCAGAGTGTAACGTCCCTAAACTCTTCCTGACCTTCGATGCTGAACTCATCACTCCGCAAAGTCCCAGCAAACGTTACAATCTTCACCGAAGAGCTGAACGCTGGGTTAAGTCTTGCGAATGATTCAGAAAATGAGTTTCTGGGAATGTTTATAGCGATTCTGTTCGGTTCGCTTTGAAGAACCCATTGGACGGATGCAGGGACCGTCAGAAGCACTTTACTGGAGACATGAAAATTTAGCAGGAGTTAAAAATTCATCTCGGCTGATGAATGTAGGTCAGGTCTGCTTACCAGAGCAAATGGATGTGGCGCGACGGCGACGGTTTTATGAATTAAGCAACGCATTCCGAAGCATTTTGTTTTATCACCTTCAGAAGCGACCCATTATCAGCTCGGCTGAGCACTCTAGAAGAGATGCATGTAAAATGCCCATAATGTGAATCAGCCAATCAGAACGCAGCCTGGTGCTCCATTAGCAATCAGCACCCCCAAAGTCTGCAGACGCATTTCAGACGTGGGGACGGATAGAATTGTAGGCTTATCAGGAGGGAGGAAGCAGCCGCGGCTTCTGCGCTCAGAAGACACGTCAGGCTTTTTTCATCTCACATCTGGGAAACGTGGTGATAAAAAATCCTATTGATGTCAAGTGCTGAGTTCACATCTAGGCTGCCAAAACACTGATTTCTGCAAATGCTGAAAATCCATTTATAAAACTTGCAAAGCTGTGTACAAAACAGGACATAATAGTAATGCAATGAGCCTGATTCACTGTCCCCCCCCCCCCCCTCTCCCCCAGCAAGCTGCAGATTACAAGGGATTCAACAAGACAATTTCTGGAGTAAATTACAAGGGGGTGATGCACTAAAGGTCAGCAGGCTGCTACAACCAGCATACCAGTTGCTGCTAGTCATCACTCCTTAAAGGGAACCTGATGCGATTAAAATTATTTAAAATAAACACATGATATAGCTGCAAATAAATATTAATACTAACCTCACCATCAGTTCCTTTCAGAAGCTCACCATTTTCTTCTTACAGTGATCCCTTCCCGTTCTGACAATATTTTGTCAGAACTGAAAAACACCAGTTGCTGTCAGTTATATATCAGCAGCTGTCAGTTACAACTGAATGTGCAAGGTAATGTCCATGTTTTCCTATGGCGCAATTGGGTCATATTACAGTTTAACAGTGTGCTGACCAGGAAGCTGTTATGGGGTAATGGCCATTTTTAAATTAAAGGACGGAGAATTCCATTGATCACAGTAGACAAATGGAATGCAGCAGAGGAGAAAGAGATTGAGGAGTAGACTGCACAGGAGGTAAGTATGACCTGTGTATGGTTATTTTGACTTTTTATTTTCAGTTCAGGTTCTCTTTAAAGCGGAATGAAACCCAGCATTTCTTCTTTGCTCTAATAGATTATTTACAGCATATTATATACAACCAGCATTATTTTTGACTAGAACAGCATTCAAAGCGTTACACACAGGACTTGAAAGTTCAGTGCAGAGAAATCTAGACGCATTCAAAGTTGTAGATAATGTTATCTTGTGTTTAATTGTATCAAGTGAGGAATGTAAATAAACACTTCTCCTACGCTGCCGGGTCCCCTGAGCAAAGTCAGACAGTTTAGAAAGCATTTCTGCTTTAAAGGATACCACAACTGACATGTGGCATAATGAGATAGACATGTGTATGTACAGTGCCTAGCACACAAATAACTATGCTGTGTTCCTTTTTTTCTTTCTATGCCTGAAAGAGGTAAATATCAGGTATGTAAGTGGCTGACTCAGTCCTGACTCAGACAGGAAGTGACTACAGTGTGACCCTCACTGATAAGAAATTCCAACTATAAAACACTTTCCTAGCAGAAAATGGCTTCTGAGAGCAAGTTAGGGGTAAAAAAGGAGAATTTCTTATCAGTGAGGGTCACACTGTAGTCACTTCCTGTCTGAGTCAGGACTGAGTCAGCCACTTACATACCTGATATTTAACTCTTTCAGGCAGAGAAAGAAAAAAAGGAACACAGCATAGTTATTTGTGTGCTAGGCACTGTACATACACATGTCTATCTCATTATGCCACATGTAAGTTGTGGTATCCTTTAACCATTTCCGCCGCCCGGACGTGAAGCTCACGTCCGGGCGGCAGCTCTGCAGCGCTCCCGCGCCTGGGCGCGCTCCCGCCCGCGATCGCGGGCGCGCCCCCGCATCCCCGCTGTGCCGCCCGGTAGCCCTGGGATCAGTGAAAGGGAACATGGTTTCCCGATCACCGATCCCTTTCCCCCGCAGAAAAACCGAAGCGCTCACCTGTGAGGCTTCAGTTCTTCTGCCCGGAGAGAGTTTCGCATCGCCCTTGTACTTCCGCTTAGCAGGAAGTACAAGGACGGAAAACAAAAATTAAGGTGGCCATCTTGTGGCCAAATAGTAAAACTACAGCTACACATTTTAAACATTACAATTTACACAGATAACAACATTAAAAATTAACTGTTTATGCCCCACACCAAAATATTCCCCAAATAAAAATTTTAATGGAAAAAAAAAAAATTACAATATAAAAAAAAAAAAGACATAAATAGTTACCAAAGGGTCTGAACTTTTTAAATATGCATTTGAAGGGGGTATACTACAAACATTTTTCAAATTATAAGCTTGTAAATAGCGATGAATGCAAAACAGAAACAATGCACCTTTATTTCCAAATAAAATATTGTCGCCATACATTGTGATAGGGACAAAATTTAAATGGTATAATAACCGAGACATACGAGCAAATAAAATACATAGGTTTTAATTATGGTAGCGTGGATTATTTTAAAGCTATAAAGGCCGAAAACTGAGAAATAATGAATTTTTTCCATTTTTTTCTTATTAATCCTGTTAAAATGCATTTACGGTAAAGTGGCTCTTAGCAAAATTTACCACCCACAGAAAGCCTAATTAGTGGCGGAAAAAACAAGATATAGATCAATAAATTGTGATAAGTAGTGATAAAGTTATTAGCGAATGAATGGGAGGTGAAAATTGCTCCGATGCATAAGGTGAAAAATCCCTGCAGGCTGAAATGGTTAAGAACATGAATAAAGCAATTATAAATAAAATGTCAGCTTTCAGTGCAAAAAAGTGTACTTTGGGAATGTATAATTTGTAAATGAATAATAATACTTGTGCACAAAAGCAAATATGATAACCGTATGGCATATAAAAAGTAGTAAGACATGTTTTTATTGAATATTATGTCAGGGTTTTATAACGCTTTAAAGGAACACTATCAATAACCAACAGAGGAGCCTGGTGCATCTGTGACCCAATACTGGTGTATGCTCCCCCTTTTTATTGCCTGAGGAAGCAGGACTATACCTGTGAAATGCCTTGCGAGCATTTGTGTGGAGTATATCAATACATTTTTGTCTGGAAAAATCAACAGTTCTGTGTCTGCTTTGAGGAGGTAAGTCCACCACTGCCTTCCAAGCACTTTCAACCATTTTAGCTTGTTTTATTCTTTTGGCGCCTCTGTATACATTGCAGCAGATATAAGGTAGGAATGTGCTAGCTGGGAGTGTGTTTTGCATTAAATATCAGAGGCAAAAGCTTTAATTCATTGTGTGTAGGATTTAGCTCTATTGGGACAAATTCTCAAAGGGGGTGTCTGCTTCAATGCACAGCCAGTGTTGTTTTTTTGCATAACAGACTACAGAGTATTTTTCTCTGAAAGCAAAAAAAAAAAAAAAAAGTACGAAAAGCATTGAGGTCACAGACAATTACAAATGTTTATAACAAGTTACATTTCCTCTGCTCTCTTCAGACACATCAGTCAGAGATGCAGGACTTTCTCTCTCACACACACAGGACTAACAGATGCACTGTGAGGGAATTCCCCCTCCCATATGGCTCACTCTGCCATCAGATTAGAGCTTACGTGGAGTCAGTTAAGAGTGAAAGGAATTTGATACAGTAAACAAAAAGAGATTAACAAGTGAAATGTATACATCATTATTTACCAGCACTTCAGGAACTCTCTCAATCCCAGATTAAAAAAAATATGATAGTGTTCCTTTAAGTAAATACAGTTGTAAAAAATGATCATCTTTCTGGTTTTCTGCATTTCAGCCGGCACAGCAGCACAATGCAAACGTTGTGTGGTTATTCTCTATGCTCCCTATAGGAACACAGGCACCATAAAGCCATGCACACAATGGGATGGAAGCTGTGGCTCATCTTCCGTTGCCACTTTAGAGCCACGCTTCAGGTCCTGCCCTTGCCTGACCCGTTAACTTTCTCGGTTTCCTGTGCTGGGTAAAACTGTCAGTCAAGAGATAAATGGGACATCCCCTTTTATGCGCCGCAGTTAAACAGGCCAGCTGAGGCTCTGCAATATGTTTCTTATTACACATCACAAATTAAACAGCAGCTCTCTGCTGAGTGACAGAGGAAACCAGCGCAGGATGTGGAGCAATAACCTCTCACCGTCTCCTGCCAAACAACCTTCCCCAGCAGCAATTAAGTCATGGAAATAATATTTAATCCAGCTCCAGATTCCAGCAATTAGCGGATCAGGCCTGCATATGACTTGTCTGCTGAGAGTCCGTCTGACTTGTTTTTTCCCCTCATTTATCTTCCCCTCCCTTAACGCCAAGTAAGTTCTACGGAGGAACCTTCGCCTGCCACAGGGTTAATATGACCGCTGATAATTATCTCTAATTGGCTGTGTTGCTGCTATTAGTGCGGTAAGTAATTAACGCCTGAACAAGGAAGGTTCCTGCAGCTCACAAGCCCTCTTCGCACAAAGGCCCAGAATGGTGAGTTTTGTTTGCCAGCAGGAGACCCGCTGAGTTTATTCCGCCGCTCGGTGTCAGGAGGTGCGGGTTTCAGTTCATGGCCTTTTTATTCAGAACTGTCGCCACCACACAGCACAAGGCAATAACTGTCACTCTAAACGTAGAGAAAGCAGAAGTCTGAGCCTAATCAGCTTTAGTTATTGAACAACAGGAGATCTCCATGGTGCTGAACTTGTGCCATCTCTCTTACAGCACAGGGAAAAGGAGGAGTACACTGCCTCAAATCAATAAGCAGAAATAAAGTGGCCCTAAAATATAAAAATGTTTAATGAATACGCATTGAAAAATGAAAACCTGTCAAGAGGTGGTAGTGTAGGACTATATGAATTGCAAATAAAAAAAAAAGTCTAGGATGTCCCTGTGAGTCAGTAAGTGATGGCTGTCAATTCCGTCAGAAGTAGTGCCCGACCGCAAACACCACCACTAGATGGACAATTAAGGACTTGCACTAAATGAAAGTAAACACTGAAAGCATTCCCTACGTGTTTCAACCGCTGCAGAATCTTCGTCGGGGGATCACCTAATAAAAGTGCCAGTTCTCCTAATCAGAATAAACTTTATTCGCAAAGTACAACAGTTGTTATACTCAATACTATTTGTGGTGCACTCAATTAAAAAAAACAATCTGACCAAATGTACCTCACAAATGTGTTTAATTATTGCACAATTATGACATATAGATTGAAAATCATAAAAAATTGCTTAGGTCTATAAATTAATAAAATTGACAATGTACCCTACACCATTCAATATTCATAAAAATTTATCAGAAAAATCCATCACTCCCAATTGACATATACAGAAAAAAAAGGGAAATCTGATCGGATTTCTCGCTCAAATGGAAAAAAAAGAAAAAAGAAAATAAAAACCTTTTGATTGTTTGGGACAACCAATCGCTTTTATTAAATTGACGTAAAACTGGATCGTTTTATTGTATTGTGTGTGGCCTTTTTAAAGAGAAGGTTCAAGCAAAATAAAAAAATGAGTTTCACTTACCTGGGCTTCTACCAGCCCCATGCAGCCATCCTGTGCCCTCATAGTCACTCAATGCTGCTCCAGTCCCCCGCCACCAGCTAGTTCTGCTTCTAACCGCCCCATGCAGCCATCCTGTGCCCTCGTAGTCACTCACTGCTGCTCCAGTCCCCCGTTGGCAGCTTGCCGACCTCGGAGGTCGGTGGGACGCATTGCGTACATTTTTACGCATTCCCGCTGGTGCAGGAACATTAACACATACATTTTTACGCGTTACTGGTTCAATGCGTACATTTTTATGCCTTGAACCAGTAATGCGTAAAAATGTATGCGTTAATGTTTCTGCACTAGCGGGAATGCGTAAAAATGTACGCAATGCGGCCCGCCGACCTCCGAGGTCGGCAAGCTGCCAGCGGGGGACTGGAGCAGCAGTGAGTGACTACGAGGGCCCAGGATGGCTGCATGGGGCTGGTAGAAGCAGAACTAGCTAGAGGCAGGGGACTGGAGCAGCAGTGAGTGACTACGAGGGCACAGGATGGCTGCAGGGGGCTGGTAGAAGCAGAACTAGCTAGAGGCAGGGGACTGGAGCAGTAGTGAGTGACTGCGAGGGCACAGGATGGCTGCATGGGGCTGGTAGAAGCAGAACTAGCTGGCGGCGGGGGACTGGAGCAGCAGTGAGTGACTACGAGGACACAGGATGGCTGCATGGGGCTGGTAGAAGCAGAACTAGCTGGTGGCGGGGGACTGGAGCAGTAGTGAGTGACTGCGAGGGCACAGGATGGCTGCATGGGGCTGGTAGAAGCAGACCTAGCTGGCGGTGGGGGACTGGAGCAGCAGTGAGTGACTAGGAGGGCACAGGATGGCTGCATGGGGCTGGTAGAAGCAGAACTAGCTAGAGGCAGGGGACTGGAGCAGCAGTGAGTGACTACGAGGGCACAGGATGGCTGCATGGGGCTGGTAGAAGCAGAACTAGCTGGCGGCGGGGGACTGGAGCAGCAGTGAGTGACTACGAGGGCACAGGATGGCTGCAGGGGGCTGGTAGAAGCAGAACTAGCTAGAGGCGGAGGACTGGAGCAGTAGTGAGTGACTGCGAGGGCACAGGATGGCTGCATGGGGCTGGTAGAAGCAGAACTAGCTAGAGGCAGGGGACTGGAGCAGTAGTGAGTGACTGCGAGGGCACAGGATGGCTGCATGGGGCTGGTAGAAGCAGAACTAGCTGGTGGCGGGGGACTGGAGCAGCAGTGAGTGACTGCGAGGGCACAGGATGGCTGCATGGGGCTGGTAGAAGCAGAACTAGCTGGTGGCGGGGGACTGGAGCAGCAGTGAGTGACTACGAGGGCACAGGATGGCTGCATGGGGCTGGAGGAAGCAGAACTAGCTGGCGGCGGGGGACTGGAGCAGCAGTGAGTGACTACGAGGGCACAGGATGGCTGCAGGGGGCTGGTAGAAGCAGAACTAGCTGGCAGCGGGGGACTGGAGCAGTAGTGAGTGACTGCGAGGGCACAGGATGGCTGCATGGGGCTGGTAGAAGCAGAACTAGCTGGCAGCGAGGGACTGGAGAAGCAGTGAGTGACTACGAGGGCACAGGATGGCTGCATGGGGCTGGTAGAAGCAGAACTAGCTGGTGGCGGGGGACTGGAGCAGCAGTGAGTGACTACGAGGGCACAGGATGGCTGCATAGGGCTGGAGGAAGCAGAACTAGCTGGCGGCGGGGGACTGGAGCAGCAGTGAGTGACTACGAGGGCACAGGATGGCTGCAGGGGGCTGGTAGAAGCAGAACTAGCTGGCAGCGAGGGACTGGAGAAGCAGTGAGTGACTACGAGGGCACAGGATGGCTGCATGGGGCTGGTAGAAGCAGAACTAGCTGGTGGCGGGGGACTGGAGCAGTAGTGAGTGACTACGAGGGCACAGGATGGCTGCATGGCGCTGGTAGAAGCAGAACTAGCTGGTGGCGGGGGACTGGAGCAGTAGTGAGTGACTACGAGGGCACAGGATGGCTGCATGGGGCTGGAGGAAGCAGAACTAGCTGGCGGCGGGGGACTGAAGCAGCAGTGAGTGACTACGAGGGCACAGGATGGCTGCAGGGGGCTGGTAGAAGCAGAACTAGCTGGCGGCAGGGGACAGGAGCAGTAGTGAGTGACTACGAGGGCACAGGATGGCTGCATGGGGCTGGTAGAAGCAGAACTAGCTAGAGGCAGGGGACAGGAGCAGTAGTGAGTGACTACGAGGGCACAGGATGGCTGCATGGGGCTGGTAGAAGCAGAACTAGCTGGCAGCGGGGGACTGGAGCAGTAGTGAGTGACTGCGAGGGCACAGGATGGCTGCATGGGGCTGGTAGAAGCAGAACTAGCTGGTGGCGGGGGACTGGAGCAGCAGTGAGTGACTACGAGGGCACAGGATGGCTGCATGGGGCTGGGAGAAGCAGAACTAGCTGGTGGCGGGGGACTGGAGCAGCAGTGAGTGACTACGAGGGCACAGGATGGCTGCAGGGGGCTGGTAGAAGCAGAACTAGCTAGAGGCAGGGGACTGGAGCAGTAGTGAGTGACTACGAGGGCACAGGATGGCTGCATGGGGCTGGTAGAAGCAGAACTAGCTGGTGGCGGGGGACTGGAGCAGCAGTGAGTGACTACGAGGGCACAGGATGGCTGCATGGGGCTGGGAGAAGCAGAACTAGCTGGTGGCGGGGGACTGGAGCAGCAGTGAGTGACTACGAGGGCACAGGATGGCTGCAGGGGGCTGGTAGAAGCAGAACTAGCTAGAGGCAGGGGACTGGAGCAGTAGTGAGTGACTACGAGGGCACAGGATGGCTGCATGGGGCTGGTAGAAGCAGAACTAGCTGGTGGCGGGGGACTGGAGCAGCAGTGAGTGACTACGAGGGCACAGGATGGCTGCATGGGGCTGGTAGAAGCAGAACTAGCTGGTGGCGGGGGACTGGAGCAGCAGTGAGTGACTACGAGGGCACAGGATGGCTGCATGGGGCTGGTAGAAGCAGAACTAGCTAGAGGCAGGGGACAGGAGCAGCAGTGAGTGACTACGAGGGCACAGGATGGCTGCATGGGGCTGGTAGATGCAGAACTAGCTGGTGGCGGGGGACTGGAGCAGCAGTGAGTGACTACGAGGGCACAGGATGGCTGCATGGGGCTGGTAGAAGCAGAACTAGCTGGTGGAGGGGGACTGGAGCAGCGGTGAGTGACTACGAGGGCACAGGATGGCTGCATGAGCTGGTAGAAGCAGAACTAGCTGGCGGCGGGGGACTGGAGTAGCAGTGAGTGACTTCGAGGGCACAGGGTGGCTGCATGGGGCTGGTAGAAGCAGAACTAGCTGGTGGCGGGGGAATGGAGCAGCAGTGAGTGACGAGGGCATAGGATGGCTGCATGGGGCTGGTAGAAGCAGAACTAGCTGGCGGCGGGGGACTGGAGCAGCGGTGAGTGACTACGAGGGCACAGGATGGCTGCATGGGGCTGGTAGAAGCAGAACTAGCTGGTGGAGGGGGACTGGAGCAGCAGTGAGTGACTACAAGGGCACAGGATGGCTGCATGGGGCTGGTAGATGCAGAACTAGCTAGAGGCAGGGGACAGGAGCAGCAGTGAGTGACTACGAGGGCACAGGATGGCTGCATGGGGCTGGTAGAAGCAGAACTAGCTGGCAGCGGGGGACTGGAGCAGCAGTGAGTGACTACGAGGGCACAGGATGGCTGCATGGGGCTGGTAGAAGCAGAACTAGCTGGCGGCGGGGGACTGGAGCAGCAGTGAGTGACTACGAGGGCACAGGATGGCTGCATGGGGCTGGTAGAAGCAGAACTAGCTAGAGGCAGGGGACTGGAGCAGCAGTGAGTGACAGAGGGCACAGGATGGCTGCATGGGGCTGGTAGAAGCAGAACTAGCTAGAGGCAGGGGACTGGAGCAGCAGGGAGTGACTACGAGGGCACAGGATGGCTGCATGGGGCTGGTAGAAGCAGAACTAGCTAGAGGCAGGGGACTGGAGCAGCAGTGAGTGACTACGAGGGCACAGGATGGCTGCATGGGGCTGGTAGATGCAGAACTAGCTAGAGGCAGGGGACTGGAGCAGCAGTGAGTGACTGCGAGGGCACAGGATGGCTGCATGGGGCTGGTAGAAGCAGAACTAGCTGGGGGCGGGGGACTGGAGCAGCAGGGAGTGACTACGAGGGCACAGGATGGCTGCATGGGGCTGGTAGAAGCAGAACTAGCTGGCGGCGGGGGACTGGAGCAGCAGTGAATGACTACGAGGGAACAGGATGGCTGCATGGGGCTGGTAGAAGCAGAACTAGCTGGTGGCGGGGGACTGGAGCAGTAGTGAGTGACTGCGAGGGCACAGGATGGCTGCAGGGGGCTGGTAGAAGCAGAACTAGCTAGAGGCAGGGGACTCAGGGCCGGATTTGCACTCTTTAACGCCCTAGGCCACTGCCACCAGCCACCCCCCTTCAGTATAGGTAGCGAGATGACCCCTTCCCTCTAGTATAGGTAGCCTGATGACTCCTCCCCCTTTCCCTACAGTATAGGTAGCCAGATGACTCCTCCTCCTTTCCCTCTAGTATAGGTATTCAGATGACCCCTTCCCTCTAGTATATGTAGCCAGATGACTCCTCCCCCTTTGCCTCCAATATAGGTAGCCAGACGGCTCCCTTAATCCCTCCTCCCCCCCCCCCCCCCACCTCTCAGTATTGGTAGCCAGCTCGTCTTTACATCACAGCAGCCATCATTGTCACTCATTTCTCTGCTCGTCTCCAGTGCAAAAGCTTCCTCTTCCTTTCCGTCTCCAATGCTGTCCAAGTCCATAGCCGCCAGCCACAATGCAAATGTGCACAGAGAGCAAGGTGGCAGCTGCACAGGCAGCTAGCAGCAGAGTACTGTGGTCAGGCGCTCGCCTGATCTTCCTGCATTGTAGCATTTGCATGCTTGCAAATGCTGCACGAGTTTAGCTTGCTGCTTTGGTGCCCTTCCTCCTGTGGTGCCCAAGGCCATGGCCTAGGTGGCCTTGGCCTAAATCCGGCCCTGAGGGGACTGGAGCAGTAGTGAGTGACTGCGAGGGCACAGGATGGCTGCATGGGGCTGGTAGAAGCAGAACTAGCTGGCGGCGGGGGACTGGAGCTGCAGTGACTAAGAGGGCACAGGATGGCTGCATGGGGCTGGTAGAAGCAGAACTAGCTGGCGGCGGGGGACTGGAGCTGCAGTGACTAAGAGGGCACAGGATGGCTGCATGGGGCTGGTAGAAGCAGAACTAGCTGGCGGCAGGGGACTGGAGAAGCAGTGAGTGACTACGAGGGCACAGGATGGCTGCATGGGGCTGGTAGAAGCAGAACTAGCTGGCGGCGGGGGACTGAAGCAGCAGTGAGTGACTACGAGGGCACAGGATGGCTGCAGGGGGCTGGTAGAAGCAGAACTAGCTAGAGGCAGGGGACAGGAGCAGTAGTGAGTGACTATGAGGGCACAGGATGGCTGCATGGGGCTGGTAGAAGCAGAACTAGCTGGTGGCGGGGGACTGGAGCAGTAGTGAGTGACTGCGAGGGCCAGAGCAGGGACAAGGTCCTCCAGCACCCAAGGCTGAGACGCCAAAGTGCGCCCCTCCATCCCTTCCACCCCAGCCGTCACGCACTGATTGCTAGTAGACTAAGAGGTGCCACAGGGCCCACAACCTCCCCAACACCTTAATATCTAGTTATCTGGCGTGCAGTCACTGCTATGTATCCCCTTTTCTTATTTCTTTCTGCTTCATACACAATTAGGAATGACAGCTGAATGAATTGTGCGCCCCCTCCTACACTGCGCCCTGAGGCTGGAGCCTCTCCAGCCTATGCCTCGGCCCGGCCCTGGCGAGGGCCTAGGATGGCTGCATGGGGCTGGTAGAAGCAGAACTAGCTAGAGGCAGGGGACTGGAGCAGTAGTGAGTGACTGCGAGGGCACAGGATGGCTGCATGGGGCTGGTAGAAGCAGAACTAGCTGGCGGCGGGGGACTGGAGCAGCAGTGAGTGACTACGAGGGCACAGGATGGCTGCATGGGGCTGGTAGAAGCAGAACTAGCTGGTGGCAGGGGACTGGAGCAGCAGGGAGTGACTGCGAGGGCACAGGGTGGCTGCATGGGGCTGGTAGAAGCAGGACTAGCTGGTGGTGGGGGACTGGAGCAGCAGTGAGTGACTGCGAGGGCACAGGATGGCTGCATGGGGCTGGTAGAAGCAGAACTAGCTGGCGGCGGGGGACCTGAGCAGCAGTGAGTGACTACGAGGGCACAGGATGGCTGCATGGGGCTGGTAGAAGCAGGACTAGCTGGTGGTGGGGGACTGGAGAAGCAGTGAGTGACTACGAGGGCACAGGATGGCTGCATGGGGCTGGTAGAAGCAGAACTAGCTGGCGGCGGGGGACTGGAGCAGCAGTGAGTGACTACGAGGGCACAGGATGGCTGCATGAGGCTGGTAGAAGCAGAACTAGCTGGTGGCGGGGGACTGGAGCAGCAGTGAGTGACTACGAGGGCACAGGATGGCTGCATGGGGCTGGTAGAAGCAGAACTAGCTAGAGGCAGGGGACTGGAGCAGTAGTGAGTGACTTTGAGGGCACAGGATGGCTGCATGGGGCTGGTAGAAGCAGAACTAGCTAGAGGCAGGGGACTGGAGCATTAGTGAGTGACTGCGAGGGCACAGGATGGCTGCAGGGGGCTGGTAGAAGCAGAACTAGCTGGTGGCGGGGGACTGGAGCAGCAGTGAGTGACTATGAGGGCCCAGGATGGCTGCAGGGGGCTGGTAGAAGCCGAACTAGCTGGCGGCACGGGACTGGAGCAGCAGTGAGTGACTACGAGGGCACAGGATGGCTGCATGGGGCTGGTAGAAGCAGAACTAGCTGGTGGTGGGGGACTGGAGCAGCAGTGAGTGACTTCGAGGGCACAGGATGGCTGCATGGGGCTGGTAGAAGCAGAACTAGCTGGCGGCGGGGGACTGGAGCAGCAGTGAGTGACTACGAGGGCACAGGATGGCTGCATGAGGCTGGTAGAAGCAGAACTAGCTGGTGGCGGGGGACTGGAGCAGCAGTGAGTGACTACGAGGGCACAGGATGGCTGCATGGGGCTGGTAGAAGCAGAACTAGCTAGAGGCAGGGGACTGGAGCAGTAGTGAGTGACTTCGAGGGCACAGGATGGCTGCATGGGGCTGGTAGAAGCAGAACTAGCTGGGGGCGGGGGTCTGGAGCAGCAGTGAGTGACTACGAGGGCACAGGATGGCTGCAGGGGGCTGGTAGAAGCAGAACTAGCTGGCGGCGGGGGACTGGAGCAGCAGTGAGTGACTACGAGGGCACAGGATGGCTGCATGGGGCTGGTAGAAGCAGAACTAGCTGGCGGCGGGGGACTGGAGCAGCAGTGAGTGACTACGAGGGCACAGGATGGCTGCATGGGGCTGGTAGAAGCAGAACTAGCTGGCGGCGGGGGACTGGAGCAGCAGTAAGTGACTACGAGGGCACAGGATGGCTGCATGGGCCTGGAAAAAGCAGAACTAGCTGGTGGCGGGGGACTGGAGCAGCAGTGAGTGACTACGAGGGCACAGGATGGCTGCATGGGGCTGGTAGAAGCAGAACTAGCTGGTGGCGGGGGACTGGAGCAGCAGTGAGTGACTACGAGGGCACAGGATGGCTGCATGGGGCTGGTAGAAGCAGAACTAGCTGGCGGCGGGGGACTGGAGCAGCAGTGAGTGACTACGAGGGCACAGGATGGCTGCATGGGCCTGGAAAAAGCAGAACTAGCTGGTGGCGGGGGACTGGAGCAGCAGTGAGTGACTACGAGGGCACAGGATGGCTGCATGGGGCTGGTAGAAGCAGAACTAGCTGGCGGCGGGGGACTGGAGCAGCAGTGAGTGACTACGAGGGCACAGGATGGCTGCAGGCAGAGCCGGATTAAGGCTAAATGGGGCCCTAAGCAAAGTAAGTGATTTGGGCCCCCCCATCATGTGGTAATAGAATCAGAAGATGCAGCTGCACAGCAATATGTCGCACACACCGGGCAGCCGAGCTACTGGTTGCTATGGGCAACAGCACGCTTTCCTCTGTGGGTGCACAATGCAGGGAATAGCAGCGGCAAAATGCAGAGTGAGAGATGAATGGCTGGGACATTTGCACTCAGGGGCTGGGGCACCCCTGTGAAGAGGGTGCCAGATATCACAGCAGCACTTTCCCCCTGCATCTCCAGCCTGGCAATAGCAGAAAGCTCTGGACACCGCCAAACCGGAAGCCGTTCCCCAGACAGAATTACATAACCACTCCCACCACCGAACAACCAATTTCCTCCCAAACTAGACAGCCACCATGCAGCCTCCATCCCAGTGAATACGATAGTCCAGCAGAGAAGGCAACCGCAGTGGGGGAGAATGACAGCACCAGATGAATCACATTCACCTATTGCGATCCAAGCAATAGAGGTCCCGTCATCCGGAGCCCATCTGTCTCCTCTAGAGTGCTGCCGCTCTGTTACTACTACTATTACTACTTCCTACTTCATGTCTGATCTGAGAATCAGGAAGTTCAGAGCGAGCGGCTGCACTGTAGAAGAGACAGATGGGTTTCAGATGACGGGATCTCTATTGCTTGGATCATGGATAGGTGAGTGAGCGTTTGCCATCTGCTGCTATCATTCTTGCTGCAGCTGTGGTTCTCTGTGGGAAGGGAGGGTGGAGTGGGCAGCGGCAGAGCGCACAGTAGCAGGAGGGGGACCTAGGAGGAGAGCCTGGCTCTGAAGACAATCAGCAGCGCACTGCATCATTTGACAAGACAAGACAAATAATATTTATATCGCGCTTTTCTCCTGGTGGACTCAAAGCGCCAGAGCTGCAGCCACTAGGACGCGCCCTATAGGCAGTAGCAGTGTTAGAGAGACTTGCCTACGGTCTCCTACTGAATAGGTGCTGGCTTACTGAACAGGCAGAGCTGAGATTCGAACCCTGGTCTCCTGTGTCAGCGGCAGAGCCCTTAAAGGGACTCCAAGCAGTGCCTGTGGATATGCCTTTAAGCATACCCACAACTAACTCATTACATCTTCACACCTACCAGCATGATGTTTGTAATTATATCCCCCTGGGTTCCTTATATTTCATTGCATTGTGCTGAATCGAGCTGCCAACTTTGGAGAAAAGTCGTCCTGTGGCCGTGATTTCGATCGTGAAAATATCAAAAACTAAAAGGCATAGAGCAGCTGTTTATATATCATTGGAAAGAGGAGAAAAAGAGCTTTAAAATGATATGCATCTTTCCATAGTTACTGCACTGCTCAGAGTCCCTTTAACCATTATACCTTCCAGCCACCGCTGACTTTGGAGAAAAGTCGTCCTGTGGCCGCGATTTCGATCGCGAAAATATCGAAAACTAAAAGGCATAGAGCAGCTGTTTAGATATCATTGGAAAGAGGAGAAAGAGAGCTTTAAAATGATATGCATATTTCCATAGTTACTGCACTGCTCAGAGTCCCTTTAACCATTATACCATCCAGCCACCGCTGACTTTGGAGAAAAGTCGTCCTGTGGCCGCGATTTCAATCGCGAAAATATCGAAAACTAAAAGGCATAGAGCAAGCGTTTAGATATCATTGGAAAGAGGAGAAAGAGAGCTTTAAAATGATATGCATCTTTCCATAGTTACTGCACTGCTCAGAGTCCCTTTAACCATTATACCATCCAGCCACCGCTGACAGGATGGCAAGGGCTGGTTTATGTGCTAATGGGGCCCCTTTGACTCTGAATGGGGCCCCAAGCGACTGCTTTTGTTGCCTGGTCGGTAATCCGGCCCTGGCTGCAGGGGGCTGGTAGAAGCAGAACTAGCTAGAGGCGGAGGACTGGAGCAGTAGTGAGTGACTGCGAGGGCACAGGATGGCTGCATGGGGCTGGTAGAAGCAGAACTAGCTAGAGGCAGGGGACTGGAGCAGTAGTGAGTGACTGCGAGGGCACAGGATGGCTGCATGGGGCTGGTAGAAGCAGAACTAGCTGGTGGCGGGGGACTGGAGCAGTAGTGAGTGACTACGAGGGCACAGGATGGCTGCATGGGGCTGGTAGAAGCAGAACTAGCTGGTGGCGGGGGACTGGAGCAGCAGTGAGTGACTACGAGGGCACAGGATGGCTGCATGGGGCTGGAGGAAGCAGAACTAGCTGGCGGCGGGGGACTGGAGCAGCAGTGAGTGACTACGAGGGCACAGGATGGCTGCAGGGGGCTGGTAGAAGCAGAACTAGCTGGCAGCGAGGGACTGGAGAAGCAGTGAGTGACTACGAGGGCACAGGATGGCTGCATGGGGCTGGTAGAAGCAGAACTAGCTGGTGGCGGGGGACTGGAGCAGCAGTGAGTGACTACGAGGGCACAGGATGGCTGCATGGGGCTGGAGGAAGCAGAACTAGCTGGCGGCGGGGGACTGAAGCAGCAGTGAGTGACTACGAGGGCACAGGATGGCTGCATGGGGCTGGTAGAAGCAGAACTAGCTGGCGGCGGGGGACTGAAGCAGCAGTGAGTGACTACGAGGGCACAGGAGGGCTGCAGGGGGCTGGTAGAAGCAGAACTATCTAGAGGCAGGGGACAGGAGCAGTAGTGAGTGACTATGAGGGCACAGGATGGCTGCATGGGGCTGGTAGAAGCAGAACTAGCTGGTGGCGGGGGACTGGAGCAGTAGTGAGTGACTGCGAGGGCCTAGGATGGCTGCATGGGGCTGGTAGAAGCAGAACTAGCTAGAGGCAGGGGACTGGAGCAGTAGTGAGTGACTGCGAGGGCACAGGATGGCTGCATGGGGCTGGTAGAAGCAGAACTAGCTGGCGGCGGGGGACTGGAGCAGCAGTGAGTGACTACGAGGGCACAGGATGGCTGCATGGGGCTGGTAGAAGCAGAACTAGCTGGTGGCGGGGGACTGGAGCAGCAGGGAGTGACTGCGAGGGCACAGGGTGGCTGCATGGGGCTGGTAGAAGCAGGACTAGCTGGTGGTGGGGGCCTGGAGCAGCAGTGAGTTACTGCGAGGGCACAGGATGGCTGCATGGGGCTGGTAGAAGCAGAACTAGCTGGCGGCGGGGGACCTGAGCAGCAGTGAGTGACTACGAGGGCACAGGATGGCTGCATGGGGCTGGTAGAAGCAGGACTAGCTGGTGGTGGGGGACTGGAGCAGCAGTGAGTGACTACGAGGGCACAGGATGGCTGCATGGGGCTGGTAGAAGCAGAACTAGCTGGCGGCGGGGGACTGGAGCAGCAGTGAGTGACTACGAGGGCACAGGATGGCTGCATGAGGCTGGTAGAAGTAGAACTAGCTGGCGGCTGGGGACTGGAGCAGCAGTGAGTGACTACGAGGGCACAGGATGGCTGCATGGGGCTGGTAGAAGCAGAACTAGCTAGAGGCAGGGGACTGGAGCAGTAGTGAGTGACTTTGAGGGCACAGGATGGCTGCATGGGGCTGGTAGAAGCAGAACTAGCTAGAGGCAGGGGACTGGAGCATTAGTGAGTGACTGCGAGGGCACAGGATGGCTGCATGGGGCTGGTAGAAGCAGAACTAGCTGGCGGCGGGGGACTGGAGCAGCAGTGAGTGACTATGAGGGCACAGGATGGTTGCAGGGGGCTGGTAGAAGCAGAACTAGCTGGTGGCGGGGGACTGGAGCAGCAGTGAGTGACTATGAGGGCCCAGGATGGCTGCAGGGGGCTGGTAGAAGCCGAACTAGCTGGCGGCACGGGACTGGAGCAGCAGTGAGTGACTACGAGGGCACAGGATGGCTGCATGGGGCTGGTAGAAGCAGAACTAGCTGGTGGTGGGGGACTGGAGCAGCAGTGAGTGACTTCGAGGGCACAGGATGGCTGCATGGGGCTGGTAGAAGCAGAACTAGCTAGAGGCAGGGGACTGGAGCAGTAGTGAGTGACTACGAGGGCACAGGATGGCTGCATGGGCCTGGAAAAGCAGAACTAGCTGGTGGCGGGGGACTGGAGCAGCAGTGAGTGACTACGAGGGCACAGGATGGCTGCATGGGGCTGGTAGAAGCAGAACTAGCTGGTGGCGGGGGACTGGAGCAGCAGTGAGTGACTACGAGGGCACAGGATGGCTGCATGGGGCTGGTAGAAGCAGAACTAGCTGGCGGCGGGGGACTGGAGCAGCAGTGAGTGACTACGAGGGCACAGGATGGTTGCATGGGGCTGGTGGAAGCAGAACTAGCTGGTGGCGGGGGACTGGAGCAGCAGTGAGTGACTACGAGGGCACAGGATGGCTGCATGGGGCTGGTAGAAGCAGGACTAGCTGGTGGCGGGGGACTGGAGCAGCAGTGAGTGACTACGAGGGCACAGGATGGCTGCATGGGGCTGGTAGAAGCAGAACTAGCTGGTGGCGGGGGACTGGAGCAGCAGTGAGTGACTACGAGGGCACAGGATGGCTGCATGGGGCTGGTAGAAGCAGAACTAGCTGGCGGCGGGGGACTGGAGCAGCAGTGAGTGACTACGAGGGCACAGGATGGCTGCATGGGGCTGGTAGAAGCAGAACTAGCAGCCAGCGGGGGACTGGAGCAGCAGTGAGTGACTACGAGGGCACAGGATGGCTGCATGGGGCTGGTAGAAGCAGAACTAGCTGGCGGCGGGGGACTGGAGCAGCAGTGAGTGACTACGAGGGCACAGGATGGCTGCATGGGCCTGGAAAAAGCAGAACTAGCTGGTGGCGGGGGACTGGAGCAGCAGTGAGTGACTACGAGGGCACAGGATGGCTGCAGGGGGCTGGTAGAAGCAGAACTAGCTGGTGGCGGGGGACTGGAGCAGCAGTGAGTGACTACGAGGGCACAGGATGGCTGCAGGGGGCTGGTAGAAGCAGAACTAGCTGGTGGCGGGGGACTGGAGCAGCAGTGAGTGACTACGAGGGCACAGGATGGCTGCATGGGGCTGGTAGAAGCAGAACTAGCTGGTGGCGGGGGACTGGAGCAGCAGTGAGTGACTACGAGGGCACAGGATGGCTGCATGGGGCTGGTAGAAGCAGAACTAGCTGGCGGCGGGGGACTGGAGCAGCAGTGAGTGACTACGAGGGCACAGGATGGCTGCATGGGGCTGGTAGAAGCAGAACTAGCAGCCAGCGGGGGACTGGAGCAGCAGTGAGTGACTACGAGGGCACAGGATGGCTGCATGGGGCTGGTAGAAGCAGAACTAGCTGGCGGCGGGGGACTGGAACTGCAGTGAGTGACTACGAGGGCACAGGATGGCTGCATGGGGCTGGTAGAAGCAGAACTAGCAGCCAGCGGGGGACTGGAGCAGCAGTGAGTGACTACGAGGGCACAGGATGGCTGCATGGGGCTGGTAGAAGCAGAACTAGCTGGTGGCGGGGGACTGGAGCAGTAGTGAGTGACTACGAGGGCACAGGATGGCTGCATGGGGCTGGTAGAAGCAGAACTAGCTGGTGGCGGGGGACTGGAGCAGCAGTGAGTGACTACGAGGGCACAGGATGGCTGCATGGGGCTGGAGGAAGCAGAACTAGCTGGCGGCGGGGGACTGGAGCAGCAGTGAGTGACTACGAGGGCACAGGATGGCTGCAGGGGGCTGGTAGAAGCAGAACTAGCTGGCAGCGAGGGACTGGAGAAGCAGTGAGTGACTACTAGTGTTGGGCGAACATCTAGATGTTCGGGTTCGGGCCGAACAGGCCGAACATGGCCGCGATGTTCGGGTGTTCGACCCGAACTCCGAACATAATGGAAGTCAATGGGGACCCGAACTTTTGTGGTTTGTAAAGCCTCCTTACATGCTACATACCCCAAATTTACAGGGTATGTGCACCTTGGGAGTGGGTACAAGAGGAAAAAAAAATTAGCAAAAAGAGCTTATAGTTTTTGAGAAAATCGATTTTAAAGTTTCAAAGGGAAAACTGTCTTTTAAATGCGGGAAATGTCTGTTTTCTTTGCACAGGTAACATGTTTTTTGTCGGCATGCAGTCATAAATGTAATACATATAAGAGGTTCCAGGAAAAGGGACCGGTAACGCTAACCCAGCAGCAGCACACGTGATGGAACAGGAGGAGGGTGGCGCAGGAGGAGAAGAAGGCCACGCTTTGTGAGACACAACAACCCCGGCCTTGCATGAGGGCAAGAAGCGTGCGGATAGCATGCTTTGTACCGCCATGCAGTCATAAATGTAATAAAGATAAGTGGTTCAATAAACAGGGACCACGCGGCAACGCTAACCCAGCAGCAGCAGACGTGATGGAACAGGAGCAGGCGCAGGAGGAGAAGGCCACGCTTTGTGAGACACAACAACCCAGGCCTTGCATGAGGGCAAGAAGCGTGCGGATAGCATGCTTTGTACCGCCATGCAGTCATAAATGTAATAAAGATAAGTGGTTCAATAAACAGGGACCACGCGGCAACGCTAACCCAGCAGCAGCAGACGTGATGGAACAGGAGCAGGCGCAGGAGGAGAAGGCCACGCTTTGTGAGACACAACAACCCAGGCCTTGCATGTGGACAAAAAGCGTGCGGATATAGCAGCAATGCTTTTTGCCGCCATGCAGTCATAAATGTAATACAGATGAGAGGTTCAATAAACAGGGCCCGGAAACGCAACACCATCCCAGATGTTCATTGGTCATGTTACTTGGTTGGGGTCCTGGAGTGTTGCGTAGTCATTTCCAATCCAGGATTGATTCATTTTAATTTGAGTCAGACGGTCTGCATTTTCTGTAGAGAGGCGGATACGCCGATCTGTGACGATGCCTCCGGCAGCACTGAAACAGCGTTCCGACATAACGCTGGCTGCCGGGCAAGCCAGCACCTCTATTGCGTACATTGCCAGTTCGTGCCAGGTGTCTAGCTTCGATACCCAATAGTTGAAGGGTGCAGATGGATGGTTCGACGCAGCTACGCCATCTGACATGTAGTCCTTGACCATCTTCTCCAGGCGATCGGTGTTGGAGGTGGATCTGCACGCTTGCTGTTCAGTGGGCTGCGGCTGCATGGGTGTCAGAAAATTTTCCCACTCCAAGGACACTGCCGATACCATTCCCTTTTGGGTACTAGCTGCGGCTTGCGTTGTTTGCTGCCCTCCTGGTCGTCCTGGGTTTGCGGAAGTCAGTCTGTCTGCGTACAACTGGCTAGAGGAGGGGGAGGATGTCAATCTCCTCTCTAAAGTCTCCACAAGGGCCTGCTGGTATTCTTCCATTTTGACCTGTCTGACTCTTTCTTCAAGCAGTTTTGGAACATTGTGTTTGTACCGTGGATCCAGAAGGGTATAAACCCAGTAATTGGTGTTGTCCAGAATGCGCACAATGCGTGGGTCACGTTCAATGCAGTCTAGCATGAATTGAGCCATGTGTGCCAGAGTCCTACCAGAATCCTCATCATCCTCTTGTGAGCGTTGTGATAGTTGTTGTGATGCATCATAGTCGTCACCTTCCTCCTGGTCTGCTTCTGCTGACCATTCGCGTTGAATTGTGGAAGTCCAACGTGCACCGCTCTGGCCCTCGTCAGTGGTGGCATGAAATTCCTGCTCCAACTCCAGCTGTTCCTCCTCCTCTTCTTCGTCATAGCTGCTGGGGCCAGCGTTCCCTGAGGCGGATGGCCTGATGTTGGTACCATCACGCTGATCGTTTTCTCCTTCAGATTCCCCCAGTTGCATCATGACAGCTGTTTCCTTGATTTTTAACATCGACCTCTTCAGTAAACACAGCAGTGGTATGGTAATGCTGACTGAAGAGTTGTCACTGCTCACAAGCAACGTGGATTGCTCAAAATTTTGGAGGACTTGGCAGAGGTCCAACATGTTGGCCCAATCGGATCCACAGAAGCTTGGCAGCTGGCCGGATGCGCCTCGGTACTGCGCCGTCATGTACTGGACCACTGCACTCTTCTGCTCGCAAAAGCGGGCTAGCATGTGCAGCGTAGAATTCCAGCGCGTAGGGACATCACACAGCAAGCGATGGTGGGGGAGATTGAAGCGCTCCTGCATCTTGGCGAGTGCCCCCGAAGCAGTACTGGAATTTCTACAATGTTTGGACACTCGACGCACCTTCAACAGCAGATCGGGCACGCCTGGGTATGTCCTCAGGAACCGCTGAACTACTAGGTTCATCACGTGCGCCAGGCAAGGGATGTGTGTCAGCTTAGCCAACCTTAAAGCGCGAATGAGATTACTCCCATTATCACACACAACCATGCCCGGTTTCAGGTCCAGCGGTGCCAGCCACAAATCCGTCTGTTCCTTTATTCCCCTCCAAATTTCCTCCCCTGTGTGCTGCTTATCCCCAAGGCAGATTAGCTTCAGCAACGCTTGCTGACGCATGCCAACAGCTGTGCTGCACTGCTTCCACGATCCTACTGCTGCTGGGTTAGCGTTTCCGGATGAGGTACAGCTTTGAGATGCGTTGGAGGAGAAGGAGTCAGAGAGGTAGGTGCTGCTGTTATCCAGTGGGAGGGACGGCGGTGCAGCTGTTTGTGGCGTGGGCAACACCCGTGCCGTAGCAGGTGAGGAATCGCTGCCAGGCTCCACAAGGTTCACCCAGTGCGCGATAAGGGAGATGTATCGACCCTGGCCGAACGCACTCGTCCAGGTGTCAGTGGTGAGGTGAACCTTGCAGGCAACGGCATTCTTCAAGCTTCGGGTTATTTTGCTGACCACGTGCTCATGCAACTCAGGCACTGCAGAGCGTGCAAAGTGGTAGCGGCTGGGAACCACGTAACGTGGGATGGCCACTGACATCATGCCCTTGAAGCTGTTTGTCTCCACCAATCGATATGGCAGCATTTCGCAGGCCAGAAGCTTGGCTATGCTGGCTGTTACTGCCACGGCCCGGGGGTCATTTGCTGGCAATTTCCTCTTGCGCTCAAACATCTCCGACACAGACAACTGAACCGTAGCGCTGCACACGGAAGGGCTGTTGGTTGTTGTGTTTGATGAACACTGGGAGACCTCAAGAGCACTACTCCGGAAAGTGACAGTGTCAGCGTCGTCTGATGTTTGTGAATGTTGTGAACCACGCAATGGCTGGGCTACTGCTGCTGCTGAGGCGGGTCTGGTGAACCCAAGGGAGGCAGTGTTGTTTCTGGTACCCTGTCCTGACGCGTTTGCCCAAAGAGTGGGATGTTTGGATAGCATGTGACGGCTCATGCTGGTGGTGGAGAGGTTGTTAATATTTTTCCCCCTGCTCAGGCGGGTCTTGCACACCTTGCAAATCGCCATGGTAACATCCTCAGTGCAGTCTTCAAAGAAAGCCCAGACTTTGGAGCACCTGCCTCCTTGCTGGCGATTTCTGTTTGCTCCTCTTTTGCCTCTCACTTGAACTTCCACGCTTGTGGTGCCTGAAATTGCGCGCCGCCTACCTTGTGGCACAAGGCGAACTCGTGCAGCAGTGTGTTCTTCAACAGACTCATCTGTGCTGCTGCTACGACGGCGATGTTCTCGTTCACAAACAAAATCTGGGTCTCTGTCCACATTGTCCATACCCTCCTCTTCCATTTCCTCAAACTCGTCATATGTCATTGTGGGCCACCGCCGTGGAGTAGAGCTCCCCACAACAACCTCTGCGCAGCACACTCCAACGTCGTCTTCCAGATCTTGTCGGCCGACCTCCTGCAATTGCAACCCCTCCTGCCCAAATTGCTCTGGGATTTGGGTTTCCGAGTCCTCTTCGGACTCGCCTTGTATTTCAGTGCGCGGTGCATTTCCCACAGTTAACGGTTGTGAATCCAGGCACAACATTTCTGGCTGTTCCTCCATTGACCTTTGAAAGGTGGAAGTTTGTTGGGCTGGGAATAGCTCCTGCGAATACCCCATTGTGTCCTGAGGTAATTCATCGGACTGGTTATCTGGCAGTTGTGTGCGTGGTGTCGCTGCCGGTTGTGTCAGCTTTGTGCCCACTGGCTCCTTGTAACTGGCTGAGGACTCGGACCTCGTGCGTGATGTGCTGGTGCTGCTTAACCCACTGCTGGACGCTTGAGAGGTCATCCAAGTAATTATCTGGTCCTGTTCTTTTGGATTTGTGAGGGTTGTTGTCCTGGACAACATGGGCGGTATTGAGTGGGTTTTCTTGGGTGCTCCCCTGTGGCCTGTACGTGAACCGTCAGGGGAAACACCTCTTCCCTTGCCCCTCCCTCTTTCACCGGATTTCTTCCTCATTTCACTTATCCTTACAGTACACGCTGACTGGCAGCAGTACAGTGGCAGTACAGAAATGCTATACAGTACCACTATTCCCAGCAGCGACACAGAGCACAATGCTATACAGTGACGGGTGAGCGGTGTACCACTATTCCCAGCAGCGACACAGAGCACAATGCTATACAGTGACGGGTGAGCGGTGTACCACTATTCCCAGCAGTGACACAGAGCACAATGCTATACAGTGACGGGTGAGCGGTGTACCACTATTCCCAGCAGCGACACAGAGCACAATGCTATACAGTGGCGAACGAGCGGTGTACCACTATTCCCAGCAGACACAGAACAGTACACAGAATGCTATATAGTGTGGCTGAACGAGCGGTGTACCACTATTCCCAGCAGACACAGAACAGTACACAGAATGCTATATAGTGTGGCTGAACGAGCGGTGTACTACTGTTCCCAGCAGACACAGAACAGTACACAGAATGCTATATAGTGTGGCTGAACGAGCGGTGTACTACTGTTCCCAGCAGACACAGAACAGTACACAGAATGCTATATAGTGTGGCTGAACGAGCGGTGTACCACTGTTCCCAGCAGACACTGAACAGTACACAGAATGCTATATAGTGTGGCTGAACGAGCGGTGTACCACTATTCCCAGCAGACACAGAACAGTACACAGAATGCTATATAGTGTGGCTGAACGAGCGGTGTACTACTGTTCCCAGCAGACACAGAACAGTACACAGAATGCTATATAGTGTGGCTGAACGAGCGGTGTACCACTGTTCCCAGCAGACACAGAACAGTACACAGAATGCTATATAGTGTGGCTGAACGAGCGGTGTACCACTATTCCCAGCAGACACAGAACAGTACACAGAATGCTATATAGTGTGGCTGAACGAGCGGTGTACCACTATTCCCAGCAGACACAGAACAGTACACAGAATGCTATATAGTGTGGCTGAACGAGCGGTGTACTACTGTTCCCAGCAGACACAGAACAGTACACAGAATGCTATATAGTGTGGCTGAACGAGCGGTGTACTACTGTTCCCAGCAGACACAGAACAGTACACAGAATGCTATATAGTGTGGCTGAACGAGCGGTGTACCACTATTCCCAGCAGACACAGAACAGTACACAGAATGCTATATAGTGTGGCTGAACGAGCGGTGTACCACTATTCCCAGCAGACACAGAACAGTACACAGAATGCTATATAGTGTGGCTGAACGAGCGGTGTACCACTGTTCCCAGCAGACACAGAACAGTACACAGAATGCTATATAGTGTGGCTGAACGAGCGGTGTACTACTGTTCCCAGCAGACACAGAACAGTACACAGAATGCTATATAGTGTGGCTGAACGAGCGGTGTACTACTGTTCCCAGCAGACACAGAACAGTACACAGAATGCTATATAGTGTGGCTGAACGAGCGGTGTACTACTGTTCCCAGCAGACACAGAACAGTACACAGAATGCTATATAGTGTGGCTGAACGAGCGGTGTACTACTGTTCCCAGCAGACACAGAACAGTACACAGAATGCTATATAGTGTGGCTGAACGAGCGGTGTACTACTGTTCCCAGCAGACACAGAACAGTACACAGAATGCTATATAGTGTGGCTGAACGAGCGGTGTACTACTGTTCCCAGCAGACACAGAACAGTACACAGAATGCTATATAGTGTGGCTGAACGAGCGGTGTACTACTGTTCCCAGCAGTGACACACAATGACTGGGGGGGACCCTGGCTAGCGTGGCTGGAGCGCGAACTACCCTGCCTGCCTACCCAAAGCTAAACCCACAGACAAATGGCGGAGATATGACGTGGTTCGGGTATTTATTTACCCGAACCACGTGACAGTTCGGCCAATCAGAGCGCGTTCGGGTCCGAACCACGTGACCCGTTCGGCCAATCACAGCGCTAGCCGAACGTTCGGGGAACGTTCGGCCATGCGCTCTTAGTTCGGCCATATGGCCGAACGGTTTGGCCGAGCACCGTCAGGTTTTCGGCCGAACTCGAACATCACCCGAACAGGGTGATGTTCTGCAGAACCCGAACAGTGGCGAACACTGTTCGCCCAACACTAGTGACTACGAGGGCACAGGATGGCTGCATGGGGCTGGTAGAAGCAGAACTAGCTGGTGGCGGGGGACTGGAGCAGCAGTGAGTGACTACGAGGGCACAGGATGGCTGCATGGGGCTGGAGGAAGCAGAACTAGCAGGCGGCGGGGGACTGAAGCAGCAGTGAGTGACTACGAGGGCACAGGATGGCTGCATGGGGCTGGTAGAAGCAGAACTAGCAGCCAGCGGGGGACTGGAGCAGCAGTGAGTGACTACGAGGGCACAGGATGGCTGCATGGGGCTGGTAGAAGCAGAACTAGCTGGTGGCGGGGGACTGGAGCAGTAGTGAGTGACTACGAGGGCACAGGATGGCTGCATGGGGCTGGTAGAAGCAGAACTAGCTGGTGGCGGGGGACTGGAGCAGCAGTGAGTGACTACGAGGGCACAGGATGGCTGCATGGGGCTGGAGGAAGCAGAACTAGCTGGCGGCGGGGGACTGGAGCAGCAGTGAGTGACTACGAGGGCACAGGATGGCTGCAGGGGGCTGGTAGAAGCAGAACTAGCTGGCAGCGAGGGACTGGAGAAGCAGTGAGTGACTACTAGTGTTGGGCGAACATCTAGATGTTCGGGTTCGGGCCGAACAGGCCGAACATGGCCGCGATGTTCGGGTGTTCGACCCGAACTCCGAACATAATGGAAGTCAATGGGGACCCGAACTTTTGTGGTTTGTAAAGCCTCCTTACATGCTACATACCCCAAATTTACAGGGTATGTGCACCTTGGGAGTGGGTACAAGAGGAAAAAAAAATTAGCAAAAAGAGCTTATAGTTTTTGAGAAAATCGATTTTAAAGTTTCAAAGGGAAAACTGTCTTTTAAATGCGGGAAATGTCTGTTTTCTTTGCACAGGTAACATGTTTTTTGTCGGCATGCAGTCATAAATGTAATACATATAAGAGGTTCCAGGAAAAGGGACCGGTAACGCTAACCCAGCAGCAGCACACGTGATGGAACAGGAGGAGGGTGGCGCAGGAGGAGAAGAAGGCCACGCTTTGTGAGACACAACAACCCCGGCCTTGCATGAGGGCAAGAAGCGTGCGGATAGCATGCTTTGTACCGCCATGCAGTCATAAATGTAATAAAGATAAGTGGTTCAATAAACAGGGACCACGCGGCAACGCTAACCCAGCAGCAGCAGACGTGATGGAACAGGAGCAGGCGCAGGAGGAGAAGGCCACGCTTTGTGAGACACAACAACCCAGGCCTTGCATGAGGGCAAGAAGCGTGCGGATAGCATGCTTTGTACCGCCATGCAGTCATAAATGTAATAAAGATAAGTGGTTCAATAAACAGGGACCACGCGGCAACGCTAACCCAGCAGCAGCAGACGTGATGGAACAGGAGCAGGCGCAGGAGGAGAAGGCCACGCTTTGTGAGACACAACAACCCAGGCCTTGCATGTGGACAAAAAGCGTGCGGATATAGCAGCAATGCTTTTTGCCGCCATGCAGTCATAAATGTAATACAGATGAGAGGTTCAATAAACAGGGCCCGGAAACGCAACACCATCCCAGATGTTCATTGGTCATGTTACTTGGTTGGGGTCCTGGAGTGTTGCGTAGTCATTTCCAATCCAGGATTGATTCATTTTAATTTGAGTCAGACGGTCTGCATTTTCTGTAGAGAGGCGGATACGCCGATCTGTGACGATGCCTCCGGCAGCACTGAAACAGCGTTCCGACATAACGCTGGCTGCCGGGCAAGCCAGCACCTCTATTGCGTACATTGCCAGTTCGTGCCAGGTGTCTAGCTTCGATACCCAATAGTTGAAGGGTGCAGATGGATGGTTCGACGCAGCTACGCCATCTGACATGTAGTCCTTGACCATCTTCTCCAGGCGATCGGTGTTGGAGGTGGATCTGCACGCTTGCTGTTCAGTGGGCTGCGGCTGCATGGGTGTCAGAAAATTTTCCCACTCCAAGGACACTGCCGATACCATTCCCTTTTGGGTACTAGCTGCGGCTTGCGTTGTTTGCTGCCCTCCTGGTCGTCCTGGGTTTGCGGAAGTCAGTCTGTCTGCGTACAACTGGCTAGAGGAGGGGGAGGATGTCAATCTCCTCTCTAAAGTCTCCACAAGGGCCTGCTGGTATTCTTCCATTTTGACCTGTCTGACTCTTTCTTCAAGCAGTTTTGGAACATTGTGTTTGTACCGTGGATCCAGAAGGGTATAAACCCAGTAATTGGTGTTGTCCAGAATGCGCACAATGCGTGGGTCACGTTCAATGCAGTCTAGCATGAATTGAGCCATGTGTGCCAGAGTCCTACCAGAATCCTCATCATCCTCTTGTGAGCGTTGTGATAGTTGTTGTGATGCATCATAGTCGTCACCTTCCTCCTGGTCTGCTTCTGCTGACCATTCGCGTTGAATTGTGGAAGTCCAACGTGCACCGCTCTGGCCCTCGTCAGTGGTGGCATGAAATTCCTGCTCCAACTCCAGCTGTTCCTCCTCCTCTTCTTCGTCATAGCTGCTGGGGCCAGCGTTCCCTGAGGCGGATGGCCTGATGTTGGTACCATCACGCTGATCGTTTTCTCCTTCAGATTCCCCCAGTTGCATCATGACAGCTGTTTCCTTGATTTTTAACATCGACCTCTTCAGTAAACACAGCAGTGGTATGGTAATGCTGACTGAAGAGTTGTCACTGCTCACAAGCAACGTGGATTGCTCAAAATTTTGGAGGACTTGGCAGAGGTCCAACATGTTGGCCCAATCGGATCCACAGAAGCTTGGCAGCTGGCCGGATGCGCCTCGGTACTGCGCCGTCATGTACTGGACCACTGCACTCTTCTGCTCGCAAAAGCGGGCTAGCATGTGCAGCGTAGAATTCCAGCGCGTAGGGACATCACACAGCAAGCGATGGTGGGGGAGATTGAAGCGCTCCTGCATCTTGGCGAGTGCCCCCGAAGCAGTACTGGAATTTCTACAATGTTTGGACACTCGACGCACCTTCAACAGCAGATCGGGCACGCCTGGGTATGTCCTCAGGAACCGCTGAACTACTAGGTTCATCACGTGCGCCAGGCAAGGGATGTGTGTCAGCTTAGCCAACCTTAAAGCGCGAATGAGATTACTCCCATTATCACACACAACCATGCCCGGTTTCAGGTCCAGCGGTGCCAGCCACAAATCCGTCTGTTCCTTTATTCCCCTCCAAATTTCCTCCCCTGTGTGCTGCTTATCCCCAAGGCAGATTAGCTTCAGCAACGCTTGCTGACGCATGCCAACAGCTGTGCTGCACTGCTTCCACGATCCTACTGCTGCTGGGTTAGCGTTTCCGGATGAGGTACAGCTTTGAGATGCGTTGGAGGAGAAGGAGTCAGAGAGGTAGGTGCTGCTGTTATCCAGTGGGAGGGACGGCGGTGCAGCTGTTTGTGGCGTGGGCAACACCCGTGCCGTAGCAGGTGAGGAATCGCTGCCAGGCTCCACAAGGTTCACCCAGTGCGCGATAAGGGAGATGTATCGACCCTGGCCGAACGCACTCGTCCAGGTGTCAGTGGTGAGGTGAACCTTGCAGGCAACGGCATTCTTCAAGCTTCGGGTTATTTTGCTGACCACGTGCTCATGCAACTCAGGCACTGCAGAGCGTGCAAAGTGGTAGCGGCTGGGAACCACGTAACGTGGGATGGCCACTGACATCATGCCCTTGAAGCTGTTTGTCTCCACCAATCGATATGGCAGCATTTCGCAGGCCAGAAGCTTGGCTATGCTGGCTGTTACTGCCACGGCCCGGGGGTCATTTGCTGGCAATTTCCTCTTGCGCTCAAACATCTCCGACACAGACAACTGAACCGTAGCGCTGCACACGGAAGGGCTGTTGGTTGTTGTGTTTGATGAACACTGGGAGACCTCAAGAGCACTACTCCGGAAAGTGACAGTGTCAGCGTCGTCTGATGTTTGTGAATGTTGTGAACCACGCAATGGCTGGGCTACTGCTGCTGCTGAGGCGGGTCTGGTGAACCCAAGGGAGGCAGTGTTGTTTCTGGTACCCTGTCCTGACGCGTTTGCCCAAAGAGTGGGATGTTTGGATAGCATGTGACGGCTCATGCTGGTGGTGGAGAGGTTGTTAATATTTTTCCCCCTGCTCAGGCGGGTCTTGCACACCTTGCAAATCGCCATGGTAACATCCTCAGTGCAGTCTTCAAAGAAAGCCCAGACTTTGGAGCACCTGCCTCCTTGCTGGCGATTTCTGTTTGCTCCTCTTTTGCCTCTCACTTGAACTTCCACGCTTGTGGTGCCTGAAATTGCGCGCCGCCTACCTTGTGGCACAAGGCGAACTCGTGCAGCAGTGTGTTCTTCAACAGACTCATCTGTGCTGCTGCTACGACGGCGATGTTCTCGTTCACAAACAAAATCTGGGTCTCTGTCCACATTGTCCATACCCTCCTCTTCCATTTCCTCAAACTCGTCATATGTCATTGTGGGCCACCGCCGTGGAGTAGAGCTCCCCACAACAACCTCTGCGCAGCACACTCCAACGTCGTCTTCCAGATCTTGTCGGCCGACCTCCTGCAATTGCAACCCCTCCTGCCCAAATTGCTCTGGGATTTGGGTTTCCGAGTCCTCTTCGGACTCGCCTTGTATTTCAGTGCGCGGTGCATTTCCCACAGTTAACGGTTGTGAATCCAGGCACAACATTTCTGGCTGTTCCTCCATTGACCTTTGAAAGGTGGAAGTTTGTTGGGCTGGGAATAGCTCCTGCGAATACCCCATTGTGTCCTGAGGTAATTCATCGGACTGGTTATCTGGCAGTTGTGTGCGTGGTGTCGCTGCCGGTTGTGTCAGCTTTGTGCCCACTGGCTCCTTGTAACTGGCTGAGGACTCGGACCTCGTGCGTGATGTGCTGGTGCTGCTTAACCCACTGCTGGACGCTTGAGAGGTCATCCAAGTAATTATCTGGTCCTGTTCTTTTGGATTTGTGAGGGTTGTTGTCCTGGACAACATGGGCGGTATTGAGTGGGTTTTCTTGGGTGCTCCCCTGTGGCCTGTACGTGAACCGTCAGGGGAAACACCTCTTCCCTTGCCCCTCCCTCTTTCACCGGATTTCTTCCTCATTTCACTTATCCTTACAGTACACGCTGACTGGCAGCAGTACAGTGGCAGTACAGAAATGCTATACAGTACCACTATTCCCAGCAGCGACACAGAGCACAATGCTATACAGTGACGGGTGAGCGGTGTACCACTATTCCCAGCAGCGACACAGAGCACAATGCTATACAGTGACGGGTGAGCGGTGTACCACTATTCCCAGCAGTGACACAGAGCACAATGCTATACAGTGACGGGTGAGCGGTGTACCACTATTCCCAGCAGCGACACAGAGCACAATGCTATACAGTGGCGAACGAGCGGTGTACCACTATTCCCAGCAGACACAGAACAGTACACAGAATGCTATATAGTGTGGCTGAACGAGCGGTGTACCACTATTCCCAGCAGACACAGAACAGTACACAGAATGCTATATAGTGTGGCTGAACGAGCGGTGTACTACTGTTCCCAGCAGACACAGAACAGTACACAGAATGCTATATAGTGTGGCTGAACGAGCGGTGTACTACTGTTCCCAGCAGACACAGAACAGTACACAGAATGCTATATAGTGTGGCTGAACGAGCGGTGTACCACTGTTCCCAGCAGACACTGAACAGTACACAGAATGCTATATAGTGTGGCTGAACGAGCGGTGTACCACTATTCCCAGCAGACACAGAACAGTACACAGAATGCTATATAGTGTGGCTGAACGAGCGGTGTACTACTGTTCCCAGCAGACACAGAACAGTACACAGAATGCTATATAGTGTGGCTGAACGAGCGGTGTACCACTGTTCCCAGCAGACACAGAACAGTACACAGAATGCTATATAGTGTGGCTGAACGAGCGGTGTACCACTATTCCCAGCAGACACAGAACAGTACACAGAATGCTATATAGTGTGGCTGAACGAGCGGTGTACCACTATTCCCAGCAGACACAGAACAGTACACAGAATGCTATATAGTGTGGCTGAACGAGCGGTGTACTACTGTTCCCAGCAGACACAGAACAGTACACAGAATGCTATATAGTGTGGCTGAACGAGCGGTGTACTACTGTTCCCAGCAGACACAGAACAGTACACAGAATGCTATATAGTGTGGCTGAACGAGCGGTGTACCACTATTCCCAGCAGACACAGAACAGTACACAGAATGCTATATAGTGTGGCTGAACGAGCGGTGTACCACTATTCCCAGCAGACACAGAACAGTACACAGAATGCTATATAGTGTGGCTGAACGAGCGGTGTACCACTGTTCCCAGCAGACACAGAACAGTACACAGAATGCTATATAGTGTGGCTGAACGAGCGGTGTACTACTGTTCCCAGCAGACACAGAACAGTACACAGAATGCTATATAGTGTGGCTGAACGAGCGGTGTACTACTGTTCCCAGCAGACACAGAACAGTACACAGAATGCTATATAGTGTGGCTGAACGAGCGGTGTACTACTGTTCCCAGCAGACACAGAACAGTACACAGAATGCTATATAGTGTGGCTGAACGAGCGGTGTACTACTGTTCCCAGCAGACACAGAACAGTACACAGAATGCTATATAGTGTGGCTGAACGAGCGGTGTACTACTGTTCCCAGCAGACACAGAACAGTACACAGAATGCTATATAGTGTGGCTGAACGAGCGGTGTACTACTGTTCCCAGCAGACACAGAACAGTACACAGAATGCTATATAGTGTGGCTGAACGAGCGGTGTACTACTGTTCCCAGCAGTGACACACAATGACTGGGGGGGACCCTGGCTAGCGTGGCTGGAGCGCGAACTACCCTGCCTGCCTACCCAAAGCTAAACCCACAGACAAATGGCGGAGATATGACGTGGTTCGGGTATTTATTTACCCGAACCACGTGACAGTTCGGCCAATCAGAGCGCGTTCGGGTCCGAACCACGTGACCCGTTCGGCCAATCACAGCGCTAGCCGAACGTTCGGGGAACGTTCGGCCATGCGCTCTTAGTTCGGCCATATGGCCGAACGGTTTGGCCGAGCACCGTCAGGTTTTCGGCCGAACTCGAACATCACCCGAACAGGGTGATGTTCTGCAGAACCCGAACAGTGGCGAACACTGTTCGCCCAACACTAGTGACTACGAGGGCACAGGATGGCTGCATGGGGCTGGTAGAAGCAGAACTAGCTGGTGGCGGGGGACTGGAGCAGCAGTGAGTGACTACGAGGGCACAGGATGGCTGCATGGGGCTGGAGGAAGCAGAACTAGCAGGCGGCGGGGGACTGAAGCAGCAGTGAGTGACTACGAGGGCACAGGATGGCTGCATGGGGCTGGTAGAAGCAGAACTAGCTGGCAGCGGGGGACTGAAGCAGCAGTGAGTGACTACGAGGGCACAGGATGGCTGCAGGGGGCTGGTAGAAGCAGAACTAGCTAGAGGCAGGGGACAGGAGCAGTAGTGAGTGACTATGAGGGCACAGGATGGCTGCATGGGGCTGGTAGAAGCAGAACTAGCTGGTGGCGGGGGACTGGAGCAGTAGTGAGTGACTGCGAGGGCCTAGGATGGCTGCATGGGGCTGGTAGAAGCAGAACTAGCTAGAGGCAGGGGACTGGAGCAGTAGTGAGTGACTACGAGGGCACAGGATGGCTGCATGGGGCTGGTAGAAGCAGAACTAGCTGGCGGCGGGGGACTGGAGCAGCAGTGAGTGACGAGGGCACAGGATGGCTGCATGGGGCTGGTAGAAGCAGAACTAGCTGGTGGCGGGGGACTGGAGCAGCAGGGAGTGACTGCGAGGGCACAGGGTGGCTGCATGGGGCTGGTAGAAGCAGGACTAGCTGGTGGTGGGGGCCTGGAGCAGCAGTGAGTGACTGCGAGGGCACAGGATGGCTGCATGGGGCTGGTAGAAGCAGAACTAGCTGGCGGCGGGGGACCTGAGCAGCAGTGAGTGACTACGAGGGCACAGGATGGCTGCATGGGGCTGGTAGAAGCAGGACTAGCTGGTGGTGGGGGACTGGAGCAGCAGTGAGTGACTACGAGGGCACAGGATGGCTGCATGGGGCTGGTAGAAGCAGAACTAGCTGGCGGCGGGGGACTGGAGCAGCAGTGAGTGACTACGAGGGCACAGGATGGCTGCATGAGGCTGGTAGAAGTAGAACTAGCTGGCGGCTGGGGACTGGAGCAGCAGTGAGTGACTACGAGGGCACAGGATGGCTGCATGGGGCTGGTAGAAGCAGAACTAGCTAGAGGCAGGGGACTGGAGCAGTAGTGAGTGACTTTGAGGGCACAGGATGGCTGCATGGGGCTGGTAGAAGCAGAACTAGCTAGAGGCAGGGGACTGGAGCATTAGTGAGTGACTGCGAGGGCACAGGATGGCTGCATGGGGCTGGTAGAAGCAGAACTAGCTGGCGGCGGGGGACTGGAGCAGCAGTGAGTGACTATGAGGGCACAGGATGGCTGCAGGGGGCTGGTAGAAGCAGAACTAGCTGGTGGCGGGGGACTGGAGCAGCAGTGAGTGACTATGAGGGCCCAGGATGGCTGCAGGGGGCTGGTAGAAGCCGAACTAGCTGGCGGCACGGGACTGGAGCAGCAGTGAGTGACTACGAGGGCACAGGATGGCTGCATGGGGCTGGTAGAAGCAGAACTAGCTGGTGGTGGGGGACTGGAGCAGCAGTGAGTGACTTCGAGGGCACAGGATGGCTGCATGGGGCTGGTAGAAGCAGAACTAGCTAGAGGCAGGGGACTGGAGCAGTAGTGAGTGACTACGAGGGCACAGGATGGCTGCATGGGGCTGGTAGAAGCAGAACTAGCTGGCGGCGGGGGACTGGAGCAGCAGTGAGTGACTACGAGGGCACAGGATGGTTGCATGGGGCTGGTGGAAGCAGAACTAGCTGGTGGCGGGGGACTGGAGCAGCAGTGAGTGACTACGAGGGCACAGGATGGCTGCATGGGGCTGGTAGAAGCAGGACTAGCTGGTGGCGGGGGACTGGAGCAGCAGTGAGTGACTACGAGGGCACAGGATGGCTGCATGGGGCTGGTAGAAGCAGAACTAGCTGGTGGCGGGGGACTGGAGCAGCAGTGAGTGACTACGAGGGCACAGGATGGCTGCATGGGGCTGGTAGAAGCAGAACTAGCTGGCGGCGGGGGACTGGAGCAGCAGTGAGTGACTACGAGGGCACAGGATGGCTGCATGGGGCTGGTAGAAGCAGAACTAGCAGCCAGCGGGGGACTGGAGCAGCAGTGAGTGACTACGAGGGCACAGGATGGCTGCATGGGGCTGGTAGAAGCAGAACTAGCTGGCGGCGGGGGACTGGAGCAGCAGTGAGTGACTACGAGGGCACAGGATGGCTGCATGGGCCTGGAAAAAGCAGAACTAGCTGGTGGCGGGGGACTGGAGCAGCAGTGAGTGACTACGATGGCACAGGATGGCTGCAGGGGGCTGGTAGAAGCAGAACTAGCTGGTGGCGGGGGACTGGAGCAGCAGTGAGTGACTACGAGGGCACAGGATGGCTGCAGGGGGCTGGTAGAAGCAGAACTAGCTGGTGGCGGGGGACTGGAGCAGCAGTGAGTGACTACGAGGGCACAGGATGGCTGCATGGGGCTGGTAGAAGCAGAACTAGCTGGCGGCGGGGGACTGGAGCAGCAGTGAGTGACTACGAGGGCACAGGATGGCTGCATGGGGCTGGTAGAAGCAGAACTAGCTGGTGGCGGGGGACTCGAGCAGCAGATAGTGACTACTAGGGCACAGGATGGCTGCAGGGGGCTGGTAGAAGCAGAACTAGCTGGTGGCGGGGGACTGGAGCAGCAGATAGTGACTACTAGGGCACAGGATGGCTGCAGGGGGCTGGTAGAAGCAGAACTAGCTGGTGGCGGGGGACTCGAGCAGCAGATAGTGACTACTAGGGCACAGGATGGCTGCATGGGGCTGGTAGAAGCAGAACTAACTGGTGGCGGGGGACTCGAGCAGCAGATAGTGACTACTAGGGCACAGGATGGCTGCAGGGGGCTGGTAGAAGCAGAACTAGCTGGTGGCGGGGGACTCGAGCAGCAGATAGTGACTACTAGGGCACAGGATGGCTGCATGGGGCTGGTAGAAGCCCCAGGTAAGTGAAACTCATTTTTTTATTTTGCTTGGACATTCCCTTTAAAGAGACTCTGTAACAAATTGTTTATCTTTATTTCTTCTATGCTATAAGTTCCTATGCCTTTTCTAATGTGGTCTGGCTTACTGCAGCTTTTCCTAATTGCACAGTAGCTGTGTTATCTCTGTTATATGATCTAATCTTCTCTCTATAGTCGGCACAGTCAGGCTGAGGCAGTCAGACTGGAATGTGCAGGGCTGCTTGTGATTAGCTAGAAGCTGTACACACCCCCTGCAGGCTCTGTGTGACTAACACACTCTGCTTAGCTGAGCCTATTAGAAGCTGGTTAGTTTGTTTGTAAACACTGCCTAAAACTGGCAATTACAAGCCAGGTTTGCAGCAGAGAGTGGCAGAAACAGCACAGAGGGGACCAGGAGCACATAATGAATAGAATGGTATGCTTTTTATTGTAAGAATTTCAGAGTACAGATTCTCTTTAAAGCCTTTTCCTGATTTTATGAGAGGAGGCTCCACTGAACCCAAAGAAATCTATAGCTTTTGATCTTTAAGTTAGAGATAATTACTGTATTTTTCGGACTATAAGACGATGAGAGGTCAAAAACCGGGGGGAAAAATATATAAGAAACCTGGTGCATCCGTGGTGAAGGGGCATCTTGTGGATCATGTCCTCTTGTACCTCTTGTGTCTCCGCTTTCTCCTCTGTCCCCTTTGTGTCCGCCTCTGTCCTTCTGTCCTCCTCTATGCTCTCTTGTACCTCTTGTGTCTTCCTGTTTCCTCCTCTGTCCCCCTTGTGTCCGCCTCTGTCCTTGTGTCCTCCTCTGTGCTCTCTTGTACCTCTTGTGTCTTCCTGTTTCCTCCTCTGTCCCCCTTGTGTCCGCCTCTGTCCTTGTGTCCTCCTCTGTGCTCTCTTGTACCTCTTGTGTCTCTTGTGTCTTCATGTTTCCTCCTCTGTCCCTCTTGTGTCCGCCTCTGTCCTTGTGTCCTCCTCTGTGCCCCTTGTGTCCTCCTCTGTGCCCCTTGTGTCCTCCTCTGTTCTGCTTGTGTCCTTCTCTATGCCCCTTCTTGTCCCCCTTGTGTCCTCCTCTATGGCCTTGTGCATCCACCGTTCTTCCCGTGTCCTCCTCTGCATGGGCACAGTACAGGGAGTCCCCAACATTGCGGCGGGTTGGAGGTTCCTATTGGCAGGCATTCACAAGTCCGGAACTCCCTGCATTTGGTCTATAAGACGCACTGACTCCACCCCTGCCCCCCCCCCCTCCCCCCAAACACACACTTACTTTTGGGAAGAAAGAGTGAGTCTTATAGTCCAAAAAATACAGTATATGTAAACAGTGCCGATGATTGCGGTAAGACACAGAGGTCTGTTAAGGCGGTCACACACCATACAATTTTGTACATTTCTTTTTACTTCAAGATCTACAATCATTTTTTTCTGATTAATTGTAACATTTTAAAAAAATCTGACCAATGTACCAAGTGTGTTACATTTTTCCCCAATAATATGAAAAATAAAAAGATGAAAGCTCTGAAAAAATTGCTTCTGTCTCTACAATACCAAATTGTCAATCTACAATACAATCTTGCAAAAAAAAAAAAAAATTGATCATAAAATGGAAAAAAAGGGTAATTCTAAAATCAGATCATATTATTGTATCGTGCGTTGCCACCTTTAAAGAGAAACTCCGACCTAGAATTGAACTTTATCCCAATCAGTAGCGGATACCCCCTTTTACATGAGAAATCTATTCCTTTTCACAAACAGACCATCAGGGGGCGCTGCATGACTGATATTGTGGTGAAACCCCTCCCACAAGAAACTGAGGACCGTGGAACTCCTGGCAGTTTCCTGTCTGTGAACCTTGTTGCATTGTGGGAAATAGCTGTTTACAGCTGTTTCCAACTGCCAAAAAAGCATGCAGCAGCTACATCACCTGCCAACAGTAAAAATGTCACCATGTAATAAATGTCAGAATGTAAATCAGGGATTTAAAAGATTTTACAATGAGCAAACACTGACTAAATCATTTATACATAATTATTGTAAAAATGAAGTACTTTTTTATTACATTATCTTCACTGGAGTTCCTCTTTAAAGAGACTCTGAAGCGAGAATAAATCTCGCTTCAGAGCTCAAAGTTAGCAGGGGCATGTGTGCCCCTGCTAAACCGCCGCTATCGCGCCGCACAAAGGGGGTCCCTTCACCCCCAAACCCACCCCCGCAAGACTTGGTCGTGCATTTGGTCGCTCCTGGAGGAGGGGCTAACGGCTGCAGCCCTGCCTCCAGTCGCGTCTATCAGCGGCGCATCGCCGCCTCTCCCCCGCCCCTCTCAGTGAAGGAAGACTGAGAGGGGCGGGGGAGAGGCGGAGATACGCGCTGACAGACGTGCGTGGGGCAGGGCTGCGGCGGTTAGCCCTGCCCCAACCAGGAAGCGCTCCCCCGCTGTACGGAGGAGATTTGGGGGATCAGGGACCCCTGTTAAGCCGCGGGATAGCGGCGGTTTAGCAGGGGCACACATGCCCCTGCTAGCTATGAGCTCTGAAGCGAGATTTATTCTCGCTTCAGTCTCTCTTTAAGCCCCACAAATGTCATTGTTCTTTTATCATCCCCGGAAGTGGGTTAAATTTAACAGCAAACCCCAATGCTTCTCTGTACAAACTGTAAATGTGGGGCAAGGTGTACAACGGTGATCTATCACTATATTATGAGCAGGGCCCCTAAATGCATTGCACAGCATAGGACAGCCACTGACTCTAAGCAATAAAGAGGAAGTACATGAAAGTCTTATTTCTTCCTGTGATATACGATGGAATCACAGAGCCTAGAATCGCAGTATGCCTCTAATTATGGTATAGGCTGGGAAAAGCAGCGCAGATCCCTGGAGCCGTGATCTATAGAATCTCAGCCTGCTATTAGAATTATACCGCTGCATCTGTGAACAGAATAGAAATAAGGCTTCCAACATGTTACACCTGTGTCTGTACTAATCAGTTTCTCCTCCAGCGATCACACTGACAACGCCAACCGCCTCTGTACTATAAATGCATACAACAACCTGCTAACCTCAGAGCAGCACAGCTGTGAAATATACATAGAGGACAGTGCAGGAGCAGCTGCCCATCCCCAGCCACACCTCCTCTGTGCACCGGGTTATACCTCAGTCCCAGGGGCGTGGCAATAACCCCTGCAAGGGATGCAGCTGCAGGGGGATCCAGAACCTGCAGGGGGCCCCATGGGGGAGAGAAGTTTATTTTCCCTGTCCTGAGAGACTGACAACTAAAGGCACAGAGAGAAAAATCTTTCTGCTCTCTGCACAATTATTCTAATGACTGCATCTGCTCAGCCACTGATAAGGAATCATACAAAGTTTTGTAGACTATTTAGTGTGCAGTAGGCTCTTGTGTACAATGCCCAGTCCCCGACCTCTCTATCCCACCCCAAGTGCTGTAGTGATGCTGGAGAAGTCTGCAGAGCTAGTTCTGCTCCATCAGAGATGGAGAGAGTGAGTGTAATAAGCTGAGGCTGGGAGCACACTTACTACCTATGACGGGCAAGGGAAGTAAGGGAGAAGTGACCGCTGGGACAGCCAGCACACTAGCGGTGCGGTTTGGTGGTGTTATTTATGTTCATGGAGAGCAAAGTCTAAGGTGTCACGACATCTGTGCCTATAGGCTCCTGTGAGGTAAATCTGGGCCTGGAAATTGGGCACTAAACATGTGGTTTGGTATTGATTAGTAGGGTAAGGGTAATTGGTTAGTGTAGGTTAACTTCACTTCAGCTGTTAAAGAGAATCGGTACTCTAAAATTCTTACAATAAAAAGCATACCATTCTATCCATTATGTTCTCCTGGGCCCCTCTGTGCTGTTTCTGCCACTCCCTGCTGCAATCCTGGCTTGTAATTGCCAGTTTTAGGCAGTGTTTACAAACATAAGACATGGCTGCTAACCAGAGTGTGATAGGCCGAGAGGAGCTCAGTCTGACTCACACAGAGTCTGCAGGAGGCCTGAGAGGGTGTGTATAGCTTCTGCCTATAACAGCAGAGCAACACATTCCTGCCTGAGTGCCTGAGCCCGACAAAGCCGTCAGAGGAAAGAAGATTAGATCATATAATAGAGATAATACAGCCACTGTGCAACTAGGAAAGGCTGCAATAAGACAAACCACATTAGAACAGGTATAGGAACTGATAGGATAGAAGTAGTAAGGATGAAAATTTTGTTACAGAGTCTCTTTAAGCCCTATACACACTCTCAACAGCGGTCTTTTATGCTTTCACAACTTTGAAACACCTAAAAAAAGTATCTTGCTATTGTTCAAGCAGCTGATAAGACTGATAAGAAGTCAATCCAATGGTTGGATTGACTTCTTATCAGTCTTATCAGTTCTTTGGACAATAGAAAAATATTTTTATTTAGGTGTTTCAACTTGTTTCACAACAAAAGTTGTGAAAGCATAAAATACTGCTGTTGAGAGTGTGTATGGGGCTTTAGGGTAAAACGGTTATGCCTCAGGAAGAAGTTAGCATTAGGATAGGAAGTTAAGAGTTAGCCATAAGTAGTTAACCCATTCAGGTTCCGTCGTTTTCACGTGAGAAATGTTCACCTCCCATTCATTAGCCTATAACTTTATCACTACTTATCACAATTAACTGATCTATATCTTGTTTTTTCCGCCACCAATTAGGCTTTCTTTGGGGGGGTACATTTTGCTAAGAGCCACTTTACTGTAAATGCATTTTAACAGGAAGAATAAGAAAAAAATGGAAAAAATCATTATTTCTCAGTTTTCAGCCATTATAGTTTTAAAATAATACATGCCTTCATAATTAAAACTCACGTATTGTATATGCCCATATGTCCCGGTTGTTACACGGTTAAAATTATGTCCCTATCACAATGTGTGGCGACAATATTTTATTTGGAAATAAAGGTGCATTTTTTCCATTTTGCATCTATCATTATTTACAAGTTTACAATAAAAAATATATAGAAATATTTCATCTTTACATTGATATTTAAAAAGTTTAGACCCTTAGGTAAATATTTACATGTTTTTTTTTTTTTATTGTAATTTTTTTTTTTTTTTTATATTAAACATTTTATTTGGGTAGTTTTGGGAGGGTGGGAGGTAAACAATAGGTTTGTAATGTAAATGTGTGTTAATTTTCATTTTTTTTTTATTTTCAGTTGTAGGATTACTTTTTGGCCACAAGATGGCGGCCATGAGTTTGTTTACATGACGTCACTCTAAGCGTAACACACGCTTAGAGTGACGCATCGGGGAGGGAACAGCCAGAAAAGGCGCAGCTTCCGAGAGAAGCTGTCGCTTTTTCAGCGGGGGAGAGGAATCAGTGATCGGGCACCGTAGCCCGATTCACTGATTGCCTGGCTACCGAATCCGCGGTCGGGAGCGCGTGTGCACGCCGGTTCCTGGACGTAGTTTCTACGTCCAGGAACCAAAATAGGTTAAAGTTAAAGAGACTCTGTAACACATTTTTCAGCCTTAGTTCTTCTATCCTATAAGTTTCTATGCCTGTTCTAACGTGCTCTGGCTTACTGCAGCCTTTCCTAATTGCACTGTCTCTGTAATAAATCGTATCTCCTTTCCTCTGTCGTGTCTTTTGGGCTAAGGCTGGAATGTGTGGAATGTGCAGGGCTGCTTGTGATTGGTAGAAGCTATACACACCCCCTCCAGGCCCCCTGCAGGCTCTGTATGACTCTCACACTCTGCTTATGTGAGCCTATCACAAGCTGGTAAGTTTGTTTGTAAACACTGCCTAAAACTGTTAATTACAAGCCAGGATTGCAGCAGGGAGTGACAGAAACAGCACAGAGGGGCACAGGAGAAAATAAGGAATAGAATGGTATGCTTTTTAGTGTACGAATATTAGAGTACAGACTCTCTTTAAATGCAGGGATTAGGGACAGGCGTCGGAGAGGGGCTTTATAGTTAAGGAGATCCGTTAGGATTAGGAGATCAATAGAGGAAGTGCTTTGAAAGCACCAGTGAAAACAGCATTAGAGATCAGATTTGGCAGGTTATCCATAATCGTCACACCACTGACACTCTGATTATTGATCACTGGTGCAGAATCTGTCGATGCCAGTATCAAATATACCACTTTGAAAGGGTCTTCATCTTCTCTGAGGACCGAGTGACCTTAGTTAGAAAGTTCCCTCTGGGGACCGTCTTACAACTACAGTAAACCCGAGAGCCTTACAACTCCATTAACCAGAACTCTCAAGCAACCAGAAAAAATCCTGGCTTTGCAAGTTGCATAAAGCTACATTTACACTTCTTAATACAGTAATAAAAGTGGACTTAAACGTTTGCTCAGGAGACAAGGAAAAACAGAGAAAACCAACCCTGTGTGTGTTTAAAGAGAGCAGCCTCTTTACTTCTCCCTTATCTGCATGTAATCAACAAGTGTAAAATATGGCTGTCAGCTCTATCTGAACTGCACTGACTGCGCTGTGCCAAGGTTCTGTGCTCATATGTATACACAGGGGGTTAACGCTTTCTGTGCTCCCAGGAATCCGAGAGTAAACAATGCAAATAAATATTATCCCAGGAATCAGAAAGTAAACACTGCAAATAAATATTATTCTTTAAAGGTTATTATGCTATTGCTTCTCTTTTAGAGTACAGAGGAAGTTGTGAAATTAGGGCCACTTTGAATTAAAGCAGGTTTGTACTCCTAAAACTAAAATTTCAGTAACTACTCTTAGTTATAAAAACATTGTTTATTTTTACTGCATAGAGCAGTACAAACTTGCTTATCTCTTGTCATCGGCAAAGGCAATAAACTCCCTTTGCCTGTGTCTTCACTCTGCCTCCCTCCTTTTCTACTGAACTGACTCAGCTGTTGCCAGGGCAATGTGTCTATTTTGCAGAGGGAGAGAGGGAGGCAAAATGAAGACACATGCACAGGATGATTCTTACCTTAGCCGATGACAAGAGATAAGCAAGCTCCTGCTGCTCTATGCAGTGAAAATAAACAATTTTACACACAGGGAATACTTGGGAATGCTTTCAAATGTCCTTTTATGTATGTTTACTAAGAGTAGTTACTGAAATGATAGTTTTGGGAGTATATTCCCACTTTAAGTTAAGTCCATCTTGTTGTCATTATTTGTTTTTAACCACTTCCCCTCTAAGGGTTTTTCCCCTTAAACACCAGAGCAATTTTCCCATTTCAGCGCTGCACCCATTCATTCACCAATAACTTTATCAGTACTTATCACACTGAAATGATTTCTACATTGTTTTTTTTCACCACAAAGTAGGCTTTCTTTGGTTCATACTTTTTGCTAAGAATTATTTTATTCTAAGTTTTCTCAGTTTTCGGCCATTATAGTTTTAAAATAAAAAGTTATACTCTGGATAAAACCTACACAATTTATTGGCCCATTTGTCCTGTTTATTGCAACGTTTAACATATTTCCCTAGTACAATGTATGGCCCCAACATTTTATTTGGAAATAAAGGTGCATTTTTTCAGTTTTGCGTCCATCACTAATTACAAGCCCATAATTTAAAAAAATAACAGTAATATACCCTCTTGACATTCATGTTAAAAAAGTTCTGTCCCTGAGGTAACGATTTATGTTTTTTTAGTTATTTTTTTATGCAAAAGTTGAGAGTATGGGAGGAAAGGGTTCATTTTAAATGTATGAAAAATGCAGAAAAATTGGATTTGAAATTTTGCACACAAAAAAAAAAAACGCAATTAAAATGTGATGCCATTGAAATATATTACATGTGTGAAGAATGTAAAATTGCTATCCTGCAAATTTTGTTAAAGAGAAACCGTAACCAAGAATTGAACTTTATTCCAATCAGTAGCTAATACCCCCTTTCCCATGATCTTTTCCTTTTCACAAACAGATCATCAGGGGGCTCTGTATGGCTGATATTGTGGTGAAACCCCTCCCATAGTGTGATGTCAGGACCATGGTTCTGACATCACACCCACAGTGAGCCTTGTTGCATTGAGGGAAATAACAGCGGTTTCCAACTGCCAAAAAAGTAAGCGGCATCTCCTTCCACTGACATCACCTGCCAGCAGTAAAAATGTCACCATGTGATAAATGTCTGAATGCAAATCAGGGATAGGAAAGATTTTACAATGGGCAAACACTGACTAAATCATTTATACATAATTATTGTAAAAATGAAGCACTTTTTATTAAATTATTTTCCCTGGAGTTCCTCTAAGTGTGAAAGGGGCCTAAATGTGTTTTTCTGTGTGACCTCACTTCCTGGGCGAGGTTACTTTTCCATTAGATGCTAATAATTAGATCTTCTATGCAAATGTTATGCAGAATGTATGTGGCTTCAGATAGAGCCAGTTAAAGTCAGCAAGAAGTGCATTAGATTGTGACCGGTTTCCAATCTGCATACAAATTTGCATGTAAACCTTATTGTTAACATCTCATTGACCATGATCATCTCCAGTGATGGCATTGTGATACTGGTAACATCTCACCTCTCTGACCGCCATCTGATCGATGTGGCTTGCGCTCCACCCAGGCAATCTGCAAGACATGCAACAGCTCTCTTAGAAAAACAACCTTTTTCGAGTATAATCTGCTAAGATTGCAGATGAGTCATTTCAGTAAAAATTACAAAACGGAGTATAAAGTGTCCCCAGCCCTCTGGTCATGTTTGGCCTTTTAATGTCAGAGTCTCCAAAGTGAAAGTACTCCCGGCATTACTTAAAATTCAGAGGGGGGTAAAACTCTGACATAACATTTAATAAAAATGTGTATTCCTACTTTTTATTTCCCATACATTTCCCATATTTGCTTTTGTGCACAAGTATTATCGTCCATTTACAAAAGTGCCCCAAGTACAGTTTATCTGCTCTGAAAGCTGCCGTTGAAACTTATTGTATAGCTGCTTTATTTATATATTATAATGTATCCACTGAGAATTTGTCATCTGTTTCACTTTCTACTTGTGTTCAGCTGAATCACTGCCATGAATATTTACTAATAGTGGCTGATAAGGAAACAAACAAGATAATGTAACCACTTCCTCAACCTCTGATATAAGCTTCAGCTTCCGACCTAAGCTTCCCACTGAAGAAGAAAGTGCTGTGTTTAACTGTTTGAATGCTGTTCTGCTACCAACTTTTTCTTGTAGTAGGTTTTATGTTGAAAATAATCTTAGAGTAAAGATGAAAGTCTGAGTTTTATACCACTTTAATCACTAATGAACATCTATCCATATTCTGATACCTCCTCCCCCCTCGCTGATTCTCTGAAGATGTTCTGAAAAACCTGCCAGCAAGTTCCTTCCAAAGTAGCCTGCCCATACTAATCCTATGACTTCTTTCCACGTGTCCTGATCCGAAGAGCTTTGGAACGCAGGAGATCAAAACTGTAAGGTGGTGCCTGATCTCCACTTGTAATTTTAACACATCATCGTGAGCTCGCCTAGGGATGCTCATTCGGATTCCGCGGAAATGCAATTTCCGAAATTCCGATCGGAAATTGCATTTCCGCATCGGAATGCGGAAATCGGTAATGCAGGTGCCGTAGGCGGATTTCCGCCGGAAATCGCGGAAATTCCACCCAACTTTAAACTGTTTTTTGCATGTTGTTCACAAGATTCGGTTTAATAAACCCTGAAAATTTGGTGTTTCTAGGACTTAAGGGGGCTTTGCTATTAACCGCTAAAGTCGGCGGATTTTTACTGTAATGTAAAATGCTGAAAATCTGCATCTGCCTATTTTCTGCATTTTACATTACAGTAAAAATCCACCGATTTTAGCGGTTAATAGCAAAGCCCCCGTAAGTCCTAGAAACACCAAATTTTCAGGGTTTATTAAACATAATCTTCTGAACAAGATGCAAAAAAAAGTTTTCAAAAAGACATTCTAGTTTTTGAGAAAATCGATGTTAAAATCGGGCGGAATTTCCGCAATTTCCGGCGGAAATTCCGCCTTGGAATGCGGAAATTGGTAGCGGAAAGCGGAATCGGTAATCGGTACATGACGGAATGCGGATTTACCGCGGAATCGGAAATTGGCATTCCGACCATCCCTAAGCTCGCCCCCCAGGGTACTGTTCTGGCTTGTACAGAGTAACTAGCTCAAGGTGACACAGAACCACTAGAAAAATATAAGGGGCTAAAAGAGACCAAAAAAGTCCTCCTACTAAAAAGCAACACTGAATATAATTTGCTCTTAAAACAGAAGGTGTTTGCAATAAGTGGACCTGAACTCTCGCACAGGACAGAGGGAAAAGAGAGAGAATCGCACCCTGTATGTTTTAGAGAGTTTAGCTTGTCTAATTCCCCCTCATCTGTGACTAATCACCACTGTAATTTGATCTCTCAGCTGTGTCAGGTGGCTGCTTTGTAAACACAGGATGTTAGAGGGATTGTTAGCCACAAAATCAAATTCCATTTACCCGCTGCTCTGTGTTTATTATGCTGCCAGGAATCTCACCCTGCATTGCAAGCACTATAATCTATTTAGAAATGTTTGAGTAGTAATAAATCTTATCTCAATCAGCCAGGATCTATTCTCTCGCTATCGCTGAAGAGAAAGTTTGTCATCTCCGCTCCCACATTCCTGCTCATCAGTGATTGGGCTGAGCACAGTTCAGTGTGACAGGTTGAGGATGAAACCTGATGCTGTGCTCACACAGAAAGCAAGCCAGAGATGACACTGCAGATTGGAGTAGAAAAGTAAGGTAGGAAATGACATCAGGATATGGCTGAAGGAATAAAACTCATAGGCTGAAAAAGTCAGAAGGAATAAAAATGGAAACTGCCAGGAACAGAATTTTTTTCATTTACTAGTATATAAAATTCACTGCAATGAAAACGTGGACAATACAATACATGTGTTATGTAAGTAGATCAAGTATTTATCTACATAGTTACATAGTTATTTTGGTTGAAAAAAGACATACGTCCATCGAGTTCAACCAGTATAAAGTACAACACCAGGCTGCTCCCTCACATATCCCTGTTGATCCAGAGGAAGGTGAAAAACCCCCACAAGGCACGGTCCAATTAGCCCCAAAAGGGAAAAATTCCTTCCCGACTCCAGATGGCAATCAGATAAAATCCCTGGATCAACATCATTAGGCATTACCTAGTCATTGTAGCCATGGATGTCTTTCAACGCAAGGAAAGCATCTACGCCCCCTTTAAATGCAGGTATAGAGTTTGCCATAACGACTTCCTGTGGCAATGCATTCCACATCTTAATCACTCTTATTGTGAAGAACCCTTTCCTAAATAAATGGCTAAAACGTTTTTCCTCCATGCGCAGATCATGTCCTCTAGTCCTTTGAGAAGGCCTAGGGACAAAAAGCTCATCCGCCAAGCTATTATATTGCCCTCTGATGTATTTATACATGTTAATTAGATCTCCTCTAAGGCGTCTTTTCTCTAGACTAAACTTATATATGTGTTTTTGTCTTGGCATAGTATGGCTAATCCTCCTGCTTTAACCTTATGCCTGCTTACATGAAAGCAGGAAGTAGACACAATGCAGATTTATTGCAGGATTTGTAACAACAACTGTAACAAAGAAATGTCTTTAAAGGTTACTATGCTGTTGCTTATCTTTTAGAGCAGAGAGGAAGTTCTGAGTTCAGGTCCACTTTAAGTGAGCAGCTGTGGCTTCCCATGATGCATCACTCCTGAATATGCAAATCATCTCTTTATGCCCCTGAAGCCAGACTTACATCTGGGTAGTCTGTAGTACTGGTCCAAGCCCTATCCAACAGAGCTATATCAATCCATGCCATACACTGATGAGGACCAATAAGTCTGAAACATGCTGTCTGCAGGTTGGGATTGGTGTGGCTCTGTAATATGTATAGGCTATAGGCTCGCTATACACCAGCGGTTCTGGATGCAAGCCTGGCTTCAGGAGCATAAAGAGATGATTTGCATATTCAGGAGTGAAGCATCATGGGAAACCACCGCTGGTATGGTTGGCTGAGCCATCCTAATCTCTAGGGAGGGTCAGTGAGAAATAGTGAAACATGAGGAGGCGCAGCGTCAGGCGGGCAGAATGGAAGAGTGTTGGGAAGGGCACTTGTCTCTAACTGGGAAGCCAACCTACTGCTATTGTTAGTGAGGAAAAAAATAGAACTGCAATTACAAAATGCAATAAAAACCACAAAGACCTAAAACCTTTCCTCTTGGAACCTCATGTGCCTCTACCGTATGTTCCCCACTGCTGTAGCAGAAGAATAAAAATACTCACCTTGTTACTGACACCGGATTGCTTCTTCTCTTCAAGATTCTGATGGTTCTCCTGATAAACGCGCTCAACAGCTCGTCTGTAAAAACAAGGTGAAAAAGTAAAGCAGATTGTTATGCTTCACTCATTCAATATACCCGAGTACCTTAGTGTAGGTACCAGGGTACAGAATACTCGCATACCCCTGCCCTGCTGAAAAATGCCACGGCCTTTTCTGTACTCCAGATAGAGAAAACCTGATGGCATTTTCAGCTCTGGGGGGCTTCTCGCTGGAAGCAGGGAGAGGCTTACAAGGAGAGGACTGGATGCGTAATTATAACTTTACATAAGAAAGGGATGCTGTTAATTTGTGTTATAGGCGAGATATTTGCTTTAAAGGGAACTTTAACCTATGATTGAACTTCATCCCAATCATTAGCTGATACCCCATGAGAATTCTATACTCAGATCATTAGGGACCTCTGTATGTCGAATATTGTGGTGAAACCCCTCCAAAAATGTGATGTCACAGCCATGGCCCTGACAGTTTCCTGTCTATGAACCTTGTTGCATTGTGGGAAATAACGGCTGCACGGAAACTTCTTGCTCAGCAGTTGTGCTTGCTTGGCCTCTGTGCATATAAAAAAAAAAACTTTTAGCCTATCACATTGTTAGTGGGTGTGTTTATGGATAATGGCAGTTAGTTCAGTCTGTTTTTTTCCTTGTCTACCAGCAGTAAAAATGATGACCAGCAGGCTCACGAAGGATCAAACAACATGTGCGAATTACACGCTGAATATCAACCATTATTTTCAACTTCTCACTTTGCAATGTCTTGATTTATTTTTTCCCTGCCTACTACTATCTTTCGGTAAAGTTCCTCTTTAGTATATTCTATATATGAAGATGGCAGCAGGTGTGTTACTCAGAGCGGGGTGCTTCTTTAACAATGCATCTAGTGGGAAGACTCCGCAGAAGCAGCACAATAAATAAGGCCAAACAGCCCCGATGTGGCTTAGCGATTGCTTTGTCCTTACCAACCATCAACCTTGTTCTGTCCAAGTCTTCGCGCTCAGAGCGGAGGATGTTATTACAAATCCCCAAACAAAAATAGGCCAGGGTGACCCGGAGCACCTTTCAGGTGGATGAGGGCGATACTGGAGAGATACAGAAAATAGCGCATTTTATAGGACACACTTAGGTAACCCTTTCAGATACTGCGGCTGGCTGACTCATACAGCAATTACTGCCTGATTTCTGATCAGAATCCCCCTTACCCCCAATCTCCCCAACCCTGCTCTGATACACAGAGGGTGTAGATCAACTTACTTCTGGCTGTACACAACCATCACTTCAAGGTGCCCAGACAAGTGCTCAACCCAACCCCCCCCCCCCCCCCCCCACCAAGATAAACAGCTTACACCTGCAGAGAAAACATACCTTATTGTAGTACACCCCCAAATGTTTGTCACAACGCTGTGTGTCTGAACATCAAACAAGGATCTGCACAACCGTCCGTTGCTTACTTTCTTTATTCAAACTCAATAGGCAAAGTACACCAATAAGAATAGCTATAGCACATTTCACACCCCTAACAGGTGCTTGCTCATTACTCTTTGGTTTTAAAGTGGATCCGAGATGAACTTTTACTCATTGCAGAATTGTGTTCCTTTCATATAGTTTATAGGGCATTCCTCAAGCCAAATACTTTTTTGCTTTTGTCTTAATACTCTAATTCCCTATAAACTAAACAAGCCTCGCCCACAGTTTTTCAGAGAGCCAAGGCAGTAGCAAGGGCTCATGGGAGCTCAGTCAGGGCAGGAGGAGGGGGAGGTATTACTAGACTGAGATTTCAGAGGCAGAGGGGAGGAGGAGGGAGGGGGATTAGGTTTTTTTTCACAGAAGATGCAGATAAGCCTGCCTCTGTGTAATGTTTACAAACAACATGGCTGCTGTCATTGTATCACAGGAAGAAAATCATATTCTATTGAAGATGTTTGCAGCTAGATTTGCTGTGTAAACTATCTAAACTTTAGATAAGAAATATAAACAAGTTACTTGTTATAGTTTATCATCTCGGATCCGCTTTAAAACGTTTCCCCAGTGTGCTGCTGACAGATTCCTCTGTAGTTGACTGGATCATATCAGTCCTCATTCTTGGTCCCCAGGCTAAGTGGAAGATGCCGGCACTCAGGATGAAGTTGAATAGTCTTGTGAATGCCTTATGTATGTCTGAGGAGCTGTATTTGATCATCTCTGGCAGGATGCCGATGACACCGTTGGCCTTCTTACATTTTAGTATCTTTATTCTTTCTCTTATTTCCTGCACCATGATTGGTGTATTCAGCGGGTTTTGAAAGTCCTTGATTATCACCTCCATTTCTTTCAGTTTTGTGGCTATTTGTTTCTGTTCTGGGGTTTGGGCATTTTCTGGGATGTCTCTGTAGAGGTCCCTGAAGTAGTGGAGCCAGATGTGGCCAATTTGGATGTGGAGAGGGCTTTTCTTGGGCTTTGTGCCGATATGGTTCCAGGTCTCCCAGAATGAGTTGTCCTGTAGGGAGTCCACCAGCTGTTGGAGATTGTGGGAGATGTGGTTCTGTTTTTCCATCTGAAGGTAGCTTTCTATTTGTAGGTGGGTGCTTCTCTTAGAGATCCAGGTTGTTGAGGTCTCTGTGCTTTTGGTTAGAGGCTGCCCTTAGGGAATTACATAGAGCCTTGCTTTTACTGTCAAACCATTTTTGGGACTGTTTATTGGTGGGTCTCTTGAGGATGGTCTGCTTAAAGTGAACCTAAAGCCACGGGAAAAAAATGAGATGAACTCACCTGGGGCTTCCCTCAGCCCCTGCAGCCGATCGGTGCCTTCGCAGCTCCGCTCCGATGCTTCTGCACCCGCCGGCGAACACTTCCGGTTTGGCCGTCACCGGCCGACAGGCATGGGAACGCGAGTGATTGTTCGCGTTCCCAGCCTGTATATCGCCCCCTATGCTGCTATTGCGGCCAATTCAGGTAAATCCTGAGCGATGTGAGGAGATAAGAAGCTTGCATGTTTTCAGCTTCTTATCTCCTCGAATTGCATATGGCCCCGAGAGAGAAGCAGAGAGGGGGAGACAGTGGAGATACAGGAAGAGAAGATAATTGCTTGATGAATTATATTACTTTTTCAGGAGCAGAGATTGCACAGGATGGCTAAGTGATTTAATTAGAGAGGGGGTGTCTGCTGGCTGCCAGATTATAGAAACAGCACAGTGCAGGTGTGTGAACATAACACTTTGAGATGTGCGCGTGTGTGTGTGTTCATACAGTCTGTGTGTATAGCCTGCTTCTAACGTACAGTATGTGTGTCTCCTTGCCATGTACAGTATGTGTGTCTGAGTTCATGCAGCGTGTAAAGTGCACACTATCCTTGTCACATTTTTCATTTACTTTTGTCAGCGATTTTTCACAGATCCCATTTTGCGATTCTCATTCACATTACGGCCCATGGCGGCACACAGGGCATCCAAATTTCCTGCACAGTTTTTGCCTGTCTCAGATACTGCTTGCTTGGCAGTTGGAAAAAGCTGTTATTTCCCCACATTGCAATGAGTTTCACAGACAGGAAACTGTCAGGACCATGGTCATGACATCACACTGTGGGAGGGTTTTACTACAATATCAGCCATACAGACGACTCTGATGAGCCTTTCCAGAAAGGGTAAAGATTTCTTGTGGGAAACGGGGTATCGGCTACTGATTGGGATGGAGGTTAATCCTGGGTTAAAGTTCCTCTTTAACTGAATATCTGTACAACGCTTTTTCCCAGCAATATGGCCCCAACAATCAAACGATCATTATGGACAACATTATTATTATTATTTATTAGATTTATATAGCGCCAACATATTACGCAGCGCTGTACAATAAATAGGATTACAGACAATTATAACAGGGGTGACAGAACAAAACAGGTAATAGACAATAGATACAACAATACAGGTAATAGCATAGCCCCCAACCGTCCCGGATTGGTCGGGATTCTCCCGATTTGGGGGGGCCCTCCCGCTGTCCCGGGCCCCCCCTCTTGAATCCCGGCCGGCTGGGCAGATAATGGAAGCGGAAAAACTGATCGAGGCTCCAGCCGCGGTAATGAGGCATGCGGGAGCTAAACTGCTTCCTCACTCCCTCTGAATACCCCCCTATGTATGTCTGTGTGCCCCCCTCCCCTTCCTGTAGGCAGAGTGAGCGCAGCGGAGCGGGCAGTCGGGTCCTCTTACCGCTGATGCACGCCGCGCGTACTGTCTCTCTGGCATCGGACCTCCATGTGCTTCCTGTGACGTCATAGTAAACAGGAAGCACATGGAGGTCGGATGCCAGAGACAGTGTACGCGTGCATCAGCGGTAAGAGGACCCGACTGCCCGCTCCGCTGCGCTCACTCTGCCTACAGGAAGGGGAGGGGGGCACACAGACATACATAGGGGGGTATTCAGAGAGAGGGAGGGAGGGAGGAAGCAGTGAAGCTCCCGCATGCCTCATTACTGCGGCTGGAGCCTCGATCAGTTTTTCCGCCTCCATTATCTGCCCAGGCAAGCCCCCCCAACCTCCTCCCCACCCACAGGCACCCTTACCCTCCTCCCCACCCACGGGCAGGGTGTATGAGGGTATACTTATTAAAAAAAATATAAGGGTATAAATATTTAATTAAAAAAAATCATCAAAAAAACGATGGTAGGCGTGTTGGGGGTGTGGTTAGGGGGTGTGGCCAGGGGTGTGACCAGTGTCCCGGTTTCTTATTTTAAAATGTTGGGAGGTATGGGTAAGAGCAATAAGATACACAACACAATGCAGATAGTAGTACAATGCCAGATCATAAACTGGAGTGGTGGTAAAAATTACAAGTTCCAAATTCTGAGTAAAGTGCACACAGTCAAGTAAGATACACAAGGGGAGAGGGCCCTGCCAAAGCATTACAATCTAGAGGGAGGGGTTGGTGACATGAAAGGAGGGTGTGCAGCAAGAAGTTATTGGCAGAAGGATTAGGGCAGTGTTGCGTTGATGTAGGCCTCCTTGAAAAAGTGAGTTTTGATTGCTTTTTTGAAGGTGTTGAAGGTGGGAGCGAGCCTGATGGGCAGTGGTAGAGCGTTCCACAGGATGGGGGCAGCTCTAGTGAAGTCCTGCAGTCGTGCATGGGAGTGCGAGATGCGTGGGGTGGTTAAGAGGAGGTTGTTGGAGGAGCGAAGTAAGTGGCCAGGTGTATATCTGCTGACCAGGTCAGAGATGTAGGTTGGGCAGGACTTGTGTATGTATTTGTATGCCAAACATAGGATCTTGAAGCTAATTCTGAAGTGAATTGGAAGCCAATGAAGGGATTTGCGTAGGGGAGTCGTGGAGACAGAGCGGTGGGAGGAGTAGATGAGTCTGGCTGCTGCATTCATGATGGATTGTAGTGGGGCTATGCGGTTTTGAGGGAGGCCTGACAGGAGGGAGTTGCAGTAGTCCAGGCGGAAGAGAAGATGAGGGCATGGACAAGGAGTTTGGCAGTGTCTGGGGTCAGGAAAGGCCGGATCTTGGAGATGTTGCGTAAGTGGAAATAGCAGGCCCTAGCTACGGTTTGGATGTGGGAGGTGAAGGAGAGGGCTGAGTCCAGGATGACACCCAGGCAGTGGGCTTGTGTGGTTGGATGAATGATTATGCCATGGACAGTGACGTAGTAGAGGTCAGTGGGGGGTGAGGCAGCACGGGGCGGTAAGATTAGGAGTTCAGTCTTATTCAGGTTTCATTTTAGGAACCTGGCAGACATCCAGGTTCCTAAAATGGTCTTATCCAGGTCTTGGATACCCACAGATTGCAGGGACTGGAGTAGCAGGGAGTGATCGACAGTGTCGAATGCTGATGAGAGGTCTAGGAGGAGAAGGATAGTGTATTTTCCTTCGGCCTTCGCAAGCGTGAGGTCATTGACGACCTTGGTGAGGGCAGTCTCGGTGGAGTGGGCTGGCCGAAATCCTGATTGTAGGGGGTCAAACAGGGAGTTGGAGTCAAGGTAATGGGTCATGCGTTGGTGGACTAGACGCTCCAGGAGTTTAGATGCAAAAGGGAATAGGGAGATAGGGCGGTAGCTGGATGGAAGTGAGGGGTCTAGTGAGGGCTTTTTATGTAGGGGAAGTACAGTGGCCTGTTTGAAGTCAGAGGGGAAGGTGGCCGTTGAGAGGGAGAGGTTAAACAGAGAGGTGAGGACAGGAGCCAGAGCAGGGAAGTGAGGACGGAGGCAGTTAGATGGCACAGGGTCTAGGGAGCTGGAGGTGTCAGGAGAAGTGGCTAGGAGATGGCTGACTTCATCCTCTGTGATAGGAGTAAAGGCAGTGGGGTGGGGTGGGGTGGGGAATAGGTATTGGTGGGAAAGGAAGAAGTGGTGGAGTGGAGGCATGAGATTTCCTGTCGGATGCTGGCTATTTTGTCGGTAAAGTGGGTGGACAGATCAGTGGCTGAGAGGGCGGCGGTGGGGGAAGGAGTGGTGGGGTTAAGGAGGGAGTTGAAGGTGGCGAAGAGGCGCTGAGGGTTGGAGGCTTGGGATCCGATCAGGGCAGCAAAGTATTTTTGTTTAGCATCAGTTAATGCGGAATAGAACAGCTGCAGGTTGGCCTTGTACTCCAAGAAGTCGGAGTTGAGGTGGAATTTTTTGGAAGTTGCGAGTGTGTGCATTGTGCCAGGGCTGGGGGTTGATGGGACGGCTGGGGAGGAATGTGGGGGGTGCAGCAATGTCTAGGGCTACTGAAAGGGCCTGGTTGTATTGGGCCACAGCTTGGTTTGGGCAGGTAAAGTTTGGGAGGGTGGATGTGAGGGAGTGGAGGGGGTTGGCTAGTGCAGTTGGGTCTAGGTTACGCAGATCTCTCTGCCAACGACCTGCGGGTGGTGGAGGGTGGGAGGAGCATGATGGAGAGATCGAGAAAGTGAGAAGGTGTTGGTCGGAGAGGGGGAAGGGTGTGATGTCCAGGTTGGCGGATTTTGAGAAAATCAGGTCAAGAGTGTGGCCAGCGCGGTGGGTGGGGGAATTGGTGTGTTGGGAGAGGCCAAGGGAAGTAGTGAGGGAGAGCAGTTGAGAGGCTTCAGGGGAGTAAGGACTGTCCATGGGGATGTTGAAGTCCCCAAGTAAGATGGTGGGGAGGTCAGAGGAGAGGATGTGTGGGAGCCAAGAGGCCAGATTGTCCAGGAATTGTTTAGTGGAGGTGGAAGGGGGCGGTAAAGGACTGCAATGACTGCCGGAAGGGGATGGTAGAGGCGGATAACATGTGTCTCGAAGGAGGTAGAGTTTAGGGAAGGGGGTGGCGTGAGGACACGGAAAGTGCAGGATGGGGAGAGGAGCAGACCTACCCCTCCCCCGGACCTGTTTTCTGGTCTGGGGGTGTGACTGAGGTGAAGCCCCCCATAGGAGAGGGCCGCTGCTGCAGCAGAGTCAGAGGGGGTGAGCCATGTCTCTATGAGGGCAAAGAGGGTGAAGGGAGTTGGAGAGGAAAAGGTCATGGATTTCAGTGAGTTTGTTACGGACTGATCTAGCATTCCAGAGGCCGCAGGAGAGAGGGTTGGTGTGCTTGTAAGAGGTCTGGATGGGAATGAGGGAGTGAATGAGGGTGCGGGAAGGAACTGTGAGGAGAGTGAAGACATGTTTAGAGTGGGGTGTGAAGGGAGTCAGTGCTGTAGTGGTATGGAAGATGCATAGGGGTGGAGGGCAAAGTGGGAGGCTAGAGTTAGATAAGGTGACCTTAGTGTGGAGTAGGTGGTGAAGGAGCAGGTGGAGGAAGAGCATATTGTAATATGTAGGTAGTGGAGGAAAGGGAGGAAAAAGCGTGCAGAAAGGTGGAGGAGTCATGGAGTTTGAGAGTAGGGAGGGATGGTTTGTGTAGGCCAAGATGTTTTAGCAGTGTTTAAAGTTAAATATAATGCAAATACCTCAGTTACTGCTTAATGCTGCTGTATAGCTGGTGAATTCTGGTTAATTCGATATAGTAAATCCTTAAAGCGATCCTTAAAATGCGAGCCGACAATCGTCAAAGCCGACTACACAGCATCCTTATGTACATCCACACAGCCCTAGTGTTTGAACTACATGAGGCTTTACAAGGGACGTGGACCTAGCTTTGTTATGAAGAACTGGTCCACTAGAACCTTTTCTCAAAGGCTAAAATTGTACCTCAAAGCACAGCTCAGTGAAGCTGGCCCTCCTACAATCAGCACAAATAAAAATTGCGTCTTTAGTAAGGGCTATGTTTGTGCACATTTGTGCTGCAAAAAATAAGATTTGTGCTGCTTTCATTTTGAAGATAATAACACTTATTATTATGTTCAAAATTATCACCCAGCCCCCGTACAACAACCTGAAGACATGAAACTGTATGGGTGGGTAGTGCTTTGCCTGTGCTCATTTGGCTGCAAAAATCATCTTTCTATCTTTTATAGTTTTTGAGATATTCACATTTTTATAAAGGTCAAAAGTTCACCCAGCCCCCCACAACATTGCAAAGGCTGAGTGAGCTTTTGACCTTTATACAAACGTGAATATCTCAAAAACTATAAAAGATAGAAAGATGATTTTTGCAGCACAAATGAGCACATGTACAGCACTACCCACCCATACCTGTAGGTTGTTTTTGGAAGTAATAAGTACTATTATCTTTAAAATGCAGGGCAGTTTCTAGGCTACATTGCACCCAGGGCGAGGGTGTATAAATTGCGCCCCCTTCCCCCCCATGGACTCTGGAATCCTTACTCTTTAGGGACAGTCACACAGCCACAAGTAGATCAGCCTACTCACTAGTGACCAGCCGCTCATCCAGGAGGAAGCAGTGGCCAAGAGAACACACAGGCGGAGAGAGCCCGGAAAGCTGACTCCTCCATGGGCGCCACTCACTGACAACAGCCTGCAGCACCGCTACAGGACATCAGGTGTCATCACGAGGTGGTGACGTGATGATGAGTTGACGTCTGACGCAGGCAGATTAGGAGGAGTCATGGAAGGTGATTGTGCTGGTAATCTTCTTCCATTTGGTGCGTGTTACCAGCTCCCTAGCGGTTATGTCCTTCTGCCTGCCCCCCCACTTGCCGGTCTGCGCCCAGGGCGGTCGCCCTGCCCAAGAAACTGCCCTGTCAAAATGAAAGCAGCACAAATCTTAATTTTTGCGGCACAAATGGGCACAAACGTAGCACTAACCAAGCATGATGGAATTTTTATTTGTGCTGATCGTAGGGGGGCCAGCTTCACGGAGCTTCAAAGCACCCCTGCGGAAAAGCTCTGAGGAGTACAACTACCTTCCTAAACCAGAAGGTATGGTCACATATAGCGTAATAGTACTGGATCGACTTATAAAAAAAAGCACCAGCCATTGTTTGTCCTTGTAATAACATTAGATTGTGTCCCAGAGGGAGGTATCTGGAGGCAGCGGAATAGCTGCTAATCTGACTGCAACAATTAGATTTTTCTTGATGGAGCTCGGATAACGAGAATGGTGATAATAGAGCAGCTGAATGACAATCAAATGAGACAATCGAGTAACCTTGTTAGCGGATCTCTGTCGCAATCACTTTGAGGCTGCCTGACGCACAAAGCTTTACAATGGCAAAGGCCAGACCTTCAGCTTCGTAGGACCCTCATCATTCATGGATGCCGTAGCCATGTAGCACAATGGCTAGAGTGCAGGGTTTTTTTTACACATGTGGTCCCAATATAGGGACCATCCAAACAAATACTCGTAAAAGGTGCTCTCTTTTTCCAAAAAGGGGTGGGGCGTAACAGGAGGCCCCCAGTAAAACTTTGAAGGTGCCTCTTCACGGTCACACCCTTCTCCTAGCCTTCATGGTAACCCCCATGGCCAGGAGGTCCACCTTCCTGGGTAATAGAACAGGTGTGGCCACCATGACCCACCTCCATCTATAACATATGGGGCCTCCATACATAACAAAATAAGGCTAATGTACGCTACTGTACCTCCCTCCATCTATACCAGGTAAGGCCACCATACCTCCCTCCATCTATAACAAGTGGGGCCACCATACCTACCTCCACCTATCAGAAGTGTGGCCACCATACCTCCCGCCATCTATAGCAAGTGTGGTGCACGTGAATTTTAAAACCTTCAAAAGACTGTTTCTAGCCACAAAAGTGGTGGAAAAGTTGTTTCAAGGGGTCCAACACTTGGACAGGAGCATGCCGGAGGGGGATCCATGCCAAAAGTCCCACCAAAAGTTACAAACTTGACGCAAAGTCTGGTTTTAAACGCTGATGGGCAGTAATCCCTAGAGATGTCGCGAACCTCCGATTTTCGGTTCGCGAACCTCCGCGAAAGGTTCGGTTTGCGAAAAAGTTCGCGAACCGCAATAGACTTCAATGGGGAAGCGAACTTTGAAAATTTGAAAAAATTCTACCAGCTGGAAAAATGATAGAAAACATGTTTCAAGGGCTCTAATACCTGGAGGGAGGGCCTTCACCCTCCTCCCTCCACCCTCCTCCATCCTACCATTCTACCTATTCCCTCCTCCCGCCTACCGAAGGGAGGAGGGTCTTATCTGCCAGGGAATTATACTATTTCAAAAACCAGTTTACATACCATAGCTGGGAATCGAACCCAGGTCTCACTGTGTGGTGGGCAAGCACCCTAACCGCTGTACCACAACAGCACTAACTGAAGCTGGCCTAGCATTTACTATTTATGCTCAATGCAATAGAAACATTAGGTTGCTTAAAGGGAACCTTAACTGAGAGTAATATGGATGTTTCCTGTAAACAATACCAGTTGCCTGGCAGTCCAGCTGATCTCTGTGACTGCAATAGTGGCTGAATCACACCCTGAAACAAGCATGCAGCTAATCCAGTCTGACTTCAGTCAGAGCACCTGATCTGCATGCTTGTTCAGGGGCTGTGGCTAAAAGTATTAGAGACACAGGATCAGCAGGCGATTCAGGCAACTGGTAATATTTTAAAAGGAAAAATACATATCCTTCACCGTTTAGGTTCCCTTTAAGGATTTTGTAGCATAAAAGCCAACTCACATTGGCTGGGATTTGAACCCGGGTCTCACTGTGTGGTGGGCAAGCACCCTAACCACTGTACCACAACAGTACTAACTGAAGCTGGCCTAGCATTTACCATTTATGCTCAATACAAGAGAAAAAGTAGACAAGACAAATAACATCTATATCACGCTTTTCTCCTGGCGGACTCAAAGCACCAGAGCTGCAGCCACTAGGGCATGCTCTATAGGCAGTAGCAGTGTTAGGAAGACTTGCCTAAGGTCTCCTACTGAAGAGGTGCTGGCTTACTGTCTACTTTTTCTATTGCATTGAGCATAAATAGTAAATGCTAGGCCAGCTTCAGTTAGTACTGTTGTGGTACAGCAGTTAGGGTGCTTGCCCACCACACAGTGAGACCTGGGTTCGATTCCCAGCCAATGTGAGTTGGCTTTTATGCTACAAATCCTTAAAAGGAACCTAAACGGAGAAGGATATGGATTTTTCCTTTTAAAATAATACCAGTTGCCTGAATCGCCTGCTGATCCTGTGTCTCTAATACATTTAGCCACAGCCCCTGAACAAGCATGCAGATCAGGTGCTCTGACTGAAGTCAGACTGGATTAGCTGCATGCTTGTTTCAGGGTGTGATTCAGCCACTATTGCAGTCACAGAGATCAGCTGGACTGCCAGGCAACTAGTATTGTTTACAGGAAACATCCATATCACTCTCAGTTAAGGTTCCCTTCAAGCAACCTAATGTTTTTATTGCATTGAGCATAAATAGTAAATGCTAGGCCAGCTTCAGTTAGTACTGTTGTGGTACGTTGTGGTACAGCGGTTAGGGTGCTTGCCCACCACACAGTTAGACCTGGGTTCGATTCCCAGCTATGGTATGTAAACTGGTTTTTGAAATAGTATAATTCCCTGGCAGATGAGACCCTCCGGTAGGAGGGAGGAGGGAATAGGTAGAAGGGTAGAAGGGGTGGAGGGAGGTGGGAGGAGGGAGGTGGAAGTAGCAGCTGTCCCTTAACTAATTAGTGTAGGCAGACAAGTGAGTGAAATGGCATAAGGACCTTGCTTGGAGGAAGGAGGGGGGGTGGGCCTCCAGCAGTGAGAGCAGTGTGTTTGGCAATAATGTGCCTGCTGACTGTGATGTAGAGGGTCAAAGTTTTGCTCAATAGAGCTTTATGGGGCGAATCGAACTTCCGCAAAAGTTCGCCTGGTGCAGGCGAACGCGAACCCCCAAAGTTCGCCTAGAACCGTTCGCCGGCGAACAGTTTGCTACATCTCTAGTAATCACATTATGCACAGCTCTGGGTGTCAGTGGGCTGTGGAGTGTCTCACACACAGAGAGATACAATAGTACTATCAGAATACAGTGAAATAATAATGCACTGGAGTGGTTTTGTGTGTGGAACTTAATGAGGTAACAGCAGTAGTGTGCACACAGCTCTGGGTGTCAATGGGCTGTGGAGTGTCACACACACAAAAACACAGGAGACTGATGTGCTAGCGCTCAAAAGGGCTGTTTGGGGTGCTTTCACATCAAGTGAGGAACAAGAACACAGGCCCAGCTAATGCTTTCCCTACCTATCTGCAGCAAGTCTGACCCTGCTCTCACTAACAGTCAGCAGCCTGCAGAGAATGAATCCAATATGGCCACTGCAACTGCTTTTTGATAGGGGGGGGGGGGTCCAGGAGGGGGTGCTAGCTGATTGGCTGCCATGTGTCTGCTGACTGTGAGGCAAGGGGTCAAAGTTTAGCTGAATGATGATGTGTAGGGGGCAAATTGAACACGCCAAATGTTCGCTGTTCACCGCGAATGCAAACAGCCGATGTTCTCAGAATACTGCTCGCCAGCAAACAGTTCGGCCATCTCTAATCTACATACGGTGGGATCTGATAATCCCCTTAATAATATTGTGACCATACAGCGATCCTCTCAGATTAATTAATGAATCGGGTCTTTTTCAGACCTAATACGTATTCACACAAATGTTTACAATTCAAAGAATACCCATAAGAACCAAAAATTTTTACCTGATATTAATATAAATGTTATCATCGTTACCTATTTTTTAAATCTTGCATGTATTTCTTTCTTCATAGATATTGTTCTCTATTGATGGAAGAGCCATCCCCCTACGATTTGTTTTATTCCCACATTCCTACCATCAAACGATGAGAATGTCAGAGCTGGCTTATCTCAAGTTCCTGCCACAGATTCTCATTGGTCCAGAGCAATGTGCCAATAGGAATCTTGTAGTGTACAGCAGCGGGAGGTTTATAGTGGGGTTGTATTATTGTAAATCTCCTTATTAAAGGATACCCGAAGTGACATGTGACATGATGAGATAGACATGTTTATGTACAGTGCCAAGCACACAAATAACTAGGCTGTGTTCCTTTTTTTCTTTCTCTGCCTGAAATAGTTAAATATCAGGGTCACACTGTAGTCACTTCCTGTCTGAGTCAGGACTGAGTCAGCCACTTGCATACCTGATATTTAACTCTTTCAGGCAGAGAAAGAAAAAAAGGAACACAGCATAGTCATGTGTGCTAGGCACTGTACATAAACATGTCTATCTCATCATGTCACATGTCACTTCGGGTATCCTTTAAATCTTTATATATTTAAAGAGACACTGAAGCGAAAAAAATTTATGATATAATGAATTGGTTGTGTAGTTCGGATAATTACTAGAGCATTAGTAGCAAAGAAAATATTCACATATTTTATCTTCAGTTATACAGTGTTTTTTATAGCATTGCATCATTCTCTAATATTTGCAGTTTACACACTACTCAGCATTCTAAATGATTTTACAGAGCAGGCCAGTGAACTATTGACCTGTCCTCTGCTGAAGGAAAAACAATGCAGTGCCAGACAGTTGAGATAACAAGCTTCAGAAGACAGAGCTCTCTGCCACTTTGAAAGTCCTGGAGCTCAATGGCTCTTTTGCATAGATAACTGGAGCTTCTTAACGCTTCCTGCACTGGAAACAATATTAGACTTCTGTCTGCTCCTAATGTTTTATTTTTTTAGCTGAACTATACATACAAATCATTATATCATTTTTTTTTTTTTGCTTCAGTGTCTTTTTAAGTACAACCTATCACCTGCCTCAGGGAACCAACCATAGAGGCCCCAGTGGGCCAAGTCCATGGAGACAATATGGCCGCCGCCAGGTTCGTCGCTTTCCTCTGCCACTTACTTTAGCTTTCTCATATAGGTCTGTGGGTTGTCGTCCTGCCGTATTCTGCGGCGCTGCCGGGGCTCCATCTCCTGCACCTCCCTCATGGCCCGCAGACTGTCCAGGTGAAGTTTCTCCTGCCTGGGGAGAGGAATGACCAGCTGTGATTAGCAGAGAAGCTGGAGACAGAATCATTCTTGTGACCCAGAACCAGGCCTGGATTTACCTCACAGGAGCCTCTAGGCACCGATGTCCTGGCACCCTAGACTCCACCCTCCATGAACCTACAATCAATCCCCCACAAAACTGCACCGCCTGTGTGCTGGCTGTCCCAGCTGTTACTTCTCCCTTACTTCCCTTGCCCATTATGAGTAGCTAGAGGTGCCCCTTAGTATTAGGTGGCTAGAGGTGCTCCTGACTGGAGGAAGATCTTCTCAGTGGAATGGTGAGAGGAGGGTTAGTAAGTTCTCATTTACACTCTCATCCTGCATAGGTAAAAAGGGAGGGAGGCGCACTGGTTGGGGAGTGGGCCGCCTTTCCATTATCAGGCGCCGGTAGGCACATGCCTACAGTGCCTTATGGTAAATCCGGCCCTGCCCAGAACACAAGCTATTATTGCTGTGCAGTGTGGGGCAAATGCATGCAAGAGCGAGGCAGCCTATACAATGGATGCAGGAGATGTACAGCACACAGCCAATTAGATACTGCGACGAAACCTTTATGCAAATGTACGCAGTGTAAGTGGGATTATACTCAAAATTACATTTTTGCTTTAAAACATTAAAACACGGTAAAAAAACAAATATGTAATACTTATAAGGTGCCAATGCATCACTTGATATGGCGTGATCGGCCTTCTGACTCAATCATTTTATTGAATCGGAAGAGAATTGGTGCCACATCATGGCTGCCTGATCAATATCTGATCGGTTTCCAGATGAAATTGGTCAAAAACCAAGGATCGATTGGACATGCTGAAAAAAATCTTGGCCGTAAGGTTTGGTTCCGTGTCGTTGACTTTGTTCGATATAAAGAGGGTCAACAGACGTTTACTCGTCTCCCCCCCCACCCCTCCGGTGGGCAGCGTTTTATGGTTTCACCCATCCGCTGGCACGACTCCTGGCTTCCTCTGGTGTTGACCCATCACCGCGAGTGCCAAAACCATGTGACACTGGCGAATACGTAATGTCGCTCTCACACATGGGTGAAGATGATGGCATGAGGACTGGAAGCCCAGCTAACCAGATAATTAAAAACAACAACAATGTAGAAAATGGTTTATGTCCAATGCAGAAACCGGTGTACATTGTGAATGATGATATATTACGGACAATATGCACAGACAATGAGCCTGCACGAAGGCTTTACTCTTAGAAGACCTATCAGAGCTGCTGCCTGCCTCCTTCCTGTCCATTCCGCATACGGACCCCCAGCTGCTGAGGTCTACGCTACTGTGATTACTGTAAAGGCAAAAATAGGCAACCTTCCATCGTCTAGCACAAGGTGATGCGGAGAAAGCTGGAGATCTGTGCTGGAAATACGTCCTCAATGTCCTGGGGCTGTGTGCTTAATGAGCAGTGCAAGCCACAGATGTTATCAGGAAGCGTCACATGGGGGGGTATGGTAACCCAACATTATTAATTGTACAACTTATCACCATGCGGCTCCTCCGCCCTTTACTGTCACACTGCGATCTGCTGCACATTAGGGATGGTCGGAACCAATAAATATCAAATCCAATGAAATGTCGAGGACTCCCGAGTTTGCATTGGATACTCGTGAAATTGTAATTTATCACAAAGATATTTTAGCACTAACCACCCATAATTCAGGTTAATAATGGTAAGTGCAAATTTGCAAAAATATGTTCACACTCACAGTAGGTTAGCGGTTTGCTTAGAATTGTCACTTTCACTTCCCCTAGAGAAATCATGTCCAAAGTCTGGCCAGGGACCAAATGCGGCCCACCAAGCCTTTTGGGGTGGGCACAGAAGCTCTCTACAGTTTCTAATTCCATGCAGCTTGCAGGCTGTAGCTGCAATGCAGCATGCAGGGGCCACCTTATGTCGCCACTCTGCCACCCCCTTTGCTTGCCTGTAGGTTATCAGAAACCACTGTAGCAGTAGCAGTCACTGATTAGCAGCCGCCACTATGCCAGCAGCAGTAACAGCCACTGATTAGCAGCTACCACTGTGCCAGCAGCAGTAACAGCCACTGATTAGCAGCCACCACTGTGCCAGCAGCAGTAACAGCCACTGATTAGCAGCTGCCACTGTGCCAGCAGCAGTAACAGCCACTGATTAGCAGCCACCACTATGCCAGCAGCAGTAACAGCCACGGATTAGCAGCAGCCACTGATTAGCAGCTGCCACTGTGCCAGCAGCAGTAACAGCCACTGATTAGCAGCTACCACTGTGCCAGCAGCAGTAACAGCCACTGATTAGCAGCAGCCACTGATTAGCAGCTGCCACTGTGCCAGCAGCAGTAACAGCCACTGATTAGCAGCTACCACTGTGCCAGCAGCAGTAACAGCCACTGATTAGCAGCAGCCACTGATTAGCAGCTACCACTGTGCCAGCAGCAGTAACAGCCACTGATTAGCAGCTACCACTGTGCCAGCAGCAGTAACAGCCACTGATTAGCAGCTACCACTGTGCCAGCAGCAGTAACAGCCACTGATTAGCAGCAGCCACTGATTAGCAGCTACCACTGTGCCAGCAGCAGTAACAGCCACTGATTAGCAGCAGCCACTGATTAGCAGCTGCCACTGTGCCAGCAGCAGTAACAGCCACTGATTAGCAGCTACCACTGTGCCAGCAGCAGTAACAGCCACTGATTAGCAGCAGCCACTGATTAGCAGCTGCCACTGTGCCAGCAGCAGTAACAGCCACTGATTAGCAGCTACCACTGTGCCAGCAGCAGTAACAGCCACTGATTAGCAGCAGCCACTGATTAGCAGCCGCCACTGTGCCAGCAGCAGTAACAGCCACTGATTAGCAGCTGCCACTGTGCCAGCAGCAGTAACAGCCACTGATTAGCAGCAGCCACTGATTAGCAGCCGCCACTGTGCCAGCAGCAGTAACAGCCACTGATTAGCAGCCGCCACTGTGCCAGCAGCAGTAACAGCCACTGATTAGCAGCTGCCACTGTGCCAGCAGCAGTACAGCTACTGATTAGCAGCCACCACTGTGCCAGCAGCAGTAAAAGCCACTGATTTGCAGCTGCTACTGCCAGCAACAGTAAATAACAACCATTGATTAGCAGCTGCCACTGTGCCAGCAGTAGTAACAGCCACTGATTAAGCACTGTCACTATGCCAGCAGCACTATGCCTGCATACTGAAAAGACATGCTAACTGCACAAGGTATATGGATTACCGTAATTCCCTGGAAATGTTTTATTTGACAGAATGTCACAGGAATAGTGTGCCTAACGGCAATCAGCAAAAATGGTGTTTCATTCCGCTAGTTTGACCCCCTCCCACTCTGGTGAACGGCGATCTGGCCCTTGGCCTTAAAAGTTTGGGCACATTGAGACATTTTCTGCTTTCTATGCCAGAAAACATTTGTTAGTCACACGAATGTAATTTTGCGTAACTTTCAGAATGTACCTGTCAGAATTCTGTGAATTCAGAATTTTTACTTGAATTGCTGGTGATGAGCTTGCGTTTCGCATAATCGTAATTTCACGTTGAAATTACGGAATTACAATACGAAATCGCATTGCAAAATTTCCAGCAAATGCGTAATCCCTTTTGTTCATGATCGTAATTATGATCATAAATTTGTCACGCAAAATTACACAATTACATTGCACTGCTAACTAGCCGTTAATTGCAAATTCCCAATAAGTGCTAGTGTCATCAGATTTGCTACCTATACCAGGCTGTATCGGAGTGGGGGGGACCCCACGCTGCCTGTTTTATTATTATTATTATTGATTTATAAATGGCCAACATATTCTGTGGCACTGATTTCTAAAAATGTATAAAATGTGTGTATAGTATTCGATATATTAAATGTACCACAGAAAAATTTAATTTTAAAGAGTTTTAAGAACATTTTTCTTTTTTTTAAACAAAAAACTACAAAGTACTTTTGAAAAATGTAGAGACAATACCATGGGGGCTAATTAACCACTAAAGTCGACAGGTATGGACTTCAAGTAAATTACAACATTTTGCACGATTACGAATGGATTATGCTGAGCAGGGGCGCCTTAACCTACTGACCACCCAGGCAGTGGCTTGGAGCGGCTTTGATGGGGAAGGCGCAATAAATTACTGTCAGTCCAAGGGGAAATAAAAATTCCAGTCCTGAAAGACCGTTGTAAGGGACTGGAGAGAAATAGATTTCCTTCTGTTTTAAGAAGGCAAATTACACCAAGCTTTGCTTTTTTTGTAGCAGGGCATTTTGGTAACTTTTATCCCCCTATACATTCCTAGAAGCTTGGGTTTTCTGGATACTCCCTAAGAAGAAGGTGTCTGGTTTATAGCTGTTCTCTGCCCCACCTTTCTGAGCCTGAGTGACTGACTGCCGTTTAAGGGTATGTAGAGAAAGTTTTCTACTCTCTGTTTTAAGAAGGCAATTACACCAAGCTTTGCTTTTTTAGTAGGAGGGCTTCTTGGTTCCTTTTATCCCCCTATACATTACTAGTAGCTTGGGTCACCCTGAGCTGCTTGGTTACTCTGTTCTACTCTCACAAGTGTTTTTAGGAATGCATCTAATAAGGATTCATAGAAAGATTTGAGACAGTCCCTCACTATTCAGTGTACAGAGGTGACAGCGCCCTACCCCCAAATGTTACTGAGTCTGCAGAGCGAGCAAGACAAACAAAAACAGTAAACTCTGCAGACAGCCCTGTGCTCTGCTAGTCCTGCATGTCTAGATGTCAGGACGCTTGCCATGACTAGCTATGGAGCGGTAGGATCATCTGATCCTCTCCCCATTGGGACACACAGCCTGCTCTTCTCCCTGAATTCACCAGGACAGTGTTTGAAGTGTGTAATGGACACAGTGGGGGTTGCAGGTTTTGTCTTTCATTGTGAGAGAGTGAATAGGAGGGCAGCATCTAAAGCTCAAACAATGATAATGGACATGCTAATCACAACAGAGAAAGAACATGTGTGCATCAACCAAGTGAACCTGACAAATCTGGCTTTGCAAATTTGGCCTATTGGCTAATCACGAGACATTGCTCATGCAAATAAGCATTTGCTTTCGCATGCCTAAATATGCAGGGTCAAAAACCAAAAACCGCAAAACAATCGCCCTGCGGGAATTAGTTCATGCTATATAGCACTATCCAGGGGCGCCACGAGGAGGCTTCCCATTGCCCCCATACAACCGGGGGGCCGCGGGGGTCCCAGGCACTCTCACCGCCTGGAACCCACACAGCGGCACCCCGGAGGTGGAGGCTGGGGGGTGCAGGCGATCTCCCCAGCGTGGCCAACGCCGGGAAGAGCCGCCCGCACACACCTCCCAAGATTAAAAACAGGCACTTACCTTGACGTCCATTGCGTTCTGCTATATGCGCATAACCTGGGCGCGACACATAAGGGGCGGACAGGTGCAAATAGCCTGCTCCAGGGCCCTCACCTCCTAAAACAAGCCACTCACTGGGGGCAATGGGAAGCCTCCTCGTGGCGCCCCTGGATAGTGCTATGTAGCATGAACTAATTCCCGCAGGGCGATTGTTTTGCGGTTTTTGGTTTTTGACCCTGCATATTTAGGCATGCGAAAGCAAATGCTTATTTGCATGAGCAATGTCTCGTGATTAGCCAATAGGCCAAATTTGCAAAGCCAGATTTGTCAGGTTCACTTGGTTGATGCACACATGTTCTTTCTCTGTTGTGATTAGCAATGATAATGGACATGTAAGCAATGTGTGTAATTACATCCATCACTACTTATAATTGAAGCTGGCATAATAATGTATTTCCATTAATGCTGTCTGTTTGCCCTCTCTCTAATGCTATGTACCACCTCACGATTTTTCCAACGATTTTCCCGATGTCCATCAAATTTTTTTTTTGAACGACAAGTGGTCATTTACACGATGTCGTGACATCGCTTAGCGTTGTGTGGTGAAAAGTGACCGTCACTGAGGATCGGATCTTTAAGATCCTTGACGACACCCCGTAAAGTACTGTGGTCGCTTGACTTCTCGTTGGCGCCCGTCCTGTAATGTCACGTGACATCTTGCATACCCGCTGGCAGGAAGATTAATCGCTGGACACTTGTCATGAGGGACACCTCGCTGGATCCATCTTCCTGTGTTGTTGCAGTCACTGTGGTGAGTGTGGAGCTTAACTTTGCTCGCCCTCACCCTCTGCTCATGCTCCCTCTCCCACTGTCTCTCTGACCAAACAACTGCTACTTGGGGAACAATGTGCACAACTATGTACACTAGTCTGAGCACTCTTCAGGGGAGCCAGTAGCATTTGGAACTATTATTGTGTATTTATGTAGCACTGACATCTTCAGCACTTTACAGAGTACATAGTCATGTCACTGACTGCTCACTGGAGCTTACAATTTAATCCCTACCATAGTCAAACTGTAATGTCCTACCATATTATTATTATGTATTCATATAGCACTGACATATTCTGCAGCACTTTACAGAGTACATAGTCATGTCACTGACTGTCCTCAGAGTAGCTCACAATCTAACCCTACCGTAGTTATAGAATAATGTCCTACCATATTATTATTATGTATTTATATAGCACTGACATCTTCTGCAGCACTTTACAGAGTCATGTCACTGACTGTCCTCAGAGGAGCTCACAATCTAATCCCTACCACAGTTATAGTCTAATATTTTCAATATAGGATTGTTTTGGGGTAAACCAGTTGACTTATTAGTATGTTTTTTAGGATGCAGGAAATGTCTGAAGTGTCTGAAGACAGAAACTCCATGCGGATTTTGCCCTGGCCAATGTTCAAGCCTAGGACTCAGCACTAAAATGCAGTAGTGCTACCCACTGAGCCTCTATTCTACTCATAGATATCTGCTCATCCATGTCATCAATTCTGACCCTCTACTACCCTTCCTCCCTCCATTCTACTTCTCTTCTCTTGTATCACTTACACTACAAACACACTGTGATTATCTCCAGAATGGATTATGAATCAAACTATTAGCCCCAGTGCACACCAAAACCACTAGCAGATCCTCAAAATGCTAGCGGTTTTTGGAGCAGATTTCAGAGCGATTCTAGGCATGTTTAGAGACATTTTCTAAACATGCCGAGCGTTTTTGTGAAGCAGATTACAAATACTGTTACAGTAAAAGCTGTTACTGAACAGCTTCTGTAACAAATACGCCTGGAAAACTGCTCTGATCTAGCGTTTTTTCAGAGCGGTTAGCATTTTTCCTATACATTGAGCATAGTCCCCAACAGTCCCGATTTGATCGGGACTGTACCGATTTGGGGGGCCCCTCCCGCCATCCCGCGCTGCCCCCCTTCTGTCCCGGCCGCTGGGCAGAGAGAAGGAAAAAAATTGATCGAGGCACCAGCCCCGGGGATCTGCATGCGGGATGGATTGCCGCCGCTATTTATTTCTCCCTCCCTCCCTCCTAATGTGTCCCCCAGTGTCCCCTTCCCCCCCGCACAGTAATATGGGCAGCGGAGCGGGCAGTGAGTCTTACCACTGCCTCTCCGCTGCGTACCGGGATCTCCTCTGATCTTCTCGCTTCCTGTGACGTCACAGGAAGCGAGAAGATCAGAGGAGATCCCGGTACGCAGCGAAGAGGCAGTGGTAAGACTCACTGCCCGCTCTGCTGCCCATATTACTGTGCGGGGGGAAGCCGGGGACACTGGGGGACATATTAGGAGGGAGGGAGAAGGATAATGATGGCGGCGGCGGCCATACATGCCGCATACCGGGCGGGCTGGTGCCTCGATCGGCTTTTTTTCCCCCCTCTCTCTGCCTGGCCACCCCCCTCCTCCTCCTCACCACCACCACCCCGGCACCCTCCCATTTGGGAGTAATTTAATAACAAAATTATTTTAAAAAAAAAACAAACTTTTTCCCCCTGGGATGGGCGTGACTAGGGGGTTGGGGGCGTGGCCAGGGGTGTGGCCTAATTGTCCCGTTTTGGGACATTGAAATGTTGGGAGGTATGCATTGAGGCAGAATCGCTTCTGCAAACCGCAAATGTGCAGCAGGAGGCACATTTGCAGTTTGCTAAAAACCTCAAACCGCTGGTGTGCACCATCCCATTGAAATACATTAGCCAAGCATTTTCACAGACAGATGTGGTTGGCGGATCGCTGCTAAAACCGCTCGGTGTGCACTGGGCCTTAAACCACCTTACCATATCAGCCCTTCAATGTCATGATATACCCACTCTAGTCCTACCCCAACAGGTGGTAACATATCTGCATATCTCATAATGTTTGTGAAAAATTATTCTGAAAGTAAGAATGTCTTGCTTGATAATCCAATCTTGCAATGTGACTGACATTGGAACTTGTAGTGTGGATGCTGTATTTATTTGAGGTGCATACTGGCAGCATGTGCTGTATGGCATACAATGCTGATCATCCACAAGGCAAACTTAGGCAGCTGCCTAGGGTCTAGAGAGAGTTGGTGGTTGCTAGCCCCCACCAAATCTAACTAAATAAGCCAGGTGACCATCAGTGGAGGGCAAAGTGTTATCTTGCCTAGGGCCCCATTTCATAGTTATCCCTCTCTGATGGCTTATATCATGTGTGAAGTGTTCTATAATGTATATGATTTTTGTTTTATTTTTTAAGGGGGGGGGGGGGGCGCCACAGGATTTCTTGCCTGGAGTGACAAGAAGGCTAGAGGCGCCCCTGATGCTGAGGCTGCTTTTACACTTGTGCGGCGCAGTGATCCCATGGCATGGCAGCAGGGCGGAACTATCAATCATGGGGCCCCCAGGAAAATTCTGACTTGGGGGCCACCAAAGGTCATAAAACGAGTGTGGACATCATTAACGTCACACCCATAACAAGTGTAGCCACAAAAACACCTGATCTGAAGGAATGGTCCTCTTTATCAGAGGGAATGAAGTAGTGGTTGGGGCCTTCAAGCCCTGGGCCCCCCTGCAGTCACAGTGGCTGCTCCCCTGTAGTTACCCCCCACATGGCAGTCTTGGGATTGCCACCGACAGGGTCATATGCATAGCCCCGCCCCCGCTCAGTGACGACATACTTCCTGCTGGACAGGAAGTGCGTCACAGGAGTCCAGCTGGTCAGCGCATGCGCACCGCGTCACACCGTGCTCCGTAATTTACATTGCATCGTCATAGATTTGCATTACTGCATAATTCATGCTAAGGGCACGTATCATGCTGCAACGCACTGCTGACTTTACGTTGGGATTGTGGTGATTTGACTACTTACATTGCACCACATTAAGTATGAACGTCTCCATAGACTTTCACTGACTTTGCGGTGAAATTGGTTACCGCAACGCCAAAGCGTAAAAAGGCCCTAAATCAATTCAACGTAGAAATTGTTGTTATGTGTAATCGTAATTGCGACTGTTACGCAAAACTATGTGAAGGCGAAATAAGCATATTAGGATCATCATTTGAAATTTCCAAAATTCCAGTGCGAAAGTCAGAATTCCGTGAAATTTATGAGCTCATCCCTAGTTACTAGGAAACAAAATCTACCCAGTTACTGCAGTGAGTTCGTTACATGCCGGACTTCCCGGGACCGTCATCGGGATGTAGTGAAAGCCTCCTGTGTGACATTATGAGAGGCCGTGGTACGCCCAGGTGTCCCCCGCGGCAGACAACATCACAGACAGCATTCCCGGGTCACGCGGTGTCGGTGACATAGGAACGCAGGCTGGCGACTGTCCTTGGGGGACAGAACTTCCGTGATCAGCGTAAAGTGAAGCAGACCTGTCTGCATGGAGGACAAGGTCACACCGCTTGTCACCCCATGCCGCTTCTCTGTGTGCCGTATTTCCTCACCGCAGCAATAGAGTGCCACAGCCAGCAGGACAGGGAATTCAGTAATGAACAGACCCCCATCCCCTGCTTGCTGCTAATTGATTCCCTGCCCCCCCCCCCCCCCCTTGCCGGGCCCAGAGATCATTCATTGGAGACTGAGCTCAGCTTCTCGACTCCAAGCAAACCACAGCATCAATAATCCATCAACCACCAAGCCGAACCCTTTCACTGCCAGGACGCCACGTTCATACCGCCGCCCAGAGGTTCCAGATGGGAAAGAGGGACAGTCATCAACACAAACCTATTCATGGAATAGAAGAATATTGAGGAACATCCACCCTCCAACCCCCAAACGTGCGACCGTGGAGTCTCCATCAGTAAAATTCAATTCAGTAAAACCTTGGATTGCAAGTAAATTAGTTTAAGGGCGCAATCACACTAGGACGATTAGTGGTAGTGCTAATCTAATAACAATGTTCTCACTGCCACGATTGGTGCTGATCGTGGGCGTTTTGCGATTAGTGCCAATCGCAAAATGTATTACCTGCAGCATTTTTGCTGCGATTCTGGAGCGATCACGGTGCTTAGTAAAGCACTGATCGCGGTCGCTCGGAATCGCGGAAGTGTCCAGTGATTTTTACCATGCTAATCGCGGTAAAATCACTCGCGTAAAACCGCGTTTTGCGATTTCAGATGTGAACAGGGCCTAAGAGCGCTTTCCTTGAAATTATTGCCATGATAAGCAGGCAATCGATTGGTGTGATCACTCCAAGCTACATTTAAAGAAGGTTCTGAGGAAGGCTGAACATAATGAATTAGACCACAAATAAAATCAGGCAGCAGAACACAGAACGAATGTGATCTGCGGAGCCAATGCTGCTGTTTATAGAACAATGCTACATCGGTACTTACATGGCGGCTGCGATTCTGGCTGCATCTTCACCCACGGAGCTCTGCTGGTCGTCGTTCAGCACCTCCTGGAGCCATTTAGCCAGAACCTGCGGGATGGAGACGGCAACAGAGCTTAAAGGGAACCCGAAGCGAGAGGGATAGAGAGGCTGCCATATTTACTGTATTTCCTTTTAAACAATGCATATTGCCTGGCTGTTTTGCTGATCCTCTGCCTCTAATACTTTAAGCCACAGCCCCTGAACAAGCATGCAGATCAGGTGCTCTGACTGAAGTCAGGCTAGATTAGCTGCATGCCTGTTGCAGGTGTGTGACTCAGACACTATTGCAGCCAAAGAGATCAGCAGGATAGCCAGGCAACTGGTATTGCTTAAAAGGAAATCAATATGGAAGCCTCGCTTTATGTTCCCTTTAAAGCAAACCTGAAGTGAAAAGAAGCATATGAGATAATGAATTGTATGTGTGGTACGGCTCAGAAATGGAACATTAGTAGCAAAGAAAATAATCTCATATTGTTTTCCAGTACAGTAAGAGTTAAAAAACAAACAAAAAACTTCAGTTATTATCTATGCAAAATCTCTATCTCTGAGCTCTTTGACCCACTGGGTGGAATACAGTCCTGTTTACTGAACCACATAAACAGCAAAGAAACAGCGAGTGACAGCTTGAGATAAGGGTTTCCTGCAGGAAAGTTCAAAGGATCATTAATTAGCTCTGCTCTGTTTTATAGTTTAGGGCTGGTTCACACGGACATCCGCCCGGCATCTCATTTGGTGGCGTCTCGGCGGCGTGGCGATTGGACCTTCGGTGGTTTTCAGTGGCTTCCCGTCGCGGTCAGCGTTTTCCATCCCCATAGAGGGACACTAGACGCGATGGTTAAATGACCCTGGACGCCACATGTATTTTTGTATCTAGTCATAACCTATCAATTTGCTATTGTTTTCTGCAAAGCCAGTTACTGCAGGCTCCCCACTTCCTCTTCACAAGTGTGCAGGGGGAAGCAGACACCCTATTGGGCCAATCAGAGTGCAGGGATCATGTCCTTTAGTGTGACTGGACCCGAAGGCATGTTAAAGAGAAACTCTAACCAAGAATTGAACTTTATCTAAATCAGTAGCAGATACCCCCTTTTACATGAGAAATCTATTCCTTTTCACAAACAGACCATCAGGGGGCGCTGTATGGCTGATATTGTGGTGAAACCTCTCAAACAGGAAACTGAGGACCGTGTACTCCTGGCAGTTTCCTGTCTGTGAACCTTGTTGCATTGTGGGAAATAGCGGTTTACAGCTGTTTCCAACTGCCAAAAAAGCATGCAGCAGCCACATCACCTGCCAACAGTAAAAATGTCACCATGTGATAAATGTCACAATGTAAATCAGGGACAAACACTGGGCAAACACTGACTAAATCATTTATACATAATTATTGTAAAAATGAAGCATTTTTTAATTACATTATTTTCACTGGAGTTCTTCTTTAAGTTACTAGCGCTCACTATGCTGCAATACAGCAACATAACGTGCACTGAGTGATAGCTCCTGATTACACACACTATGCTGCCACTAGTGCATGTAGCATGCAGGGATCCAGAATTAAGGCACACTGATTCACTAGCGCACGTAACAGTAGCTAACTGACGCTGTTACGCTACTCTATTGTTAGTGAATATCAACCCCAATGTCTTTCTCGCCTAACACATCAGAAAGAAATTCATATTCGGGTCTCTGATCCTTCCAGCTTCATGTTCCAGGTGTGAATACAGAGACACAGAGAACAGCCCCAATGGCTGGAAATTTCTGCAGAGAAGGGTTTTCAGATCACAGCTGCTATTACAGCACATTCTCCCTCGCTTTGTTTTCAGACGCCGCCGCGCCCGTTCCGTCACCACGCCGGAGTCTGTCGGAGCAGAAAAGCAATGCGGGTGCTTTGAACTAAGCCAGGTAGATGAGCCGACGCTTGCAGCTTCCACCCCCCGCCAAGCTTCTGCGGTGTGTCTGAAAACTTTGCAGCTCTCCTTCATCTCCCTCTGTCACTCATCCTTCCCCTCATATCCTAACCTGACGGATGGGTGAATAATGCCAGCAGCAATTAAATCCAGCAGCGAAAAACCCAACACATGCTTTCAGAGAGACGGAACATGTCCCTAATTGCAAATGACTCGCGGATCACAGACAGAACGGGAACAATGGCCGCCTTGCAGCAGACTTACTGTAATTGCCGCTGGAGAATCCGCGAAGAGCTGGCGGTAGAAAGAGCAGCGATTATTAATCTGCTAATCCCAGCCCTGGCTGCTAGTTACTGCGGGGAAAACAAGTTCAGCAACTAAAGCCAGTTACACACATAGGGATGGTCGTAATCGCCAAATTCTGAACCTGCCGAAATTCCGCACAGAATACCGAATTACGCCAATTCCGTGTTTGAATTGTGAAAACACAAAATTGTTTTTGCATTAATCGTAAGGTTAGTGCGAAAATATGTTCACAATAGGCTACAATTTCTCTTAGGATTTTTGCATTCATGTCCCCCTGTGCAATTATCAGTAGACATTTTTCACTATTTATGGGAGTGAAAAATGTCTACCGAGCATACCCAGGGGACAGGAATGTGAAAATTCTACATAAAATTATATTGGTAATTAATTCTGTGTATTCTGACTTTCAACTCAGAATTGCAAAAATTAAAGGAGCACTATTGTGAAAAAAGTAGGCAGTTAAAATCTGACAGAACTGACAGGTTTTGAGCCTGTCCATCTCCTCATGGGGGACTCTCAGGGTTTTCTTTGTATTCAACAGCGTTTCCTGAACAGCAGTTGCAAAGTCTAACTGACAAAATAGTGTGCAAGTGAGTAGGGAGGCTGGCTGGTATCTTACTATGTTGGCAGTTAAACTGCTGTTAGGGCTCTTTCACACTAGAGGCTGCGGTAGAAAAGGCTGAAACTCAGCCTTTTGCTTAACGCCAATACATAGCGTTTTCAAAGCGTTTTCAAAGCGTTTTACAGCTCATATGAAAACATCCTTTTTTTTTTCTATAAAAATAAGTGAACAAGTCAGCTGTAAACGCTTTGAAAACGCTTTGAAAACACTGAAGTTGGCGTTTTCCATTGACTATCATTGAAACGCCAACAGCCAACTTCGGCTGTAAACAGCCCTGAAAAAGCTCCTGGGAGCGTTGAAACGCAACGCTCCAAAACGCCGAGTTAGATGTGAAAGGTAAAATGAAAGTCTATGGACTTTCATTTTACCTTAGAAAACGCCAACTTCGCCTGTGGCGTTAAAACGCCGATAAAGTCCTCTGGTGTGAAAGGGCCCTTAGGGAAATGCTTTTGAAAACAAAGAAATCCCTGAGAAAACCCCATGAAGAGATGGACTGGCCCAAAACCTGTCGGTTCTGTCAGATTTTAACTGCCTGCTTTTTTCGCAATAGTGGTCCTTTAAGGTTGAGCAAACACAGTTTTGTGAGAAGTGAAGCTGTTAAAAAGATAGGCCAAGTCATAAATAGAATTAGGGAAGTCTCTCAAGCTGCATGTGGTGGGAGATTATTTGCTATTGACCAGTTAAGGGGCCCATACACCTAACGATTTTCCCGCTGAAATACGGCCGTTTCGATCACAGTGATCGAAACGGTTGTGAAATCGCCGCGCACACCGCTGACAGAACGATGGATTTCCGAAATCCATCGTTCCCGTCGATACATCCGTGCGGAAGATTTTTCTCGATCGTCGGCGGGTCGAGAGTGCGTCGATAGCGGCGTTCGAATGTCCAACGACCGACGCAATACAGCGGGTATACATTACCTGCTCCGCCGACGCGAGTCCCCGCTGTCACCTCCCGGCTGGCATCCTCTCCAATCACCTTCCCCATCACGGTATCAGTGTATAACTTCCTGTGTCACTGCAGTGACAGCGGAAGTACAACTAGAGGGCGCTGTATTTGAACTTCCGCTGTCACTGGAGTGACAGAAAGTTATACTCGGGTGCCGGATGTGTGATGCGGAAGGTGATGGTAGAAGATGCCAGCCGAGAGCCGATGCAGAGAAGATGCCCGGGACCAGGCTTCAGGTAATGTATGCCGGTTGGGACAGGCGGTAGCTCAGCAGATGGTGAATCGGTTTCAGGCTGAAGTCGATTCACAATCTGTTTGCAGTAAAGGCGGCCATACGATCCCTCTCTGATCAGATTCGATCAGAGAGGGATCTATCTGTTGGTCGAATCTGATGGCAAATCGACCAGTGTATGGCCACCTTTAGTCTTGTTCCTATCCATAAAAGCATAAAGCAAATCTGAAGTGAAAATAAACATAAAATGAATTGTATGTGTAATACAGAAAATAAATTGAACATTAGTAGCAAAGAAAAGATTCTCATGTTGTTTTCCAGTACAGGAAGAGTTAAAAACTTCAAGTGTTCTCTATGCAAAAGAGCTTCTCTGAGCTAGTCGACCCAGCTTGGTCAAACTCAGTCTTGTTTTCTGAAGAGCTTAACCACTTCATCCCCAATGCAATTTTCACATATCAGCGCTGCTCCCATTCATTCCCCAATAACTTTAATACTACTTATCACACCTAAATTATCTATATATTGTTTTTTTTTCAGGAAAGAATAGGCTTTTTGTGGGTGATATTTTTGTGTAGAAATTACCTTACTTTCTATGCATTTTAAAAGAAAAAAACTATTTCTCTATTTACATCCATTATAGTTTTAAAATACACAGTGCTAACTATAAGTTAAACCCACAAATTGTATTTACTTATCCATCCTGGTTATTACAAGGTTTAGATTATGTTTTTTGCATTCACATTGTACATTATCGATGATTACAAGATCTTATTTGTAAAAATAATAGTAATATACCCTCATGGCATTCACATTTAAAAAGGCAAGTTCCTATGGTAACAATATATGCATTTTTGTTTTCATTTTACAAGTCTTTTATTTTGGTACAAATTATGCGAAAATTACTTTTGGTTCACTTTGTCACTAAAAAGAATACACAAGACTTAAGCGTCAACCCTAAAACACACTAAAATCTATTATACTACTTATCATGGTTAAAATGATACCACATGTCTCATGTAGTTCTGCTTTTGATCATATTTTGAAAATTACTTTTTACGTTTGGTTGAGTTTGTCCCTACCTACTTTTTACGTGACGTGGGTGGGTCCAAGCTTTAAAACACACAAAAATGTATTCAACTTGTCACGGTTAAAATTACACTACATGTGCCTCATTTAGTAACAAAGAGGTGGTGCACTATCCTCAACTACACTTGACGTAGATAGATGTCCCGTTTCATAGCCAAAAAAACTGTGAAGAGAACTTGATATATAAGGTTTTACTGCAGGTAAGTTCAAAGTGTCATTACTTTCGCTTTGTTGTACAACTTAAAATACAGTGCGGATTCTAAACTGCAACTGTGATAGTCTGGAGCAATATTATTAATAAAGCAATATAACTGAAAATCAAAATATGAGACTTTTCTTTGCTGCCAATTTGCTTGAATAACATTTCTTTGATAACTCCACACTGAGTTTGCGTACGCCAGGTTTTTGATTTATGCGTTTTCAGTAATCAGTTACCTTTCCTGTGTCAACAACGTATGGGAAGTTTAGGATCTCTCTGGCACTCGGTCGTAGTTCTGGCTCTTTGGTCAGCATCCTGTAAAAGATTGTAAGTATCAGGGATTGGCATGCAAGTAAGGGACACTTTAACAAAAGGCCTACAAGATCTCTACTGTCATTATCTGGAGTAATGTGACCTTAAAGTGGATCCGAGACAAATTTTTGCTGCCTTCATTTTTCCGCCTCTTAAATATAGTTTATTCTGCATTCTTCCCCCAATGCTTTTATTTATTACCTAATTGCATGTAAATGAATGTATCCACGCCCCCAGATCCTCCAGCGCCTAGGCATTCTGAGTCCCATGCTGCAGGTGCTCATGGGAGCTCAGCTTGGGGAAGTGGAGGCTTTTGCTGAAGCATGCACAAGATTGCAAAGGGGTGGAGAGGGGAGCAGAGAAGAGAGGGGAGTGGCGTTTTCGCAGGCTGAGGGGAGGAGATGCAGAGCAGCTTGCCTGTGTAATGGTTACAAATATAATATGGCTGCTCTCATTTGATCACAGGAAGAAATAATAATATATTTTTGAAGCTGTTTGCAGCTAGATTTACCGTGTAAACCATCTAAACTTTAGATAAGATATATAGACAAGTTACTTGCTATATTTAGTTTTTCATCTTGTATACCCTCAGGGAACCTTAACTGAGAGTGATATAGATGTTTCCTTTTAAACAATACCAGTTGCTTGTCAGTCCTGCTGATCTCTTTGGCTGCAGTAGTGTCTGAATCACACACCTGGAACAAGCATGCAGCTAATCCAGTCTGACTTCAGTCAGAGCACCTGACCTGCATGCTTGTTCAGGGGCTGTGGCTAAAAGTATTAGAGACACAGGATCAGCAGGACAGACAGGCAACTGGTATTATTTTAAATGGAAAAATCTATATCCTTCTCAGTTGAGGCTCCCTGTAAAGAGACACTGAAGTCTCTTTTTACCTTATTTTGTTATAAAGTCCTCTTCAGCATTCAATTCTCAGTGGAATCGCCGCATCCCCCGGCAGAACAAGTGATTTATTACCGAGAAATAGACCTGCAAAGTTCCAGGACTTTGCAGGTCGCAGATTATGCTGCCCTGGGGAGGCAGAGCTTTGCTTAGTAGCTCTGCCTTCTCTGCAATCAATCTTCGCCGATCTCCGCCCTCTCAGTGAAAGTAGACTGAGAGGGAGAGGTGGAGATCGTCCGAGATTGACTGCGGAGGTAGCAGAGATACGGCGCAAAGCTCTGCCTCTTCCAGGAAGAAAAGCCCTGGAAGTCCTGGAACTTTGCAGTGCTATTTCTCGGTAATAAATCACTCATTCTGCCGCGGGGATGCGGCGATTCAATTTTGAAGTTACGGCTGAAGACGACTTTATAACAAAATAAGGTAAGAAAAGAGACTTCCGAGTCTCTTTAAAGCCAGTGGGTACCACTTTAAAAATCAAAAAGTCAGATACTCACCTAAGGAGAGGGAAGGCTCGGTCCTAATGAGCCTTCCCTGCCCTCGGTGCTGCGCTGGCTCCCCCATTCGCGTCCGCCGCCGCAGGGACTTCGGAGGTCTTCGGGAGCACTCGGGCTTCCGAAGACGGGCCGCTCCATACTACGCACGCGCGAGTGCATCATAGAGGGCGCTCGCGCATGCGTAGTATGGAGCAGCCCGTCTTTGGGAGCACTAGTGCTCCCGATGGCTTCCGAAAGCTCCCTTCGGCTGCGGAAGTGGCAGTATTTGACCGAACTGGTTGAATACTGCCACGGGGGATCCTGCGCAGGACCGGGCGAGGAGAGGGAAGGCTCATTAGGACCGAGCCTTCCCTCTCCTTAGGTGAGTACCTGACTTTTTGATTTTTTAAATGGTAAACATTCACTTTAAGCCCTCAAAACTAAGCTTAAAGCGGACCCAAACCAAACATTTTTTGTATTAAAAATATTTAGTTGCACCACTCTGACACATACAAAGATAAATAAACACTCCTTCAAGCCTATGAGCATTTCAGTGCATGCTTTTCACCCTTCTCTTTTCATAACTAGGGTTATACTGGGGGCAGCCATTAGCAATTCCTCCATTGCTGGACACCATCTACTCCACCAGTTTGCCAGAAAAATCCCGGCAATTTGAAAGGAAGGGAGGGGTTCCTCCAATAAATGTAAAATATTTTATATTTGTCATCATGCAGCTGAAAAAAGGCTGCTATTTATTATTCTAATTTAGAAAATAGATTTTATTTCTGAAATCTTGTATTTTTAATTTGGGTCCACTTTAAAGAGACTCTGAAGCGAGAATAAATCTCGCTTCAGAGCTCATAGTTAGCAGGGGCATGTGTGCCCCTGCTAAAACGCAGCTATCCCGCGGCTAAACGGGGGTCCCTTCACCCCCAAACCCACCCCCGCAAGCATTGGTCGCAAACTTGGTCGTGAGTTTTCTTTTCCTGGAGGCAGGGCTATCGGCTGCAGCCCTGCCTCCAGTCGCGTCTATCAGCGGCGCATCGCCGCCTCTCCCCCGCCCCTCTCAGTGAAGGAAGACTGAGAGGGGCGGGGGAGAGGCGGAGATACGCGCTGACAGACGCGCGTGGGGCAGGGCTGCGGCGGTTAGCCCTGCCCCAACCAGGAAGCGCTCCCCCGCTGCACAGAGGGGATTTGGGGCTGAAGGGACCCCGGTTAAGCCGCGGGATAGTGGCGTTTTAGCAGGGGCACACATGCCCCTGCTATCTATGAGGTCTGAAGCGAGATTTATTCTCGCTTCAGACTCTCTTTAAGAGTAAATATTTATGAAGTTGACAACACCACACGTATCGGTTATTTTGGTGACTGTCCGCCCTAGAAAACAACTGAACTCTGGGTTGGTGACAAGCTGATACCAGAAACCAGTCCATGCTTACACAGACCACGCTGGTCAACATGTCCAACATGTACAAGACCTCTGGATGAAAAGTGAGGTGACTGAATGGGGAGAACTCTTGGGTCCTCTTGGTTCAACTCCAACACATAGTGACATTTGTTTGTCATTAGACAACCACAAGAATGAAGAGACTTTTCTGCTCTTGTATTTGTGAATCTTCCTGCTGGCGCAAGGAGCTGAGCCATCGAGGTGAGCAAGTGACAGTAATAACCTCTAAGTGACGTTCTTCTCATCTTGTTTGTCACAGAATAACTTTCCCAGAATATCAAAGTTCATCCACCGGAGATCTCTATAGCCAATTAACCCTCAACTATGACAGCTGAGCAGCAATTATCCAACATGTCCAAAGATAGCCTCATCAAGAGACTGTGCCGTCAGCCAAGCTTTCAGAAGTCCAGGAAATCATTATTAAAGTGTACCTGTTACACACGAGCAATGAAGGCAGCCATTGAAGGCCGGAAGAGAAATACTTTGATACAGGGGCGTAACAATAGACCCTGCAAGGGTTGCAGCCGCAGGGGGGCCCAGAAGCCACAGGGGAACCCATCCTGAGAGACTGACAACTAAGGGCAAGGAGAAAACATTTTTTTTTTACTCTCTGCACAAACGTTTGGCAGACAAAGATTTGTAAACAGAGCCTATTCAGTGTGCAGCACACTCTTCTGTACAACGCCCAGCCTCCAACCTCTCTACCTCTCCCTGAGTGCTCTGTCCTGGCGGAAGGGGGCCCCATCCAAAGTTTTGCAGGGGGTCCCAGTGATTTCTAGTTACGACTCTGCTTTGGTAGCAAGATGTGAGGAAGAAAAGGATTTACTTGGTTATTGCTGTTCTTCAGTGTTTAGAGAAGTGATCAGATCTCACCCCAACAGTATCATAGCCTAAAAATGAAACTTTCTTAAAGGACCACCATCGCGAAAAAAGAGGGCAGTTAAAATCTGACACAACCGATAGGTTTTGGGTCAGTCCATCTCCTCATGGGGGATTATCAGGGTTTTCTTTGTGTTCAACAGCATTTCTTGAACAGCATTTTAACTGCCAAAATTGTAAGATACCAGCCAGCCTCCCTACCCACTTACACACTATGCTGTCAGTTAGACTTCAGCAACTGCTGTTCAGGAAATGCTTTTGAAAACACAGAAAACCCTGAGAATCTCCCTCATGAGGAGATGGACTGGCCAAAAACCGGTCGGTTTTGTCAGATTTTAACTGCATTTTTTTTCGCAATAGTGGTCCATTAAAGTAGCATCAAAGCCTGTAAAGTTGTGTCCACCCTTGAGTAATACAAATCCATGCTCTCAGTCTCAGATAAGACTAGGGTGTTCTCTGTGAATGCTGGAATCTGAGAAATCGCCTTAAATATTATGGGGACACCAAATGAAGAAACAATATATATATCTTTTTTTTACTAACAATAAATACTAATACCTTTTATTGCTGTCATTTGTGTTAACAGTCCCTAGTTTTGCTAGCCCTAACCCTAGGGGGGGATCCAGGTAGCCATGCTGTAATTGACTAAATATGTCAGAAACACCTGATCTGCTGCATGCTTGTTCAGGGGCTATGGCTAAAAGTATTAGAGGCAGAGGATCAGCAGGGCTGCCAGGCAATTGATTTTGCTTAAAGGACACCCGAGGTGAAAATAAATTAACAAAATAAGCAATTGTGTCTATCCTCCTTCTCTTAAAAATGACATTTTAAGATATACCACAATTTTATTTTAGATTTAAATCTATTTTTTAAGTTTTTACTGTTTTATTGTTTTTGCTCAATGACACATCCATTGAAGCATGCCAGAGCTAAAAATTATGAACTATTTACCCTTTGTATCTCTTTCCTGCTCTCAGAAGCCATTTTCTGCTAGGAAAGTGTTTTATGGTTGTAATTTCTTATCAGCGAGGGTCACACTGTAGTTTGGTCCAGTCCTGACTCAGACAGGAAGTGCCACTTACATACCTAATGGTTAACTCTTTCAGGCAGAGAAAGAAAAAAAGGAACACAGCATAGTTATTAGTGTACTATTCACAGTACATACACATGTCTATCTCATCATGTCACCTCGGGTATCCTTTAAAAGAAAGTGAATATGGCAGCCCCCACGTACCTCTCACTACAGTTGTCCTTAAATGGGCTATATGGGCTGGTATTGCTCAGCAGGTGAAGTCCCATGCTCGTGGGCACCCAATGCCCTGGGGAATACCATCCTGCATGCGGAGTTCCCCTGCAGTAGCCTGGCTGGCTCAGTGCTCAGCATAACTTGCTCATGAGATATTAACCCAAATACAGTATGCATTGCTTGTTTGTCCCGCAGCTACCTGGCTGGCTCAGTGTTCCGGGAACTTTGTTTATCCTCATCTCACTTATTGCACACGATGGCTGTGCTCTCCAAGAGATGTGTTTTTTAGGGCGTCTGATAATACAATTAAGCGCAAATGTAGTTGCTGCACTGGGGACTGTTGGAGATGGAACAATTATGCAGTCAGTGGCACAAGTCTGGCTGGCAGCTTCCTTGCTGGAGGGCAGACGTTCGATAGTGACCCAGATATCACAGTTCCGCCACACTCCAGGTCCGGGCAGAGCTACCGAGGACAGACCTGGATGTCAGCGACTCAGCGGCAGAAAAACTCTTACAGGTGTCAATACTATTTGTGTGCGTAAACATAAATGCTGGCCTAAGCCGTTACACTCTACAAATATACACTTCAATAGTCATTCAGCTTCAAAGCTTGACATTAGCCACAGCCTTCTATGTTGGTTCTCAATAAGATCAGGAGGAGTTAGAAGAATTGTTGGAATCTTACTGCTGCCTGGGATCCAGTTCAAGAGATTGCGCTGCAGGTTCTGCACTAATGACAGGGTGCACAGGAAGCACAGGCAGTGAGGAAAGCGGAAGTACTGCGCCTGCGCAGAATGGCCCCGGCCACGCAAGTCCAACCTGTCTGGATTGGCGACTGCTACGGAGGGGACCCTAGGAGACTGGCTGAGAGCGGAGCGGCAGAGAGGGACACATAGATGTCTAGGAGGAAGCCCCAGGTATGTAGATCTTTTAATTTTTTTTTTGCCTCATGTATCTGTTAAAGTGTAACCTTGGTGACATGTAACATGATAAGATAAACGTGTGTGTAGTACAGTGCACAAGATTTTAATAACCAGGCTGTTTCACTGGTTTTATTATGCTGCCTAAAGGAGTTAATTTCTAGGCATGGAACTGACAGCTTCTGTCTTGTCGGTACCTTGTCAGGAATTTAGTAAACATCACTGATAAAATAATTCCAACCATAAAAGTTTTCCTGGCAGAATACAACTTCTGAGGGCAGGGAGAGATAACATACATGAACTATTGACCTTTTTCTAACCCTGGGACACTTACTAGGCTGCCACTAATTAGAGATAGTGAAACATTCAACCTGCTTTGTAAATGTTTAACCACTTTACCTCCCGCGGTCCGAATTTCTCCGTTCTTTTTTTCCCCCCCTAAAAAACCAAGGGACGGAGAAATCTGTACCTTCCGCGCTCCTGCCGCTGTCCGCGCTCCCGCCGCTCGTGCACGCCGCCGCCCGCTCGCCCGGAGATCAATGAACGGGAAAATCCATTCCCGTTCGTTGATCTAAGCCCCCACAATGATCTGCTGCTTCTTTGAGAAACAGCGCGATCATTGTGATTTTCCCAGTCTCGTAGTGCTTCCTGTAAGCGTCCTTCCAGACGCTTACAGGTCGCATGTAAACACTCACTGTGGCCATCTTGTGGCCAAATAGTAAAACTACACTCTAAAGCATTTTACAATTAGTTTTACACAATAAATTAACTTATTACCTCCCACACTCCCCAATTTTTTTTTTGTAATAAAAAAAAAAAAATACAATAAAAAAAAAAACCAAATAGTTACCTTAGGGACTGAACTTTTTAAATATTTATGTCACGAGGGTATAACACTGTTACTTTATAAACTACGGGCTTGTAATTAGGGATGGATGCAAAACTTAAAAAAATGCACCTTTATTTCCAAATAAAATATTGGCGCCAAACATTGTGATAGGGACATAATTTAAACGGTTTTATAACCGGGACAATGGGCAAATACATTCAGGGGTTTTAATTACAGTAGCATGCATTATTTAACCACTTAACATCTCAGTCGTTTTCAGCTTATGCATCCGAGCAATGTTCACCTCCCATTCATTAGCCTATAACTTTATCACTACTTATCACAATGAACTGATCTATATCTTGTTTTTTCCGCCACCAATTCGGCTTTCTTTGGGTGGTACATTTTGCTAAGAGCCACTTTACTGTAAATGCATTTTAACAGGAAGAATAAGAAAAAAAAATGAAAAAATTCATTATTTGTCAGTTTTCGGCCGTTATAGTTTTAAAATAATACATGCCTCCATAATTAAAACCCACGTATTGTTATTGCCCATTTGTCACAGTTATTTCACCATTTAAATTATGTCCCTATCACAATGTATCGCGACAATATTTTATTTGGAAATAAAAGAGCATTTTTTCCGTTTTGCATACATCACTATTTACAAGCTAATAAAAAAAAATAGAGAGAAATATTTCATCTTTACATAGATATTTAAAAAGTTTAGACCCTTAGGTAAATATTTATGTTTTTTTTTTTATAGTAATGTTTTTTTTTGGTTTTTTTTATTAAACATTTTATGTGGGCATTTTTGGGAGGGTGGGATATAAAAGTGTTTAATTTGGGGAAATATTGGTGTATTGTAATGTTTTTGAGGATTTTCTTGTAGTTTTACTTTTTGGCCACAAGATGGCAATCTCGATTTTTTTTACATGACGTCACTCTAAGCGTACAATGTACGCTTAGAGAGACACAGCTTCAGAAAGAGCGAAGCTTCCGAGAGAAGCTGTCGCTTTTTCAGCGGGGGAGAGGAATCAATGATCGGGCTCCATAGCCCGATAAATTGATTCCGTGGCTACTGACTCCGCGGCCGGGAGTGCGCGTGCACGCGCGGGAGCGCGCCTGTCCTCCTTGACGTTTTTATACGTCAAGGAGGACAAAGTGGTTAAAAACTATAATGGCCGAAAACTGAAAAATAATAATTTTTTCCCACATTTTTTCCTATTTTCCCATTGAAACACATTTAGAATATAATAATTCTTGGCATAATGTCCCACCTAAAGAAAGCCTAATTGGTGGCGAAAAAAACAAGATATAGTTTATTTAATTGCGATAAGTAATAATAAAGTTATAGACGAATGAATGGAAGGAGCGCTGAGAGGTGAAAATTGCTCTGGTGTTTAAGGGGTAAAACCCCTCAGTGGTGAAGTGGTTAAATATAAAAAGAAAACACAGGGATACAAAAAAGTCACATTTAGGCTTAGGAAGATAAATATAATTGTTTTTCTCATCAGTTTATTTTCACTTCAGGTTCACTTTAAGGATTGTCCGATTCAGTCCCGTTTATATGGGCGTGCAAATAGTGCAAACGCCTGGGGCGCTGGATTTAGCGGCAGGAGGGTGGGAGCAGCAGCGGGGGGGGGGGGGGGGGGGGAGTGGGGGGGTAGCTGGCATAATAGTTACAACTCACCTTCCGCCGCCGATACCCCACAGCCTCTAACTCCTTCTTCTCCCAGGCATCCATCGTGTTGGTAACAGCGCCCCCTGTGATGATGTGACCGCATGTCATCACAGGGGGCGTAGTCGGTTACCAATGCGACAGATGCGTGGGACAGGAAGGAGATAGAGGCTGCAGGGGATCAGTGGCGGAAGGGGAGTTATAACTACACTGTACCCACTCCCAGCGTCGTGCCTTATAAGTTTGCCTCAGGCAGCAAAAAGTCTAGAAACAGCCCTTGTCCACAACCTCTAAAACAGAGGTAATCTTTAGAGCGAGAGATTGCGTGTAGTTTTTCGGGAGTAATATCCGTACGATAAAGAATGTTGTAGTAGGTTTCTATATGTGAGAAATAACTGCTGCCCTTGGCTACAGTGAGGCGTCTGAGGTTTTTACAGAAGTCTCTGTCCCTGTTGAGAAGACATCCCCACAGTACCTTTTCGGAGAATGAGGTTACGGAGTACACGAAGCGAGTGGAAATTTCCCAAATGGGCTCAAAGCAGAAAAAGCCTGACAACAGATCCAGCCCTTCCTCAATCTGTGCAAAAACCAACAGAAATATGTGTGGTCTGGAAAGATACTCTAAAGTTGGGATTTTTTAGCTGCACAAATCTCTTTTACCCCTGAAAAGGAAACTTTTGACCACACTGATCACTGGGCCTTTAGATGATGTTTTCAGATCTGGGCCTGAAGGTAAATGTTGAAAAAACACTTCTAAGCTTAATCCCGGAAGCCCGAGCGCACTGCTGTTTACATAGGACAAGCACATGAACGAGCGCCACACTGGCGCGAAATGGCTGTTGTGCAGCCCCATCCACCCCTGGTCACCGGTAGAGATGGCCCGAACGGTTCGCCAGTGAACAGTTCCCAGCGAACTTACAGTGATTCGCGTTCGCCAGCGAAGGCAAATTTTTACAGAAGTTCGGTTCACCCCCATAATGCACCATTAGAGTCAACTTTGGCCCTCTACATCACAGTCAGCAGGCACATTGTAGCCAATGAGGCTACACTCCCTCCTGGAGCCCCACCCCCCCTTATAAAAGGCAGGCACCGCCGGCCATTACATTCACTCGTGTACTTGCAGTAATTCGTGAAGGGACAGCTGCTGCAGACTCTCTCATAGGGAAATATTAGTTAGGCTCGTGTAGGCTTGTTAGCTTGCTCCTGGCTGATTGTTATTGCTAAAATAGCACCCCTCAACAGCTCTTTTGAGAGCTAATGTTTTCCTGATGTGTTTTTTTTTTGGTGTGTGTTGACCACTGACACTGCATTATACAGCCCTATCTGTTGTAGCTGGACCTTGGTAATTGCTATTACTGTGCCAGCCAGGCCCTGCCTAACTATCTACACTAGGACACCTACTTAACTACTGGGGCACCGACTTACCTATATGGGGATACCTACCTATGCCTACCTACCTATACTAGGGCACCTATGCCTACCTACCTATACTAGGGCACCTACCTATGCCTACCTACCTATACTGGGTCTCCTACCAATTCCTAGCTAACTACTGGGGCACCGACCTATGCCTATCTACCTATACTGGGACATCTACCTATGCCTACCTACCTATACTGGGACTCCTACCTATGCCTAGGCTAACTGCTGGGGAACCTACCTATGCCTATCTACCTATACTGGTACACCTACCTATGCCTACCTACCTATACTGGGACTCATACCTATGCCTAGCTAACTACTGGGGCACCTACCTATGCCTATCTACCTATACTGGGACTCCTACATATGCCTACCTACCTATACTAGGTCTCCTACCTATGCCTACCTACCTATACTGGGGCACCAACCTATGCCTACCTACCTATACTGGGACTCCTACCTATGCCTAGCTAACTACTGGGGCACCTACCTATGCCTATCTACCTATACTGGGTCTCCTACCTATGCCTAGCTAACTACTGAGGCACCTACCTATGCCTATCTACCTATACTGGGACACCTACCTATGCCTACCTACCTATACTGGGGCACCTACCTATGCCTATCTACCTATACTGGGACTCCTACCTACCTATACTGGGGCACCAACCTATGCCTACCTAACTATACTGGGGCACCAACCTATGCCTACCTACCTATACGGAGACTCCTACCTATGCCTAGCTAACTACTGAGGCACCTACCTATGCCTACCTACCTATCTGTCATTCAGCTACCACAGCCCGGCGACCATATGAGCTTGATAACTGCCACGGCCTACACTCTCGCCACGGTGCGCAGCAGTCCAGCACGGCCGTCACTACGCAAACAGCTGTTTGCGGTGAGTTTGGTGTGTCAGTGTGAAGCAGTACTCTAATTACACTCCCTGATTGATGTATAGCTTGGTGTAATTGCCTTCTTAAAACAGAAGGAAATATGCAATAATTCAGTTATAAGTGAACATTTGTGGTTACCCACAATGCACCGCTACTAAATATAATAGATATAGATATTTAGTAGTAGTGCATTGTGGGTAACCACAAATGTTCACTTATAACTGAATTATTGCAAATGTTCTGTTTTAAGAAGGCAAATTTTACCAAGCATTGCTTATTAGTAGGAGGGCTTTTCAGTCTCTTTTATCCCCCTATCCATTCCTAGTAGTTTGGGTCACCCCGAGCTGCTTGGTTACTCTGTTGATTGATGTATACACATGCAAGATGTTTTAAAGCACTTTAGGCCTGCAATTTAGCATTCAATGTGATTTCTGCCCTTAAAATGCTGCGTTGCGTCCTATCCAGATTTTTCCCCGGGACTTTTGGCCTGTATCCCACTCCGCCATGCCCCCCTCCAGGTGTTAGACCTCTTGAAACATCTTTTCCATCACTTTTGTGGCCAGCATAATTTTTTCTATTTTTCAAAGTTCGCCTCCCCATTGAAGTCTATTGCGGTTCGTGAAAGTTTGCGCAAACCGAACTTTTGCAGTAGCTTCGCGAACCCGGTTAACAAACCTAAAATCGGAGGTTCGGGCCATCTCTGGTCACCGGCCTCTCACTCACTCCACCACCGTCTACTGATGCAGGTTTGATGTATCTTGTACAGACTGTATGTAAATCTGCTTGTTGTCTACGGATTTGGTCTGAGTACAAACATTAAAGCGGTTAAAGGGACAGTGCCTGGTCCATCTTTATGCACGAATATCCATAGCGGTTATATCTTTCTGCCTGTGCCCCCCTTCTACTCACCAGTCTGCTCTCAGGGCAGTCGCCCTGCCCAAGAAACGGCCCTGCTTACAACCATTCTGTGTCTGTGATATGCTGTATTTCCTGTGTCTGATCGTTCTACTCTCTACTCCTGTACCAGCCTAGATAAATGCTTAGCATGTAAAAATGTACCAGACCACAAAGAGTATTCCTGTCTCTGATCCTCCCGTTCTGTCCTATTAAAGTGTCTACAGAGAGTGAACTCTGCAGCGTGAGGAGGACGTGTTTGGGGAGCGACGCGGTGTTCAGACCTGTCGGCACAGAACAGAAGTGGGACGCTCACAGCTGCAGGAACAAATTAGGAAGAAGAGTCACGCACATGAAAGGAACATACACATCTGACAGTTATAACTGGAAATTCTAGGAAAGACAACTAGCAACACGAGATTCCAGCCAACACTGAGCACTGCACTACAGAACAGCTCAGAACTATGGCTACGCCAATAAACCAACTGGCAAAACTCTGGGGTATTACCGAACTGGAGAGATGGGCTGTGAGTAAGTGGCTGGACTGAAAGGAGATCTTAAAGAGGATCTTCAGCCTAAACAAACATACTGCAAGTTACATTAGTTATGTTAATTAAAATAGATAGGTAATATAATCTCGTACCCACCCTGTTTTGAAAGAACAGGCAAATGTTTGTGATTTCATGGGGGCAGCCATCTTTTTGGTTGAAAGGAAGTGACAAGGAGCATGAGACACAGTTCCAACTGTCCTGTGTCCTGATCACCCCTTCCAGCTGCGCGCGCTAGGCTTCAAATCTAAAAATTAAAAAACAAAAAGACAAATTTGCGCCAAAACAGCAGAAGGAGAACAACAACATCAGAAATCCCATCATGCTTTGCACAGCATCAGGGGAAAATGCCCAGGTAGATTTCTTTGATGGGATGGAGCTTAGCTTCTGTGCAGCTAAAAATGAGCCTTGGGTTATGCTGGGAATACACAATAAGATTTTTCAGCAGATTTACTGTCCGATCTATTTTCCAATTGTTTTTCGAATCCATTCACTTCTATGAAAAATCTATCAGAAAACCGATCGAAAATAAGATCGGACCTGTCGGAAATTATCTATCGAACCATCTGACTGCCAAAAAAATCTCATGCTGTATTCCCAGCATAAGAAAAACAAAGTTCTGATGCTGTGAAACTGTTAAAGAATCACCAAGTCTTTTCAGTTCTGCTGAGCAGATTTTTAGTCTGGAGGTTCACTTTAAGATCTGCCCTTAGAGTTCTTAGGTTGCAAACCCATTCCTGAATAATGGCCCATATCCACGGGCAACTTTTTTGCCCTGTCGCCAGCACACGTGAGCGTGTGCGCGACAGGCCGGCGACAGCTCGTCGCCAGGTCCCTCCGCGTACACACGCGGAAGAGGGATCAGCGGTGCGACGGAAGCGCCGTATTCTTTATGAAGGTTGCTGTCGCTAGTCCGCATACTCACGCGGACTAGCGACAGTTGCGGCGGAGTTGCGGCGGCAACTGTCGGCAGGCGATTGACCAGGTCAATCGCCTGGCGACATCAGCGACGAGCGACGGTTCGGGGTGCGCGCCCGTGCAACGCCGCATACTCACGGGCGACCTGTCGCCATAACACGCGTGCGCCGCGTGTTGTGGCGACAATTGTAGCCCGTGAGTATGGGCCATTAGACTCATCCATTCTTCACACCTCTCCGCTTCCATGTCCACCCTCCCCCCCTCAAATCCCTGCACTGCCTCCCCCCCCCCTCCCCCTTCCTTCAGCTTCTGGATCAGTTTCAAGATTCTGTGCCTTGCCTACAAATCTGTGCATTAGACCTACCCAACCTACATCTCCGTTTGAAGCGGGTTCTTGCCTGCGAAACGCGTTGCAACTTTTATTGGGAGTATATGAATAAATTGTGTATTACTTGAATTCCGACAGTACATGTGTCTGTTTAGAGTTCTGGTCCACCACCGCAGCCCAAACATTTTAAACTTTTAGTGACTTATCCTACCGGCGCCTCTGTACATCTCCAAGCTCGGCCGCAGATATATACCGACCTGCCCCCTCTGGTCATCTAATGTCCTCCGTCTGACCGCTCGGTGAATTTCTCACTCCCATGGGCCGTGTAGGACTTCTCTAGAGCTGCACTCACCCTATGGAGCACCTCCGTTCTTGGCTCTTGGCCTGAGGAAGAGTGCATAGACCCACGAAATTCATTGCTTTGCATAATTTAACTTCATATGCGTATGAATGTGCCGTTATTGAAGTAAGCCTGCTCCCCTTTATTATTTTTTTTTTTAACATAGTTCAATCTACATTTGGACACCTTTTCCCCCTTTCGTTAATGACTACATTAGACCCATGTTACAATGCAGGTTGTCCCTGCACATCTTAGATCTTTCCTCTGCTTTTCCCACAATCACCCTCTTCTACTCCGAACTTTACACTCTTCCAGTACTGGTGACAGTGCCCTTTCTCTTGGTTCACTGCTTATTCATCCAAATATCTCTCAATACTAGTAGCTCTTGCTCTCCCTCTGTTCCATCTATGGGTGTCCCACAAGACTCAGTCATTGGACCTGTACCCTTGTCACCTTACAGGTCCTTCCTTGGAAAACTTAACACCAAAACACCAATTTGTCTGCATAGGACACCAACATATATAAGCCCCATATGACTTGTCTCTCTCTGGCCTGGATAAAGTTTCATGGTGTCTGTAAGCCCTCTCATTGTGGGTGGTTGACAGTTACCTGAAACTCAACTAGAATAAAATTGCCGTAATAACATTATGCAACTAAAATTGAGCTGCCTTACTGACCATCTAGCTATACTGCTTCCAGCTCATTCTGGTCCCTTTGTTGTGAGTATCTCAGTTAAGATATGACGTTCAACCTCCAAGGAAAACTGCCAATCCCACAAGCAGGCTCTGCATTTTCCTGTTACGCAAACACATGCTAAACCTTCTTTATCTACAGTGGATTATTTTTGTTCTGCTTTAGAAAGAGTTACAGACGTAAATGCTAATGTTTTCTCTACATGATCTGCGGGGTATTGTATGAGAACATCACCAAGGCCACAGGCAGAAGCATCCGTAATAACAAAACGTGGTAGTGCTGGTCTGATCACAATTAACTGTTAAACCCCTTTAGCAGAGTCTCACGTCCGCAGCTGCTACTGTTACAGCCGCAGGGACATGAGACTCGCGCCATGCAGTCTGTGGGGCTGTGTGCGCAATTGTGTGGGAGCCCGCGATCACAATGGTCCCCGTGACAGGGGGGAATTGGTGGCAGGGGACAGAAGTCCCCTGAGCCAATTTGTGCTTGTCCGATGAAAATAATCATTGTTTTTGTTCAAAAACGGTGATCATTCTCAAATGGTGCCGCTGCGCTCCCTCCCGCTTGCTTCTTTACACTGCTCTCGCCGACAATCATTAGATTAGTGAATGGGAACTTTGTTTACATTCATTCATCTCCCCTCTAGGCCCCTGTGATCGCTGGTATCAATGAGATCACTTCCGATGCAACACGGCCACGCATTACTTCCTATTTAGCGTACTTATTGTATGGGAATAGGAAATAATGCACGAGGACATCTTGTGGCCAAATTGTAATATTACACCTACATACATTAACAATTTTTTTTATATCTATGTAAAGAGGGTATATTATTATTACTGAAAAACATGCACCTTTATCTCAAATAAAATATTGTCCTCATACATTGTTCTAGGGATTTAATTTAATCGTTGCAATAACCGGGACAAATGGGAAAATAACATTTTATTTTAAAACTATATTGGTCGAAAACTGAGAAATAATGAATTTACTCCCGTTAAAATGCATTTAAAATAAAAGGGGAGGGGAAAACTGTACACAAAATGGGAAGAGGCGTCTCAGTATAGTATGCTATGGGCAAACGTGAGTGATGAGACAATCTTACTTGAGGTGGGAGGTTTAAGGATGATAATTTTATTGGACACAGGAAAAGACAACGCGTTTTGCGGGACCTGCCTGCTTCCTCAGGTCTCTTATGTGTTTATTCACAGACACTGTACTGGAAACCTGTGGAAGCGGGCAGATCCCACGAAACGCATCGTCTTTTCCTGTGTCCAAAAAAAAGTAATCTGAAGTGAAAATAAACTTATGATATAATGACTTGTATGTGTAGTAGACAAATAACATTTATATCGTGCTTTTCTCCTGGCGGACTCAAAGCGCCAGAGCAGCAGCCACTAGGGCGCGCTCTATAGGCAGTAGTAGTGTTAGGGAGACTTGCCAAAGGTCTCCTACTGAATAGGTGCTGGCTTACTGAACAGGCAGAGCCAGGGTTCGAACCCTGGTCTCCTGCGTCAGAGGCAGAGCCCTTAACCATTACACCATCCAGTACAGCTAAGAAACAAAACATTATTAGCACAGATATGAGTCTCATATTGTTTCTAGCACAGGAAGAGCTAAAGCGGATCCGAGATGAAAAACTAACTATAACAAGTAACTTGTGTATATATCTTATCTAAAGTTTAGATAGTTTACACAGCAAATCTAGCTGCAAACAGCTTTAATAGAAAATTATTATTTCTTCCTGTGATACAATGACAGCAGCCATGTTGTTTGTAAACATTACACACAGGCAGGCTTATCTGTATCTTGATCACTAAGCCTGTGAAAAAAAACTAATCTACCCTCCTCCCCTCTGAAATCAATGGCTAGTAACACCTCCTCCTCCTCCTGCCCAGACTGAGCTCCCATGAGCCCTTGCTACTGCCAAGGCTCTCTGAAAACCTGTGGGCGTGGTTTACTTAGTTTATAGGGAATTAGAGCATTAAAACAAAAACAAAAAAGTATTTGGCTTGAGGAATGCCCTATAAACAATAGGAAAGGAACACAATTATGCAATGAGTAAAATTTCACCTTGGATCCACTTTAAGAAACTTCAGTTATCTATGCAAAAGAGCTTCTTTGAGCTCTGCAACTTCATTAGGCCATGGACAGCACTGTCTTTTGAAGCACTTATCTCAACTGTATCTCATTGTTTCTTCTTTGTTTATGGTTTTTCTGCAGAGAAAATTTCAGAGGGTCAGTAGCCTGCTCTGTGAAATCATTTAGAATGCTGAGTGTGTTGTGGAAACTGCAATTATTAGAGAATGATGCAATGTTATAAAACAAAACTATATACCTGAAAATAAAAATATGACACTATATTTTTTGCTACTAATGTTCTATGAATTATCCGTATTACTATTCATTATATCATGAGGTTTTTTTTTTCGCCTCAGTGTCACTTTAAAACTCCCACCTGAGGTAAGATTGTTTCATCACTCATTTTACCAATTGCATACTACATTAGGAGCCTCCTCCCATTTTGTGTCTTGTCACAGAGAAGTCTCTAGTTCCTGGTGTTCAGGTGCACAATAATCCTGTACATAAATCATCTCTGTTTATAGTAGACAGGTACACTTGCAGCCAGTGCTGAGACAAGATAGCTTGATAAAGCACAAGCCTGCTCTGTTGTCTGGCTCCGCAGAGGTCCTCAGCCCCCTCCACATGTCACCTGCAGGCTGAAAGACTTCAAAAGTGCTGCGACCTAATTTCTCTAGTCTACAGTCAGAGAAGCGGCGTCCCTCCAGCCCAGCACTGCCAATAATGATGCAGAGCGCTTCCCCTTCCATGTTGTATATCTGGCTATGTACAGGGAGGCCGGGCCGGCTGCTTTCCCTGATTACGGATGAGTGGCGAGGTTGGCGTCTGCTTCTCCTTGATTTTCATGGGTAACGATGGCTGCTGGTTGGATTCTGAGATGTTCCTGGGAGAAGAGAAGCCCTCACAAGCTCAGATCATCACTGAGAAGCTGTGTGAAGGTCCCTGAGGCAATGCTAGGGGGGATCTACCTCTGCACTCAGCTCCTGTGTCAGCCCTGGGAGATGCCTCATCCAGCTCAGCTCAGGTCAATCTGAGAAATACTCAAGGCCAGATTTGTCATATCAGCAGCCCTAGGCCAATTTACTGATGGATCTTCCTCCAAGTGCAACTTTCTGTACATAGAAACCCCCCTCAGCATGTGCAGAAGAACCCCTCACCTTTCATGTGCTGCACCCTCTTCCGCATACAGCAGCCCCTCTGTTTTATTTATAGCTCCCTCTGGCACAGAGATGTCTTTAAGGGAACCTAAACTGAGAGGGATATGGATGTTTCCTTTTAAACAATACCAGTTGCCTGGCAGTCCTGCTGATCTCTTTGGCTGAATCACACACCTGAAACAAGCATGCAGCTAATCCAGTCTGACTTCAATCAGCGCACCTGATCTGAATGCTTGTTCAGGGGCTGTGGCTAAAAGTATTAGAGACTTTTTAGATCACACAGCTGTTTTTTTCCACACGATGCACGCATTCGTAATGATACTGTTTTTCACCTCATCCAAAAAAAAATCACAGAATAAACACGAAAAATTGCATGCGAAAAAAGCAATTGCAGCTGCGGACACACAATGGCCTCAATTCACGAAGGGCTGTTTGGTAAATCAAAACGGTTTGGTCAAATACCTCATGCGGTATTTCTGTTCTTATTTTTAAATTCACTAAAGATTTTAGAAATGTGGGTGACATTTGGTAAAATAGGTCTAAAACCAGTCGGTAAGGCCCAGTGCACACCAAAACCGCTAGCAGATCGTCAAAACGCTAGCGGTTTTGGGAGCAGAGAGCAGATATTTGGCCGGGTGCACACCAAGCGGATTTTGTATGCGATCCACCAGCCGCATCAGCCAGTGAAAACGCTTGGCTATTGTATTTCAATGTGTGGTGCACACCGGCGGTTTGAGGTTTTTTAGCAAACCGCAAACGCGCAGCAGGAGGCGCGTTTGCGGCCGGGCAAAAACCTCAAACCGCCGGTGTGCACCATCCCATTGCAATACATTAGCCAAGCATTTTTCCAGGCGGATGCGGCCGGCGGATCGCTCCAAAAACCGCTCGGTGTGCACTGGGCCTAAGGTAGTCTAAATTATTTGGTAAATACAGATTCTTGCCATATTCTCCCAAATTACCAGTCAGTCTCTGGATGTTAGCAGCGGGGCTCCTTCAAACTAAACTAACTTTTATTTCTCATTTTTGAAAAAAAAAGTTTTATGGCTGTAAAGTTTACTATTTGTGTTGCACTTCATGTAATATGAAATAGATTCTGTTACAATTGGGCTTATTTTCCTGGCCTGAAAGATCTCACTTCCCGACAGGGAGCAGCAGGTCTACTCTCTGTCGGGAAATAACTACTGAACATGCCCACTTACACTTTTATGAATTCAAAGTTCATCATGTCAGAATTACTAAACAGTTTTAGACCAGGTCTAATTCGGTAATTACTGTATACGTGAGTTCCCTTTTGATGCGACTGATTACTAGTTTACACAAAGCCATCAGTAGACTAGTCTAAACGGCTTAGTGAATGGAGGCGTAAGATGGAAATCCTAAGGGAAAACGCCCCCGTTATTGTGTTCCCTAACTTATGATTTCACATATCGGGTCTGATTTCTCACCGTTGTAGCAGATCGTTGAGCTGTGCAGTATAGCGCGGCGGAAGGTCGGGACTTGGGTCATTAACGATCATCGATACCAGCCGGATCCACGTGGGACAGACAAAGGCAGATGAGAAGGTGCAGATCTCGTAGAGGATGCAGCCCAGAGACCTGGCAACACAAACACACCAATCAGGATTCAGCAACTTCTACCCATCAGCACTGGAGATAGTCAATGCAATGCTCTGAATTCCAGCTAATATGTAAATATAATGCAAATTGTAATAAAATTGAGCCAAGCAAAAGCACTTCCTGTTGACTTGGACCAGCCCAGTTAAAAGCTGCATACAATTTGTACTTAATTTGTATGCATAACAGAAGGATTAGTATCTGCGTAATCAGGAACATAGAAGATGCTGCTAATGCCTATCCTTAGGTCTCGGATGTAATTCCCCTACCTACAAAATCTTAGATAACACTGTTTATTTATCTCTGACCTAATAACATCACTACAGAGTTGTAAAATAATGACAGTAAACCCTCTCCTCCTCCAAGGTAATTCAAAAGCAGAGTTAATTAGTAAACAAATGTAAAATACACATTCCAGGAGCAGACAGTAGCAGATTGTATACATTACTTAATTGTTACATCTAATACATTATAAAAACAAATGAACTGAACCAGCCGGGCGGTATGGACGAGCTCAGCTCGTCCATCACCGCCGGAGGCTGCCGCTCAGGCCCTGCTGGGCCGATTTTAGTGAAATAAAAAGCAGCACACGCAGCCGACACTTTGCCAGCCGCGTGTGCTGCCTGATCGCCGCCGCTCTGCGGCGATCCGCCGCGAGCAGCGGCGAAAGAGGGTCCCCCCAGCCGCCTGAGCCCAGCGTAGCCGGAACAAAAAGTTCCGGCCAGCGCTAAGGGCTGGATCGGAGGCGGCTGACGTCAGGACGTCGGCTGACGTCCATGACGTCACTCCGCTCGTCGCTATGGCGACGATGTAAGCAAAACAAGGAAGGCCGCTCATTGCGGCCTTCCTTGTTTATTCTGGGCGCCGGAGGCGATCGGAAGAACGCCTCCGGAGCGCCCTCTAGTGGGCTTTCATGCAGCCAACTTTCAGTTGGCTGCATGAAATAGTTTTTTTTTAATTTAAAAAAAACCCTCCCGCAGCTGCCCTGGCGATCTTAATAGAACGCCAGGGTGGTTAAATAAACAGGAGGGATAGACAAATACAATGTGTGGGTTTATTGTACAATAGAACGGTTTACATTAAAACTATAACGCATGGGCAGCACGGTGGCGTTGTGGTTAGCGCTCTCGCCTTGCAGCGCTGGGTCCCTGGTTCGAATCCCAGCCAGGGCACTATCTGCAAAGAGTTTGTATGTTCTCTCCGTGTCTGTGTGGGTTTCCTCCGGGCACTCCGGTTTCCTCCCACATTCCAAAAACATACGGATAAGTTAATCGGCTCCCCCTAAAAATTGGTCCTAGACTACAGTACATACACTACACAATATAGACATATGGCAATGGTAGGGATTAGATTGTGAGCTCCTTTGATGGACAGTTAGTGACAAGACAATATAGTTAGTGACAAGACAATTTACAGTATATATATATATACACACACACACACACTGTGCAGCACTGCGTAATATGTCGGCGCTATATAAATACTAAATAATAATCATAATAATAATAATAATAATAGTATGAAATGGATAAATTGTGTATTTTTTCACTTTTTTCCTTATTTTCCTTTTTCAAATGCATAGAAAATAAGGTAATTACTAATAACAAATATCAGCCACAAAAAGCCTTCTTTGTCCTGAAAAAACAATATATAGATCGTTTTGTTGTGATAATTATTGATAAAGTTATTGCCAAAGTAATCACAGCTGAGCTGAACTGTGAAAATTACCAGGGTAGTGAAGTGGTTAAACGCCAAGATTTTTCTAGATTTTCCAGCATATCCCATTGATGCATACAACCAATTTCGGCCAAAAATAAATCGAATCATCAATTGGGTGTACATTGGATAAGATTATTGATTTGGACGGTCGATCGGCCTGCGACATCGCTAGATGTACGGCCACCTGATTGTGAATAGGGAATGTGAGATAAATTCCTCTGCTGCAGGAAGATGAGAGGCAGCTGAAGGGTCTCCCCTCCTCCTCATGTTTCCCCTTCAGTAAGCAGGATCAGGCGACTAATAAGAGAGCTGAGCACTCAGCCTCCAGTAATAATGGGAACAGGTGTTCTGCCCCCAACCAGGACCTGCGCACCCCAATTATCTCCCCGCTGGCAGCAAACTGACAAACATTTCCTGTTCGCTCAGCTGCATCTTTCCTTCCCCGTCTCACACTGCGCTGCCGAGCTCTCGCTAAAAATACCTGCAGGCCCCTCACCTGACCTCAACCTGACGGCAAGCATTCTGCGGTGACCAGGTACACAGTGACAACAGCGCTTGCAGTGACTAGGTACACAGTGACCACACAGAGTGCAGTGACCAGGTACACAGTGACCACACAGAGTGCAATGACCAGGTACACAGTGACCACACAGAGTGCAGTGACCAGGTACACAGTGACCACACACTGCAGTGACCAGATACACAGTGACCACACGGAGTGCAGTGACCAGATACACAGTGACCACACAAAGTGCAGTGACCAGATACACAGTGACCACACACCGTGCAGTGACCAGATACACAGTGACCACACAGAGTGCAGTGACCAGATACACAGTGACAACACAGCATGGAGTGACCAGGTACACAGTGACCAGATACACAGTGACCAGAGTGCAGTGACCAGATACACAGTGACCACACAAAGTGCAGTAACCAGGTACACAGTGACCACACACTGTGCAGTGACCAGATACACAGTGACTACACAGTGTGCAGTGACCAGATACACAGTGACAACACAGCATGCAGTGACCAGGTACACAGTGACCACACACAGTGCAATGACCAGGTACACAGTGACCACACAGAGTGCAGTGACAAGGTACACAGTGACCACACACCGTGCAGTGACCAGATACACAGTGACCACACAGAGTGCCGTGACCAGATACACAGTGACCACACAGAGTGCAGTGACCAGCTACACAGTGACCACACAGTGCAGTGACCAGGTACACAGTGACCACACAGTGCAGTGACCAGGTACACAGTGACCACACAGTGCAGTGACCAGGTACACAGTGACCACACAGTGCAGTGACCAGGTACACAGTGACCACACAGTCAGGGCCGGTTTAAGCAACAATGGGGCCCCAGGGCAAAATAAAACTGGGGGGCCCCCCCAACATATACCCCGGAACAAAAATGGGCATTAAGAGACCTTTTTTGCAGCTGGTATAGTCAGGGTGTGAAGCCCCAATCGGTCGGAGCTCCACATTCTGGCTATTCCAGCCTGCATGGGGGACAAGGGGTTAAAAAGTTTCAGGAGGGGGGACCCCACAATTTTTTTTTTAAATTCCCACACTCTAAACATAAAAAAAAAAATTGGGAAAATAGGAAAACATGCCAGGGATCTTCATACAGCCATATTGCAGCTGTATAGCGATCCCTGGCCAAAGCGTTGCGGCTGCAGAGAAGTTTCCACCCCCTGGAAACCCCGTCAGGAAATTTATTGCGTTTTCGTTTGATGCATGTAAAATTACACTACCGTTAGGTTTGCTACTAAAAGTGACATTTACCGCATTTAAAAGTATACTTTTTTTCCTTCGAAACTTTAAAATCGATTTTCTCAAAAACTATAAGGTCTTTTTGAAAAATTGTTTTTTCCTCTTATTCCTAATGATCTCCTTAACATACCCTGCAAATTTAGGGTTTCTAGCATTTAAGGTGGATTTGCTATTAACCATTAAATTCGGCAGGTTTTTAAATGTGTTTTTTTTTCCTTTGAAACTTTAAAATCGATTTTCTCAAAAACTATAAGGCCGATTTTGAATTTTTTTTTCCTCTTGTAGCCACTGGGGGCCCCTACAAGCTCTGGGGCCCTGGGGCAGCTGCCTCCTTTGCCTTAATTGTAGCGCCGGCCCTGCACACAGTGCAGTGACCAGGTACACAGTGACCACACAGTGCAGTGACCAGGTACACAGTGACCACACAGTGCAGTGACCAGGTACACAGTGACCACACAGTGCAGTGACCAGGTACACAGTGACCACACAGTGCAGTGACCAGGTACACAGTGCACACACTGTGCAGTGACCAGATACACAGGGACCACATACTGTGCAGTGACCAGATACACAAGTGACCACACAGAGTGCAGTGACCAGGTACATAGAGACCACACACTGTGCAGTGACCACACAGAGTGCAGTGACCAGGTACACAGTGACCACACACCGTGCAGTGACCAGGTACACAGTGACTACACAAAGTGCAGTGTCCAGGTACACAGTGACCACACACTGCAGTGACCAGGTGCACAGTGACCACACACTGCAGTGACCAGGTGCACAGTGACCACACACTGCAGTGACCAGGTGCACAGTGACCACACACTGTGCAGTGACCACACACTGTGCAGTGACCAGGTACACAGTGACTACACACCGTGCAGTGACCAGGTACACAGTGACCAAACACTGTGCAGTGACCAGGTACACAGTGACCACACACCGTGCAGTGACCAGGTACACAGTGACCACACACTGTGCAGTGACCAGGTACACAGTGACCACACACTGCAGTGACCAGGTGCACAGTGACTACACAGAGTGCAGTGACCAGGTACACAGTGACTACACACCGTGCAGTGACCAGGTACACAGTGACTACACACTGTATAGTGACTACACACCGTGCAGTGACCAGGTACACAGTGACCACACAGTGCAGTGACCAGGTACACAGTGACTACACACCGTGCAGTGACCAGGTACACAGTGACCACACAGTGCAGTGACCAGGTACACAGTGACTACACACCGTGCAGTGACCTGGTACACAGTGACCAGGTACACAGTGACCACACAGTGCAGTGACCAGGTACACAGTGATCACACACACCGTGCAGTGACCAGGTACACAGTGACCACACAGTGCAGTGACCAGGTACACAGTGACCACACAGTGCAGTGACCAGGTACACAGTGATCACACACCGTGCAGTGACCAGGTACACAGTGACTACACAGAGTGCAGTGACCAGGTACACAGTGACTACACACCGTGCAGTGACCAGGTACACAGTGACTACACACTGTACAGTGACTACACACCGTGCAGTGACCAGGTACACAGTGACCACACAGTGCAGTGACCAGGTACACAGTGACTACACACCGTGCAGTGACCAGGTGCACAGTGATCACACACCGTGCAGTGACCAGGTACACAGTGACCACACAGTGCAGTGACCAGGTACACAGTGACCACACAGTGCAGTGACCAGGTACACAGTGATCACACACCGTGCAGTGACCAGGTACACAGTGACCACACACTGTGCAGTGACCAGGTACACAGTGACCACACAATGCAGTAACCAGGTACACAGTGACCACACACAGTGCAGTGACCAGGTACACAGTGACCACACACAGTGCAGTGACCAGGTAAACAGTGACCACACACAGTGCAGTGACCAGGTAAACAGTGACCACACACCGTGCAGTGACCAGGTACACAGTGACCACACACAGTGCAGTGACCAGGTACACAGTGACCACACACAGTGCAGTGACCAGGTACACAGTGACTACACACCGTGCAGTGACCAGGTACACAGTGACCACACAGTGCAGTGACCAGGTGCACAGTGATCACACACCGTGCAGTGACCAGGTACACAGTGACCACACAGTGCAGTGACCAGGTACACAGTGACCACACAGTGCAGTGACCAGGTACACAGTGATCACACACCGTGCAGTGACCAGGTACACAGTGACCACACACTGTGCAGTGACCAGGTACACAGTGACCACACAATGCAGTAACCAGGTACACAGTGACCACACACAGTGCAGTGACCAGGTACACAGTGACCACACACAGTGCAGTGACCAGGTAAACAGTGACCACACACCGTGCAGTGACCAGGTACACAGTGACCACACACAGTGCAGTGACCAGGTACACAGTGACCACACACAATGCAGTGACCAGGTACACAGTGACCACACACAGTGCAGTGACCAGGTAAACAGTGACCACACACAGTGCAGTGACCAGGTACACAGTGACCACACACAGTGCAGTGACCAGACACACAGTGACCACACACCGTGCAGTGACCAGGTACACAGTGATCACACACCGTGCAGTGACCAGGTACACAGTGACCACACACCGTGCAGTGACCAGGTACACAGTGACCACATACCGTGCAGTGACCAGATACACAGTGATTACACGGAGTGCAGGGTTAGCCTTGGCTAAAGTAATGCCTGATGATATATCCGTAGAATTTTCTTGGGGGCAACTATACCTGGCTAACCAATACTGGGGGAAACCTACACCTGGCTACCTATACTGGGGGCAATTTTAGCTGGCTAACCTTTACTGGGGGTAACTATACCTGGCTACCTATACTGGGGGCACCTATACCTGGCTACCTATACTGGGGGTACCTATACCTGGCTACCTATACTGGGGGTACCTATACCTGGCTACCTATACTGGGGGTAACTATACCTGGCTACCTATACTGGGGGCAGCTATAACTGGCTACCTATACTGGGGGTACCTATACCTGGCTACCTATACTGGGGGCACCTATACCTGGTTACCTATACTGGGGGTAGCTATAACTAACTACCTATACTGGGGGAAACTATACCTGGCTACCTATACTGCGGGCACCTATTCCTGGCTACCTATACTGGGGGCACCTATTCCTGGCTGCCTATACTGGGAGCACCTATACCTGGCTACCTATACTGGGGGCACCTATACCTGGCTACCTATACTGGGGGTACCTATACCTGGCTACCTATACTGGGGGTACCTATACCTGGCTACCTATACTGGGGGTACCTATACCTGGCTACCTATACTGGGGGTACCTATACCTGGCTACCTATACTGGGGGTAATTATACCTGGCTACCTATACTGGGGGCACCTATTCCTGGCTACCTATACTGCGGGCACCTATACCTGGCTACCTATACTGGGGGTACCTATACCTGGCTACCTATACTGGGGGTACCTATACCTGGCTACCTATACTGGGGGTAATTATACCTGACTACCTATACTGGGGGCAGCTATAACTGGCTACCTATACTGGGGGAAACTATACCTGGCTACCTATACTGGGGGTACCTATACCTGGCTACCTATACTGGGGGTAATTATACCTGACTACCTATACTGGGGGCAGCTATAACTGGCTACCTATACTGGGGGAAACTATACCTGGCTACCTATACTGGGGGTACCTATACCTGGCTACCTATACTGGGGGTAACTATACCTTACTACCTATACTGGGAGTACCTATACCTGGCTACCTATACTGGGAGTACCTATACCTGGCTACCTATACCTGGCTACCTATACTGGGGTAAATATACTTTACTACCTATACTGGGGGTACCTATACCTGGCTACCTATACTGGGGGTACCTATACCTGGCTACCTTTACTGGGGGTAACTATACCTTACTACCTATACTGGGAGTACCTATACCTGGCTACCTATACTTGGAGTACCTATACCTGGCTACCTATACTGGGAGTACCTATACCTGGCTACCTATACTGGGAGTACCTATATCTGGCTACCTATACTGGGGGTACCTATACCTGGCTACCTATACTGGGGGTACCTATACCTGGCTACCTATACTGGGGGTACCTATAACTTACTACCTATATACTGAGGTCACCTAAACCTGGCTCCCTATACAGGGGCACCTATACCTGGCTACCTACCTATACTGAGGGTAGTAGGTTTTTTGGGGGGTCACATCATGGCTATAACATGCAGTGAAAATGACTGGGTGCTGTGCAATCATTCCAAATTGGAGGGGGGGCATATCCTCACAAGTTTGCCTCAGGCAGCAAAAAGTCTAGATCTGGCCCTGGATGCCATCAAGTGTAAACCACGTAGCATGGTGTGGCAATCCTGGTTACGTACTTGGAGAATGTCACTGAGTGGGGGGCAGGCCTATGTCTGTTGCCGGGTTATGTGAAGGGGGCTTTGTTGCAGTGCATTTCTCCTTTGGCAGGCTCTCCCGGTGGGGTGCAGTTCTCCTGCAGCGGGCTCTCCTAGTGGGGTGCAGTTCTCCTGTGGCGAGCTCTCCCGGTGGGGTGCAGTTCTCCTGCAGCGGGCTCTACTGGTGGGGTGCAGTTCTCCTGTGGCGAGCTCTCCCGGTGGGGTGCAGTTCTCCTGCGGCAGGCTCTCCCGGTGGGGAGGAGTTCTCCTGCGGCAGGCTCTCCCGGTGGGGTGGAGTTCACTTGCAGCGTGCTCTCCTGGTGGGGTGCTGTTCTCCTGCGGAGGGCTCTCCTGGTGGAGTGCAGTTCTCATGCGGCAGGCTCTCCTGGTGGGGTGGAGTTATCCTGAGGCAGGCTCTCCCGGTTGGGCGGAGTTCTCCTGTGGCAGGCTCTCCCGGTGGGGAGGAGTTCTGCTGCGGTGAGCACTGCCGGTGGGGTGGAGTTCTCCTGCGGCATGCTGTTCTCCTGCAGCGGGCTCTCCCAGATGGGTGCTGTTCTCCTGCGGCGGGCTCTCCTGGTGGGGAGGAGTTCTCCTGCGGCAGGCTCTCCCGGTGGGGAGGAGTTCTCCTGCGGCAGGCTCTCCCGGTGGGGTGGAGTTCACTTGCAGCGTGCTCTCCTGGTGGGGTGCTGTTCTCCTGCGGAGGGCTCTCCTGGTGGAGTGCAGTTCTCCTGCGGCAGGCTCTCCTGGTGGGGTGGAGTTATCCTGAGGCAGGCTCTCCCGGTTGGGCGGAGTTCTCCTGCGGCAGGCTCTCCCGGTGGGGAGGAGTTCTGCTGCGGTGGGCACTGCCGGTGGGGTGGAGTTCTCCTGCGGCATGCTGTTCTCCTGCAGCGGGCTCTCCCAGATGGGTGCTGTTCTCCTGCGGCGGGCTCTCCCAGATGGGTGCTGTTCTCCTGCGGCGGGCTCTCCTGGTGGGGTGCTGTTCTCCTGCGGCGGGCTCTCCTGGTGGGGTGCAGTTCCGCTGCGGTGGGCAATCCCGGTGGGGTGGAGTTCTCCTGCAATGTGCTCTCCTGGTGGGGTGCTGTTCTCCTGCGGCGGGCTCTCCTGGTGGGGTGCAGAATTGCACTGCACAGGTGTAAAACTAGCTTTATGGAACCATTTGACAGCAGAGACATCTAGACAGAACTCTTAATTGTAGAGCTGAACATATATAATGCTGCCCCATCTTTCTACATGTGATCCTCATCTCAGAGAGAGATAAATATAATTCCCCCCCCCCCCCCCTCCACCACAGACATTCCTTGTTCCCAGAAATGTCATTCCATCAGCTTTACAAAACAAATGAGTCCTTCTGAAACTTGGAGGTAAACTAGACCCAGAAGTCCTGACATGAGCTGATGACTCTGTGTGACTGTAACGGGGAGCTGCAGGAATCCGTCTGCTGATTAATCTCCGAAGTCTTATTACTGAGAGGCTGTTCCAGAACTGGACAACTGAACATGACATCTGTGTGTTTACCAGTCACACTCGCACAGAGGACAGAGATAACATCACTGGAGGCTGAAGCCAATCCTGGCACTCCTTGACCCGTTCCAGTTCGCGTAGTGAGCAAACAGATCCACTAATGACTCCATCATTACCTGCCTAGCGTTCATCACTGACCACTTGTATAGATCGGACTTATACACCACAATTCTCCTTTTGGACCTTAGCTTAGCTTTCAACACCATCTGTCCCTGCATACTACATGACAATCTCATGGAAGTTAACATCCATCCTACCCTCCACCTATGCATCATGGACTTTCGGGCTAACAGGTCCCAAGTTGTCAACCTGGGCGACATTGCCTCTTGACCAAGGATCACTAACATGCAGCATACAAGGATCCGTCTTGTCACTTAAACTGTTCACCATTTACAAGAATAACTTCATATCCATTGGCAAATTCTGTCAAAATCATCAAATTTGCTGACAACACCACCATAGTTAGCCTTGTAACTAAGAGCAATGAGTAGGCCTACTGTAAAGAGGCTGACAGACTATGCCACTGGAACAAGCTTGTCCTCGAAACAGCCAAAACCGTCAAGATAATCATCGCCTTCGGGAAGCATGACCCAAACCCACCACCGATCTATATCGACATCAAGTAAGTGGAAAAAGTATCCAACGTCTGTCTCCTGGACACAACCATCTCCGACAACCTAAGTTGGAAAGCCAACACTGCCACTAGCCAGAAGAAGGCCCACCAGGGACTATTCTTCCTTCGCCAACTAAGGAACTTTGGTATGGCCCAGGAACTTCTAAGGTCCTTCTCCTTATCCTTGGGTGTGGAGAGAATTAAACATCCGATTCATGGGGGCGATTTTTATTGCAAATTGTTCATTTGTGAAGCCGCCTGGATTTTCCAGCTAGGTACCCGTATGACCAATGGTTTAAACGCCAGCTGGGATTTATTAATTTTTATGATTGTATTTATCTTACATATTTGTGTGTCTGGAATGTTAACATCTTCCCCTTCCTTACCTTCGAAAGAGGCATTTTCCTTCACCTCTAGGGTATGCATGAGGTACGAGTGGTGTCACTGTCTGAACTGTGGCCAACACTGCCACTAATCAGAAGAAGGCCCAGCAGAGACTTTTCTTCCTTTGCCAACTAAGGAAGTTTGGTATGGAAGCAGGAAATTTGGGCACATGAGGCAAGTGGACAAAAAGGGCGCCGCCATTCACTCCTATAATAAATATCGTTTAATGGGCGCCCAACAGGAAAAAAGAAAAATAACGTTTTACAAGCGGCGCCCGGAGACTTTTAATGTTTTATAACTGCTTCTCATGATTACACAATATTTAAAGATTTATAATTTTTTTAAACATTTTTAAACGAAAAACAGCACAATATTTTTTTAAAACGTTATTAATGCTCATCACAGGGGGGGTATTAGGTTTAGGCACCACCAGGGGGATCTTAGGTTTAGGCACCACCAGGGGGATCTTAGGTTTAGGCACCACAAGGGGGGTCTTAGGTTTAGGCACCAACAGGGGGGTCTTAGGTTTAGGCACCACAAGGGGGGTCTTAGGGTTAGGCACCACCAGGAGGGTCTAGGGGTTAGGGGTAGGTACAGGTAGGGTTCTGTAAAAGTGTAGGGTTAGGTATAGTTTTAGTAAAATTCTTATTAATCTTTTATAAAACGTTATTGTACATTTAACTTTTTAAACAGGGAAGATTAATGTTTTTACAATTGCCGATTTCATACACATTATTTAATGATTCATAACTTTATAAGACATTATTTTTAAACGAAATATAGCACAATTTTTTTTAAACGTTATTCATGCTTATCGTTTAAAACCCTGCGCCCTTTTTTCCCGGGGCCTTCTCCTTATCCTTGTTGGTGTTACGGATTACCTGTTTATTGATGCCAGCTTATAGCGACACCTTGCTGTTTACTAAGCACAGTCTTACTCCTGACTTGAGTAGTGTTGGTTCCCTGTATGTGCAAAACCAGTTCTGGGCACAACCCAGTTGTGCTTGGCGAACAAAACTGATTCTGATTTCTAAACTCTCTTAAACTAAACAGTAATAATAGAAATAGTGTGAGGAGACTAGTGCTGGGCGTAATGGAAAAAACTACGCTTACGGATCATTACGCGTAATTTTACTTTATTACGCATTACGGAATTACGGTTACGGCGTAGACATTTATCTATGTTTCATGTCTGTAATTACGCATGGTCCTTACGCAATTACGCGTAAGAATACTGTAATGCAGGTTGTTACGGTACGTTCTTACGCGTAATTTCCTACTAGCAATTAATGCGTATGGCCATGCTCCCAAGCGGAAAAGTTGACGCATGGATCAATGTTAGGTAGCCGCCGACTTTAAGGGTTAATAGCAAAGCCCCCTTAATTGCTAAGAGCCTCAAATTTTGAGAATATATTAAGGAGATCAGAAGGAATAAGAGGCAAAAAATTTTTTTCAAAAAAGACCTTATAGTTTTACAGAAAATCGATTTTAAACTTTCAAAGGAAAAATGTATACATTTAAAAACCCGCCGACTTTAACGGTTAATAGCAAAGCCTGCTTAAAATTTAGGAACACCAACCATTGTGGGTGACATGTGGGAGAGGCGGGGAGGCCGGCGGGACTTAGCGTCCTGCACGGACCCGACAGAGCTCTGAGCTATATAGCTCAGAGCTCTCTAAGCATCTTTGAATTTGGGCTCCAAGGAGCCCCATTGGTCCTTAGTAGACCAATGGGGTTCCTTCAAATCAGAAGTCTGCTAAGGACCAATGGGGCTCCTTGGAGCCCAAATACAAAGATGCTTAGAGAGCTCTGAGCTATATAGCTCAGAGCTCTGTCAGGTCCGTGCAGGACGCTAAGTCCCGCCGGCTCCCGCTGCCCTCCCCGCCTCTCCCACATGTCACCCACATGTCACCCACATGTGGGTGACAGATGTGGGCGGGGTGGACAGCGGGAGCCGGCGGGGACTTAGCGTCCTGCAAGGACGCGTAAGTGTATGCGGCGGGAAGTGACGGCGGGTGCGGCGTAGTTACAATGTAACAAAGTTGTTACATTGTAATAACTTTGTTACATTGTAACTGATAGAACATTTCCGAGGCTATTGCGAGGGATCATTTATTTAAAGGGACAGGTAAGTATTATGTTATGTTTTTTGTTCAATTAAAATACTTTTTCTAAGTGTTTGTGTGTTTATTTACTTTTAACTCTTAAAGGAAATGGGTAAGGGGTACAAGTATCCCTATACTCATTTCTCCTGGGAGAGGGGGTGGGCATCTGGGGGACCCCTTTTTAAAGAGGACTCCCAGATGCCACCATGAACCCCCCCCAGGAAATCGCGGCCTCCACCTCCACCGCCCATCGGAGGTGGAGAAGAGCCCCTTGTCCTTGGATTAGACAAGGGCTTGAAGGGGGAGGGGAAAGCCCCTCCCCTTCCGAGACCCCACAATCCATGGACCATGCGGGCTGGTATAGTCAGGGTGCGGAGCCCCACGCGGCCGGTGCTCTGCATTCTGGCTATACCAGCCTGCATGGGGGACAAGGGGTTAAAGAGGTCTGGGAGGGGGGACCCCACGTCGTTTTTTTTTATATTTCCCACACTCAGAACGAAGTAAGTAAAACTCTTCCCACTTGGGGGAATATATGAAAATAATACACTATTGTTACCTGTGCAAAAAAAACTGACATTTTCCGCATTTAAAAGACATTTTTCCCCTTGAAACTTAAAAATCGATTTTCTCAAAAACTATAAGGTCTTTTTGAAAAAAAAAAACCTCTTATTCCCACTGATCCCCTTAATATACCCTGGGAATTTGGTGTTCCTAAATTTTAAGCAGGTTTTGCTATTAACCGTTAAAGTCAGCGGGTTTTTGAATGTATAAATTTTTCCTTTGAAACTTCAAAATCGATTTTCTGAAAAACTATAAGGTCTTTTTGAAAAAAAAAATTTTCCTCTTATTCCTTCTGATCTCCTTAATATATTCTCCAAATTTGAGGCTCTTAGCATTTAAGGGGGCTTTGCTATTAACCCTTAAAGTCGGCGGCTTTTTTATATTATACGGGAGCGTAATATTACGCGATTACGGCAGACTGTGTAATTTCAATAGGAGTTTACGGTCTTGCGCGTAATTTGTTACTCGTAATAACGTAACTTACGGTCTACGTGTAATTAATTACGTGTAATACCGTAACCTTACACGTAACGCTTACGGTGCATTTGTAGTGAACTACGATGTGCAATTACGCTAATGCGTAATTTCGGCCCAGCACTGGAAGAGACAACTCACCAAAGTCCAAATACAGTATATGAAAGAACTGATTTAGATAAGTGTTCATTTAAAGGGTAAAAAAAATAAATCAATACGTTGCAAAGTGAGTTAAAAAAAATAGACGAGACATCAAGAAATGATTTATATTCGCCATGTAATTTGTTCATGTTTGATCCGCTATCGGCATGCACGTCATCATCTTTGCTACTGGCAGGCATGAAAAAAAAACCCAGCAACAACTGCCGTTATCTATAACCACACCCCCTAACAATGCAATAGGCTAAAAGGTTATGTTTCTTTTTATAGATATTTATATACACAGAGGGAAATAATGGTTGCTTGGTAGGTGGAAACAGCTGCCATTTCCCACAATGCAACAAAGCTCACAGACAGGAAATAAGAGAGGGGTTTCAGCACAATATCAACCATACAGAAGTCATCCCTCCCCCGATGATCTATTTGAGAAAAGATAAAGATTTCTCATGGGAAAAGGGGGTAGCGGCTACCGATTGGGATGAAATTAAATCCTTGGTTACAGTTCCTCTTTAAAAGGTTGGTGCACGAGAGGAGCAAAAGTCCCACCAATAGAGGAAGCCATGTCTAAGATACGTTCTGCACTGTCTGAATTAGCAGTGAACGATGTTGAACTCAGGCTCGGACCGCCCCTTGTGATCTACAGAACTTTTGTGTAAAGGGGGGGGGGGGGAAAGAAAAGAAATCGATACATTGCAAAGTGAAGAGGTAAAAAATAAAAGGGAGATCAAGAAATGATTGATATTCGCCATTTAATTTGTTCATATTGTTTCATCCACAATCAGCCTGCAGGTCATCATCTTTACTACTGGCAGACATGAAAAAACAGACAGCATCAACTGCCATCATCTATAACCACACCCCCTAACAATCCGATAGGTTGTTTTTTTATAGATACACATATGCACAGAGGGAGATACTGCTTGCTTGGTAGTTGGAAACAGCCGTCATTTCTCACAATGCAACAAGGCTTACACAGTGTGACATCACACTGTGGGAGGGGTTTCACCACAATATCAGCCATACAGATGTTCCTGATGATCTATTCCAGAAAAGAAATAGATTTCTCATGGGAAAAGGGGTATCAGCTACTGATTGGGATGAAGTTAAAGGGGAACTACAGCGAAAAACTGTAAAATTTTAAATATGTGCAAACATTTACAAATAAGAAGTACTTTTTATCCAGAGTAAAATGAGCCATAAATTACTTTTCTCCTATGTTGCTGTCACTTACAGTACGTAGTAGATATCTGACAGAAGTGACAGGATTTGGACTAGTCCATCTCTTCATAGGGGATTCTCAGCAAAGCTTTTATTCTTTATGAAGATATTCCCGAAAAAGGATTTAAACCATGATGCTGGCCAGCTTCTCTGCTCCCTACACAGTTGGACAGAGCAACTGCCATTCACTAAGTGCTTTTGAAAATAAATATATCCCTGAGAATCCCCTATAAAGAAATGGACTAGTCCAAAATCTGTCACTTTTGTCAGATTTTTTACTACCTACTGTAAGTGACAGCAACATAAGAGAGAAGTAATTTATGGCTCATTTCACTGTGGATAAAATGTACTTCTTATTTGTATATGTTTGCACATATTTAAAATGTTACAGTTTTTCATTGTAGTGCCCCTTTAAATCCTTGGTTACAGTTCCATTTTAAAGATATAGAGGCGTTTTCAGCATAAAATGCCTGAAATGAAGAATCTGAGGCAGAAACTGGACCTGAGCACTGCTTCTGATTATTTCCTCTGCATTGTAACGAGTTCTCTTCCAGTTTAGAAGGAAAATCTAAGCCGTATTGATAAACAGGAAGCTGAGACATGCGGGGAGTGCTGGATGATGGGGAGTGGGGGGTCTGGCTGCGTATTAGAGTCTCCTGGCTGGAGATGATGCAGCTTCTGGAATCGTGAGATGTTATTTCATCCTGCGAGGATGAGGCAGAACTCCGCTCATATGCGGCCTGAGCTGTGTGCGGCTGGCAGACGCCGGTGCTGGGCGCCATCCAGCGCTCCACTGATATCTACCCTCACTCATTTCTGTTCTGAGACAAAGGAAGAGAGTGAGAACACAAAGCACAGGTGGGGAGAGGGGGAAGAGACTGGGATGCTGGCCAGAGATCATCTAGTGATATTGCAGCCAGATCGACCATCCGATTCAATTGTTTTATGGAATTGGATGAAAATCGGTGCCGCAAAAACACAATCAACAATTGGATTGATTTTGGTCAAATGTATCGGCCAAGCCTGCTGGAAAATCTTAGTCTGACAATGGCCTCAATTCACTGAGCTTATCTCCTGTCTGTAATAACGTTTCTAGAGTGGTCACCATGGTGATAAGGCATGTAGTGTTCAGGAAACATTTTACCTCAGGCAAACCTAAAGTTAACTCTTCTGTCTTTAAGTTAACTCTTCAATCCTTAAAATAACTCCAGAGTTAGACAGGCTGTTAATTAGCTGCATGTGAAAATAACTACAGAGGAGGTAAATTAACTACAGAGGAGGTAACGTAAGAAATGAAGAGATAAGATAACTCTCTTACTAGTGGAGGGAAGTTTTCTCTTGCCTTATTAGCTCCAGCATGATCTTAGTGAATTGAGGCCAATGTCTATTGGGTAACAGCGTGCAATATCACCAAGACTAACAAGCATGACAGACCACTGTCTGCTGTCCTGGTAAATGTGCACACCCCCCCCCCCCCCCGCCGTTCCCCTGCTCCAGCTGCGGTGACTCCTGGTCTCCTCCGCTGCTTCCCCATGTAAGTGTGATGTCACACATGCGCCATTGTGCTGTACGCAGCGGCGCTCCGCGGAGGACAGTCACGGCGGCTGGAGCAGGTGAAATTACAATACACATGCACCGGGGGTAACATATAACCTTTAGGGGAGAGCCAGGCAGGCAGCATCACGAGGCAGATGCCCAAGAGATTCCATGCTGAAATCGATTGGTTATCAGTCTGCAGTGTATGGGCGGGTAACTGATCTCTCACCGATCAGATTTGATCAGAGCAGTGTTGCTCAAATATCCCCACAGTCACAGATTTGAATAAATCCGGCCACGGCAGTCCCAAAATCCGGATAAGCCGTGATTATGATCCGGATTTGAAACTGACTTACGAATTTGAATCTGATTTTATCCGTGGTTGCCTGTAAAATCCGTGATCACAGATTAAACTTTAACGTTAATAGCAAAGCTCCCATACATGCTACAACAATCACCAGATTTGCGTAGATTTTAAAGGTGATCAGGGGCTACAACATAATTTTTTTTTTTCGAAAAGACCTAATATTTTTTGAGAAAATCAATTTTTACATTTCAAAAAAGTATTCGTGATTAAAAACCGCCGACTTTAGCGGTTAATAGCAACGCCCCCTTTACTTGCTAGGAACACCAAATTTGCAGGATGTGTTAAGTAGAGCAGTGGGAACAAAGGGGGACTTTTTTTTTTCAAAAAGACTTTATAGTTTTTGAGAAAATGTTAAAGGTTCAAAGGAAGTTTCAAAGAAAAAAAAGTATACATGTAAATGCGGTAAATACATTAACTGTCATTACTGCATTTAAATGTATACTATTTTCCTTTGAGCCTTTAAAATCGATTTTTTTTATCTTTTTCGTATCTGAGCGCCACTGGATCAGAGAGAGATCTGTCTCTTGGTCGATCTGCCCATACATCGTAGAAAGAGAAAGGAAAGACAATCGAGAGCCCCCAATGGTGTATTATCGTAAGTTGGCTAACGAAAGGCTAAGGCTACTTGCACACCAAGACGTTGCGTTAGGTGCTACGTTAAGGTTGCATAACATGCACCTAACGCAACGCCTGGTGTTCTCTGGTGTGGACGTCAGAGTGAGCCGCGTTGTGCAGCTCACTCTGGCGTCCGTGATGCCGTGATGCGTACTCTTGGACGCATGCGGCATCACGTGGTCCCGCCAGCCAATCGCCGCACAGGCCTCAGTGAATATTAATTAGTCATGTGCCTGGCCGCTCTCCCCTCCTCCCCAACATGACTGAGCATGTGCAAACAGTCTAACGCGCCTTAAGCCGCTGTAACGCTACAGTATGCTGCACTTTCGGAAGAACGTGCAGCGTTACATGTAACGCAACGTGGGCAGTGAGAACAGCCCACTTGTGTTACACTGCTGTGCGTTGGGGGAGTGTTACAGGCTGCGCTAACGTGCGCCTGTAACGTCTTAGTGTGTAAGCAGCCTAAATGATAATAAATTATACTCACAAAGGTGGGTTGCCGAGATCAGGCAACCACTCGTTTCGCAGACGGGGAGATTAGACCTGTCCCCGCTCAGGCTAAGAAGTCGCTCTCTGTGAAGAAGAAAGGGTGTCCACACCCATCCACCAGGTGGATAATTGCGTAGTGAAAAATACAGAGGCGCCAGCAGGATAAAAAAATGATACCAATTTACAACCAATTAAAACGTGGGTGGCAATGGTGGACTTGACTACCCTACAAAAGCCAAAAGACCACTTTGTATGGTATAAAAATATCAATTTAATTAATTTACAATACAATACAATACAATAACATTTGTAAAGCGCTTTTCTCCCATAGGACTCAAAGCGCATAGCTGTGTCTCAGATTAATACAGGGTTTCAGGCTGGGTTGTGTTACAGAGGAGAGAGTCAGATGTTAATGAATGCCAGACTGAAAAGGTAGGTTTTCAGTTTAGACTTAAATGCTTCCAGGGATGGGGCTGTCCTGATTGGGTGTGGCAGGGAGTTCCAAAGTGTAGGGGCAGCATGACAAAAGGCTCTGTCTCCAAAGGTTTTGAGGTGGACTCTGGGGGTGACCAAGGTGTTACGTCCTTTTGATCTAAGATTGTGGGGGGTGTGATGTAGTTGCAACAAGTCCTTCAGGTATCCAGGGCCCAGATTGTGCAAGGATTTGAATGTCAGTAAGCCAATCTTAAACAGAATTCTCCATTTTATCGGTAGCCAGTGGAGTGAGCTCAGGGTTGGTGTTATGTGGCAATGGCGGGGTTGGCTCGTTAACAGCCTTGCGGCGGTATTCTGTACTAATTGCAGGCGGCGTAAGTCTTTCTTATGCAGGCCTGTGTAGAGGACGTTGCAGTAGTCTAACCTTGATGTGACGAAGGCATGAACTAGGGTTGGAAGATCCTCTGAAGGAATTAGGTGTTTAATCCTTGCGATATTCCTTAGGTGAAAGAAGGAATGTTTCACAACAGCTGAGATTTGATTCCTGAAGCTTAATTTCCCATCAATCAGTACTCCCAGGCTACGCACACAGTCTGAGTCAGGTCTGAGCTCCCTATCCTTAGCGGTGTTGGTTGAGACTGGAGCTGCTTTGCTGTTGAGCCCTGGCCCTCGATAACAAGAACCTCAGTTTTGTCAGCATTAAGTTTTAGCCAATTATTATTCATCCACTCCTGAAGCTCAGCTAAGCATGCGTTTATTTGTGGAGTAGGGTCTGTAACGCCAGGTTTGAATGACAAATATAGCTGGGTGTCATCAGCATAGCAATGATATGTCAGGCCATGTTTGTTTTTTTGTTTGGAGTACTAAATTAATGAAATTGATATTTTAAATATTTTTATATATTATAATTTTAAATATATTATATAAATTGGTATCATTTTTTATCCTGCTGGTCGCCTGATGTATGGGCACCCTAATAGGGAGCAAGCATGCAGGAGGAGGGGGAGAGTGAGAGAGACAGAGGGAAATCAGAGGGGAGAGAAACTGAGAAACAGGAGAACTCCATTCAAAAATCATGTGAAACACCTTTGTATTCCTAACGGGTCCCAGGTCACCTAACAAAAAGCTGTTAGTTGAAAACATGTAGGGGTTTATTCACTATAACAAATAGCGTGCCTTATCAGAGTTAACATGTCTTATAAGAGTCAGCGTGCCTTATCAGAGTAGCATAGCAAGCACTACGAACTTATGCCTGCTAATTGGCAATGACGAGAGCTCCATTTACCCAATCACTTTAACCACTTGAGGACCACAGTCTTTCTACCCCTTAAGGACCAGGCACTTTTTTTCCATTCAGACCACTGCAGCTTTCACGGTTTATTGCTCGCTCATACAACCTACCACCTAAATGAATTTTGGCTCCTTTTCTTGCCACTAATAAAGCTTTCTTTTGGTGCTATTTGATTGCTCCTGCGATTTTTACTTTTTATTATATTCAGCAAAAAAGACATGAATTTTGGCAAAAAAATGATTTTTTTAACTTTCTGTGCTGACATTTTTCAAATAAAGTAAAATTTCTGTATACATGCAGCGCGAAAAATGTGGACAAACATGTTTTTGATAAAAAAAAACCATTCAGTGTATATTTATTGGTTTGGGTAAAAGTTATAGCGTTTACAAACTATGGTGCAAAAAGTGAATTTTCCCATTTTCAAGCATCTATGACTTTTCTGACCCCCTGTCATGTTTCATGAGGGGCTAGAATTCCAGGATAGTATAAATACCCCCCAAATGACACCATTTTGGAAAGAAGACATCCCAAAGTATTCACTGAGAGGCATAGTGAGTTCATAGAAGATATTATTTTTTGTCACAAGTAAGCGGAAAATGACACTTTGTGACAAAAAAAAAAAAAAGTTTCCATTTCTGCTAACTTGCGACAAAAAAAAAATGAAATCTGCCACGGACTCACCATGCCCCTCTCTGAATACCTTGAAGTGTCTACTTTCCAAAATGGGGTCATTTGTGGGGTGTGTTCACTGTCCTGGCATTTTGGGGGGTGCTAAATTGTAAGCACCCCTGTAAAGCCTAAAGGTGCTCATTGGACTTTGGACCCCTTAGCGCAGTTAGGCTGCAAAAAAGTGCCACACATGTGGTATTGCCATACTCAGTAGAAGTACTATAATGTGTTTTGGGGTGTATTTTTACACATACCCATGCTGGGTGGGAGAAATATCTCTGTGAATGACAATGTTTTCATTTTTTTTACACACATATGTCCATTTACAGAGTTATTTCTCCCACCCAGCATGGGTATGTGTAAAAATACACCACAAAACACATTATACTACTTCTCCTGAGTACGGCGATACCACATGTGTGGCACTTTTTTGCACCCTAACTGCGCTAAAGGGCCCAAAGTCCAATGAGTACCTTTAGGATTTCACAGGTCATTTTGCGACATTTGGTTTCAAGACTACTCCTCATGGTTAAGCGCCCCTAAAATGCCAGGGCAGTATAGGAACCCCACAAATGACCCCATTTTAGAAAGAAGACACCCCAAGGTATTCCGTTAGGAGTATGGTGAGTTCATAGAAGATTTTATTTTTTGTCACAAGTTAGCGGAACATGACACTTTGTGAAAAAAACAATTAAAATCAATTTCCGCTAACTTGTGACAAAAAAATAAAAACTTCTATGAACTCACCATACTCCTAACGGAATACCTTTGGGTGTCTTCTTTCTAAAATGGGGTCATTTGTGGGGTTCCTATACTGCCCTGGCATTTTAGGGGCCCTAAACCATGAGGAGTAGTCTGGAAATCAAATTCCGCAAAATGACCTGTGAAATCCTAAAGGTACTCATTGGACTTTGGGCCCTTTAGCGCAGTTAGGGTGCAAAAAAGTGCCACACATGTGGTATCGCCGTACTCTGGAGAAGTAGTACAATGTGTTTTGGGGTGTATTTTTACACATACCCATGCTGGGTGGGAGAAATAACTCTGTAAATGGACAATTGTGTGTAAAAAAATCAAAAGATTGTCATTTACAGAAGTATTTCTCCCACCCAGCATGGGTATGTGTAAAAATACACCCCAAAACACATTATACTACTTCTCCCGAGTACGGCAATACCACATGTGTGGCACTTTTTTGCACCCTAACTGCGCTAAAGGGCCCAAAGTCCAATGAGTACCTTTAGGATTTCACAGGTCATTTTTGTTTCAAGACTACGCCTCACGGTTTAGGGCCCCTAAAATGCCAGGGCAGTATAGGAACCCCACTAATGACCCCATTTTACAAAGAAGACACCCAAAGGTATTCCGTTAGGAGTATGGTGAGTTCATAGAAGATTTTATTTTTTGCCACAAGTTAGCGGAAATTGATTTGAATTGTTTTTCTTCACAAAGTGTCATATTCCGCTAACTTGTGACAAAAAATAAAATCTTCTATGACCTCGCCATACACCTAATGGAATACCTTTGGTTGTCTCCTTTCTAGAATGGGGTCATTTGTGGGGTTCCTATACTGCCCTGGCATTTTAGGGGCCCTGAACCGTGAGGAGTAGTCTTGAAACCAAATGTCGCAAAATGACCTGTGAAATCCTAAAGGTACTCATTGGACTTTGGGCCCCTTAGCGCACTTAGGGTGTAAAAAAGTGCCACACATGTGGTACCGCCGTACTCAGGAGAAGAAGTATAATGTGTTTTGGGGTGTATTTTTACACATACCCATGCTGGGTGGTAGAAATATCTCTGTACATGACAATTGTTTGATTTTTTTTTACACACAATTGTCCATTTACAGAGAGATTTCTCCCACCCAGCATGGGTATGTGTAAAAATACACCCCAAAACACATTATACTACTTCTCCTGAGTACGGCGATACCACGTGTGACACTTTTTTTGCAGCCTAGGTGCGCTAAGGGGCCCAACGTCCTATTCACAGGTCATTTTGAGGCATTTGTTTTCTAGACTACTCCTCACGGTTTAGGGCCCCTAAAATGCCAGGGAAGTATAGGAACCCCACAAGTGACCCCATTTTAGAAAGAAGACACCCCAAGGTATTCCATTAGGTGTATGGCGAGGTCATAGAAGATTTTACTTTTAGTCACAAGTTAGTGAAAAATGACACTTTGTGAAAAAAAACCCCAATAAAAATCAATTTCCGCTAACTTGACAAAAAATAAAATATTCTATGAACTCGTCATACACCTAACAGAATACCTTGGGGTGTCTTTTTTCTAAAATGGGGTCACTTGTGGAGTTCCTATACCGCCCTGGCATTTTACGGGCCCAAAACCGTGAGGAGTCTGGAAACCAAATGTCTCAAAATGACTGTTCAGGGGTATAAGCATCTGCAAATTTTGATGACAGGTGGTCTATGAGGGGCTGAATTTTGTGGAACTGGTCATAAGCAGGGTGGCCTTTTAGATGACAGGTTGTATTGGGCCTGATCTGATGGATAGGAGTGCTAGGGGGGGTGACAGGAGGTGATTGATGGGTGTCTCAGGGGGTGATTAGAGGGGAAAATAGATGCACTCAATGCACTGGGGAGGTGATCGGAAGGGGGTCTGAGGGGGATCTGAGGGTTTGGCCGAGTGATCAGGAGCCCACACGGGGCAAATTAGGGCCTGATCTGATGGGTAGGTGTGCTAGGGGGTGACAGGTAGTGACAGGAGGTGATTGATGGGTGTCTCAAGGTGTGATTAGTGGGGGGAATAGATGCAAGTAATGCAATGGCGAGGTGATCAGGGCTGGGGTCTGAGGGTGTGGGCGGGTGATTGGGTGCCCTAGGGGCAGATGGGGGTCTAATCTGATGGGTAGCAGTGACAGGGGGTGATTGATGGGTGGCAATGACAGGGGCTGATTGATGGGTGGCAGTGACAGGGGGTGATTGATGGGTGATAGGTGATTGGCAGGTGATTGACAGGTGATCAGTGGGTTATTACAGGGAAGAACAGATGTAATTAATGCACTGGCGAATTGATAAGGGGGGGTCAGAGGGCAATCTGAGCGTGTTGGCGGGTGATTGGGTGCCCGCAAGGGGCAGATTAGGGTCTGATCTGATAGGAAAAAGTGAAAGGTGGTGATAGGGGGTGATTGATGGGTGATTGATGGGTAATTAGTGGGTGTTTAGAGGAGAGAATAGATGTAAACAATGGATTTGGGAGGTGATCTGATATCGGATCTGCGGGCGATCTATTGGTGTGGGTGGGTGATCAGATTGCCCGCAAGGGGCAGGTTAGGGGCTGATTGATGGGTGGCAGTGACAGGGGGTGATTGATGGGTGATTGACAGGTGATTGACAGGTTATCAGGGGGGATAGATGCATACAGTACACAGGGGGGGGGGGGGTCCTGGGGAGAATCTGAGGGGTGGGGGGGTGATCAGGAGGGGGCAGGGGGGGGGATAAAAAAAAATAGCGTTGACAGATAGTGACAGGGAGTGATTGATGGGTTATTAGGGGGGTGATTGGGTGCAAACAGGGGTCTGGGGGGTGGGCAGGGGGGGTCTGAGGGGTGCTGTGGGCGATCAGTGGGACCACCAGGGCAGGAGGCAGCCTGTATAATACACTTTGTATACATTACAAAGTGTATTATACACTTTGTAGCGGCGATCGCGGGGTTAACATCCCGCCAGCGCTTCCGTATGGCCAGCGGGATGTTACGGCGGGTGGGCGGAGCCAGTTGCCGGGGGAAGCGCGTGTCATCAATGACGCGATCGCTCCCCCGGCATAGGAAAAGGACGCAACGCCCTAAGGCGTATTGCGGTCCTTAAGGCATCCACTTTGCCGCCGCCCATGGGCTGTGGGCGGTCGGCAAGTGGTTAAAGGGCATTATCCCCGCACTTTGGCCCAATAGGCTGCCTGTCAAGTTTCCTGTCAAGTGACAGGCAGCCTATTGGGCCAATCAAAGTGCAGGGATAATGTCTTTTAAAGTGATTGGACCTGCAGGGCTACTCTGATAAGGCACGCCAACTCTGAACAGTTTTGCCAACTCTGATAAGGCACGTCAACTCTGATAAAACACATTAACTCTGATAAGGCATGCTAACTCTGATAAGGCATGTCAAAGCTGATAAGGCACGCTATTTGTTATAGTGAATCAACCCTGTAATGACTTATATGGATGTAATGTGCACAGTGTCTACAGTATTTACTCTCACAATACATCAGTTCAGGACAAAAAAGAACATTCCTTCATATCCCTGAAAAATCAAACATTGGTTCCAAAATACAGGATTATATGTTCTGGGACATCGCTTTATCGCCCATTTAGATCACCGAGATCCAAGACCAGTAATATTTTTGTAGCAGGTCAAAAACAACCAAAAAGTACTGAAGAAAAAAAACAATGATAAATAGAATTGTGCCTTACATAAAGCAGAAGCTATGCCTCATTATTCAGCTTCCCGTGAGCATTGATGAAGGCATAAGGCAATACAATACTAGAAATGCCATGGCCAGGCATACATTGAGAAACACTGCTTTAAAAAGAAGGTGCATTTTAAAAATCTCAATAGGATACAGAGGCATGTTCTGTGCACAATGACATGCCGCTGTGTCCTATTGCCGCCGCCAGTCCCCCCGGGCTCTCCTGATGCCCTTAAAAATAGCACCAGGCTAGCGACAATCTGCTTGTCTCTAGCCTTGTGTTTACCTACATATTGTCAAAAGACAAAGAAGACAGACAAAAACATTTATATCGTGCTTTTCTCCTGGCGGACTCAAAGCGCCCAAGCAGCAGCAACTAGGACACGCTCCATAGGCACTAGCAGTGTTAGGGAGTCTTGCCCAAGGTCTTCTACTAAATAGGTGCTGGCTTACTGAGCAGGCAGAGCAGAGATTCGAACCCTGGTCTCCCATGTCAGAGGCGGAGCCCTTAACCATTACACCATCCAGCCACCATCCAGCATTGCTCCCATGCCTCCTCTATTGCAGGGCTCCCCTGCCTGTGTCCCCTCGCTCCCAGTCTTCGTAAGCATCCTCCAATCGGAAGCTAAGCCGCGTCCCAGGAGGTTCTCTTGGGTCAAGGCTTAGTTTCCGATTGGAGGACGCTTACATTGGAGAAATCAGAACATTGTCGAATCACCGCCGCCAACATTTTTAAAAATCCTGCGTCGCCATAGACTTACATGACTTCCAGTCTGACGCCAGGGCCGTTTCTCGGGCAGGGCGACCGCTCTGGGCACAGACCAGCAAGTAGAAGAAGGGGGGCGCAGGCAGAAGGACATAACCGCTAGGGAGCTGGTGACCCATGGTGCAGCCTATTGCAAGAAGATGATTACCAGTGCGATCACCTTCCTTGATTCCTCCTGGGCTGCCTGCATAAGACATCAAGTCATCATCACATCACCACCGCGTGATGACACCTGATGTCCTGTAGCGGTACTGCAGGCTGTCAGTGTGCGGTGCCCATGGAAGAGTCGAGGAGTCGGCTTTCCGGGATCTCTTGGCCTGTGTGTTTTCCTGGTCCCTGCTTCCTCCTGGATGAGCAGCTGGTCACTACTAGTAAGTAGGCAGATCTACTTGTGACCTGTGGCTGTGTGACTGTCCCTAAAGCGTAAGGATTCGCAAGTCCACGGGGGTGGGGGAAGGGGGTTCAATTTTTACAGCCTCGCCCTGGGTGCAATTTAGCCTAACTGCCCTGTCCGGCACACAACGCAATTACGCGCGGTAATGTAGTTTTGGAACTGTGTCAGATCGATCACTTCCAGTGCACCGCAAGTGATATGAAAGCACCCATAGACTTTCATTGTCCTGCGGTAAATCGCCACACTGTACCGCCACAGTGAGAAAGGGGCCTGACTGTTCACTGGCCATTTGCAATTTGTTCTGCAAATACCCAACTTCTCTTAGACATAAACTTGAGTGGTTTACTCACAATTTTTAGGGTGAACACTCAAACTACTTAAAAAAAAATGTGGAGCACCAATCCATGTCTGAAACAATGACTGTTTGGTGGCGAGGACTTTTTTCCTGCAGCTTTGAGAGTAACACTGAAGAAACAAAAATCCTTTAAATAACACTTCTGAGAGGTGCCTGGCAGCTGAACACGCTGTTCCAGAAAGGTACGATTCTCACAGACAGTTACACATTTTGGGGACCAGGTGACAAGATTATTTTTAGTTACAAGTATCGGCTGCATGCTGCTTTGATGCACCATGCGGTGAATAACTGCTAAAAACAAAGAGCAGGAATTTATTTAGAAAAAAAGGGCTTAGCACAGATTCAGCGACAAGAAAGAAAATAAAATGCATTGAATGACCGTGTACAGAGGAACGGCTGTGTGTGTGTATAATACACAAGAATCCGTAACCCACCACACTGCACTTCATACAATAATAGCACTGTGCAGCACCGAAGCAGTAAAAAAGGGTGCATGATGCAAGTGGACTATATGGTGCGCCGCCATAGGCACTGATAGAAAATAGCAGTATTAGGGCACCGGAGTGGAAATTTGGGCACCATGGGTACCCAAATGCCAATATGTTATGACGTCTGGGATTTTTTTCCTTTTATTTGCCTTGGATGTGATTGTTGCTCCACGGCTTGTGAATGTGTGGGGGAGGTTTGGAAATAGGTAGGTAGTGCCTGCGGGTGGAGGGGGTATTAGGGTGGTAGTGTGTGCGGGAAGGAGTTTAGGCATTATGGAGGCAGTGTGCGCGGGGGGGGGGGGGGGAGTTTAGGTTTAGGCACTAGGTAGGTAGTGTGTACAGGGGGTTGGGGGGGGGGGTTAGGCTTAGGTATTAGGGAGGCAGTGTGTGTGCAGGGGGGGTAGTTTAGGTATTAGGGAGGTAGTGTGTGCGGGGGGGGGGGGGGGGGGTTAGGTTAATGCATTAGGGAGGTAGTGGGGTGGGGTGGGGTTAGGTTTAGGCATTAGGGAGGTAGTGTGTGCGGGGGGGGGGGGGGGTGTTAGGTTTAGGCATTAGGGAGGTAGTGTGTGCGGGGGGGGGGGGGGGTGTTAGGTTTAGGCATTAGGTAGGTAGAGTGTGCAGGTGGGGGAGGGGGGTTAGGTTAATGCATTAGGGAGGTAGTTTTTGCGGGGTGGGGGGTGTTGGAGAGGGTGTTAGGTTTAGGTATTAGGGAGAGGAGGTACTGTGTTTATGGGGAGGGAGAGTTTAGGTATCAGGGAGGAAGTGTGTGTAGGGGGGAGAGAGGGGCGGGTGTTTAGGCATTAGGCAGGTAGTGTATGGGGGGAGGGGGTTAAGGTTAGGCGTCAGGTGGGAGGGTTCTGTGTGAGAGTAGGGTTAGATTTGACCATAGTAAAATATTGGTATTTAATGTAGATATTTTGCTGGGTGCCCAAATATCCAAACGCCTTTATCTGACTACGAATCCAGCACAGTATAAGTGCATGTCAGCACAGCATCTCCCGTCTCCCGTCTCCCTGCTCAGTCAGCTCAGTTCTCGCTACACTAATCCAACACACTGACTGACACAGCGCCCACTAGAGGACTCCTCTTAGCTGGAGGGCACTGGCATATAAGAAAACCCCCTCTATTGGGCATGCTAAGTCTGCAGACATTGGTGGACAAGCTAAGCAATGCATTATTATTTCCAGCACAAGCTCCATTTTTAGAAACCTTAACCCATATACAGGGAGGTGGAGCAAACAAGCATAAGGCCTCACCCCCAAGCAATACCAGCTTACATGATTTTTAACATTAAAGCGGTATAGTGCAGGAAAAGCCATACAGAGGGATGCGAAAGTTTGGGCAACCTTGTTAATCGTCATGATTTTCCTGTATAAATCGTTGGTTGTTACGATAAAAAATGTCAGTTAAATATATCATATAGCAAGAAGTTTTGAATCAGGATGATACCATTTATATAGGAGACACACACAGTGATATTTGAGAAGTGAAATGACGTTTATTGGATTTACAGAAAGTGTACAATAATTAGGCAGGTGCATAAATTTGGGCACCACAAAAAAAGAAATGAAATCAAAATTCAGTAGATCCTCCTTTTGCAGAAATTACAGCCTCTAGACGCTTCCTGTAGGTTCCAATGAGAGTCTGGATTCTGGTTGAAGGTATTTTGGATCATTCCTCTTTACAAAACATCTCTAGTTCATTCAGTTTTGATGGCTTCCGAGCATGGACAGCTCTCTTTAACTCACACCACAGATTTATATTATATTTAGGTCTGGGGACTGAGATGGCCATTCCAGAACATTGTACTTGTTCCTCTGCATGAATGCCTTTGTGGATTTTGAGCAGTGTTTAGGGTCGTTGTCTTGTTGAAAGATCTAGCCCTGGCGCAGCTTCAGCTTTGTCACTGATTCCTGCACATTGGTCTCCAGAATCTGATGATACTGAGTGGAATCCATGCGTCCCTCAACATTGACTGATTCCCAGTCCCTGCACTGGTCACACAGCCCCATAGCATGATGGAACCACCACCATATTTTACTGTAGGTAGTAGGTGTTTTTCTTGGAATGCTGTGTTCTTTTTCCTCCATGTATAATGCCCCTTGTTATGCCCAAATAACTAAATTTTAGTTTCATCAGTCCACAGCACCTTATTCCAAAATGAAGCTGGCTTGTCCAAATGTGCTTTAGCATACCTTAAGCGGCTCTGTTTGTGCTGTGGGCAGAGAAAAGGCATCCTCTGCATACAGCATCTCCTTGTGTAAAGTGCGCCGAATGGTTGAACGATGCACAGTGACTCCATCTGCAGCAAGATGATGTTGTAGGTCTTTGGTGCTGGTCTGTGGGTTGACTCTGACTGTTCTCACCATTTGTCGCTTCTCTTTATCCGAGATTTTTTTTGGTCTGCCAGTTCGAGCCTTAACTTGAACTGAGCCTGTGGTCTTCCATGTCCTCAATATGTTTCTAACTGTGGAAACAAACAGCTGAAATCTCTGAGACAGCTTTCTGTTTCCTTCCCCTAAACCATGATGGTGAACAATCTTTGTCTTCAGGTCATTTGAGAGTTGTTTTGAGACCCCCATGTTGCTACTCTTCAGAGAAAATTAAAAGAGGAGGGAAACTTACAACTGACCCCTTTAAATACTCTCTCTCATAATTTGATTCACCTGTGTATGTAGGTCAGGAGTCACTGAGCTTACCAAGCCAATTTGAGTTCCAATAATTAGTTCTAAAGGTTTTTGAATCAATAAAATGACAACAGTGCCCAAATGTATGCACCTGCCTAATTTTGTTTAAACAATTATTGCACACTTTCTGTAAATCCAATAACCTTCATTTCACTTCTCAAATATCACTGTGCGTGTCTCCTATATGATATATTAAACAGACATTTTTTATCGTAATAACCAACGATTTATGCAGGAAAATCATGACAATTAACAAGGTTGCCCAAACTTTCGCATCCCACTGTATGTATTTCTTTTTATACAATACCAGTTTCCTGGCTGTCCTACTGATCTTTCTGGCATCAGTAGTATCTGAATCACACAACTGAAACAAGCATGTGGCAAAATCCAGTCAAACATCTGACCTGCATGCTTGTTCAGGGTCTTTCGCTTAAAGGATTTAAAGGGATACTGTAGGGGGTTCGGGGGGAAATGAGTTGAACTTACCTGAGGTTTCTAATGGCCCCCCGCAGACATCTTGTGCCCGCGCAGCCACTCCCCGATGCTCCGGCCCCGCCTCCGGTTCACTTCTGGAATTTCAGACTTTAAAGTCTGACCGAGGAGTCCAAGATACTCCTAAATAATCCAATATCTCTTGAAGAAATATCCAGTAGCATTGGAAAACTTAAGACCCGAAAAGCTCCTGGTCCTGACGGACTCACAGCCCTTTACTACAAAAAATTCCAAAATATACTTTCCCCTCACCTCCAATCCTTCCTCAACTCACTAATGAAAAAAGAACTAACACACTCTGAATTTTTGGACGCCTTTATCACCCTAATCCCGAAACCTAACAGAGACCCGCTTCAGCCCAAGAATTATAGGCTGATCTCACTTCTCAACATCGACTACAAAATCTTTACAGCTATCTTAGCCCGAAGGATAAATAAACTATTACCCTTTATCATTAAAAACGACCAGGTAGGCTTTATCCCATTCAGACAGGCCACAGATAGTGTTAGGAAGAATGTAGCCATAATTACTCATGCAAACAAAACTAAGAGACCACTCATGACCCTAACATTAGATATCGAAAAAGCTTTCGATATGATAGCCTGGCCCTATATGTTCGACGTATTATCCCATTTGGGCCTGCCCGACTCGTATACACACTGGCTGACCCAAATATACTCTACACCTCACACATCCCTTAAACTACCAGGCTCCCCAAACACTCCAATTAACATTCAAAGAGGGACCAGACAAGGCTGCCCCCTTTCTCCAGCGATCTTCGCCATCATTATAGAACCACTAGCTTCTTATCTTAGACAGAACACTTCCATCCAGGGCTACACGATATCGGGTGAAGAATTTAAACTTAGCCTCTTTGCCGACGATATCCTACTCACCATAACAAACCCTCACATATCAATCCCTAACCTAATGAAGGCCTTAAAATTCTTCGAAGGAATTTCGGGACTAAGACTCAACTATGACAAGTCAGAAGCAATGTACTGTAACTATGAGAGGGCTAAAGCTTTAGCCATCTCTAAACAGCATAATTTTCAACACCGGGACCATTTCATCCAGTACCTGGGAATTAAACTTACGGTACTAATGAATACAATCAATTGTACCATAAAAACTACACGCCTCTGTATCGGGAGCTGATCACCCTGCTCAGGTCGTGGAACACCTATAAAATTTCTTGGGCGGGGAGGATCACGAGTGTAAAAATGACACTTCTTCCCAAAATATTATACTATTTTAGAGTGCTCCCAACCCCAATCAAAAAACATGATATCCTAATTCTGCAGAAAGAAATATCCAAATTCATCTGGGCTGGGAAAAAGCCCCGAATATCCCGCAAAATACTTCACTGGCATAAGAAAGAAGGAGGCCTTTCGGTCCCCAACCTCACTCTATACTACAAGGCTGCACAACTGGCGATCCTCCCTACCATCTACAGTGAGGCTCATGCTCCTAGATGGGTATCCCTAGAAAACCTCCTCATCTTCCCCCTAACATGGAAGGGTATCTTGTGGTCACATACCACGGATACAGCCCCAATACGGAACAATTCTATTATAACATACCACACTCTAAAAATCTGGAGATCAACCAGATTTATAGCCTCTTTCCAATCTAAGCCGTCGATTTTAACCGAAATTAAATCTAACCCAGATTTCCCCGAAGGTCTCCAGGCACCGTCCTTCTCATGGTGGTCATCAGACGCCCAACCTACAATTAAAACATACCTAGCCCGAGGGATGATCCCCACGTGGAAACAGCTATTAGATATCACGAGGCCTAGGATTTCAGCCTGGCTCAACATAAGACAACTATATATCATTTCTTAACTAAATTAGCTAAACCAGGTACTTTCATCCAACCCTCACGTTTTGAAAGCCTATGCCTCCATGACCCAATGCAAAAAGGAGTATTCACGTATATTTACTCGATCCTTAACTCCCCTCCAACGAATCATACACACCAATACCAAGCACAATGGGAAAGAGATCTTCGCTCACAACTTAAAGAAGAGGAGTGGACTCAGTGCCTGGAGACCTTATCTAGGGGTGGCCTTCAAACAACACATATGGAAGTGTCCCTACGATTACTACATCGCATATATCTGGTCCCCCACAAGCTCCACCAGATAGACCCAACGAAAAGCCCACTCTGCTTCAGGGGATGTAAGGTCACGGGCACATTATACCACATCTGGTTCACCTGCCCTAGGGTGTCTCGCCTCTGGGGAAGATTACGCCACCTTATCAATAATACAATTCCTAAACCTATCCCACTGGACCCCAAAATATTCCTTCTAGGATACAAGCCTAAGGTATTATTGTATGCCCAACACAAACTTGTGCCATTTATTGCATGTGCTGCTAAAACTCATATTGCAGCCAACTGGCTTTCACCACACCTCTCCTACCCTCAAGTAATCAATAGCATAAATTCTATAATGACCTGTGAACGCATCAATGCCATAATTAACGATAGAATGCCCCAATTCCAAAAAGTCTGGGAACCCTGGTCAACTAACAAACTCTCTAAGGGTACCCAAGCACTGCTGGACCTCACATCCCCCCCCCTGTTAACTCTGGACAGCCCAAACATACTACCAAAGGGCCGTTGTACCTGACCATAAAGGTTCACCCATTGGAGGTACGTGGAACTCCGGACCTATATAATCTCCTTAGACTCTTAGCTACAACCAACCATGCCATAGAACTGACCGTGCTATGTTCTCATGATTTATATGTTACTTCAGTGTTTTTGTTAAAACTATTTTATCACATTCTAGAACTGACCTTTTTAGAACGTAACTGTAAACTTTATACCATGTGTTTTATATGATATCTGTCGCCCATGTTGGGCCAACACAGATATGTTATTTTATGCTGTAATGTTCCTTCTGCTACCTTGGCACTCGAGTGCCTAATAAAAGTTTTTGAAACTAAAGTCTGAAAACCACTGCACCTGCGTTGCCGTGTCCTCGCTCTGCTGACGTCACCAGGAGTGTACTGCACAGACACAGACCATACTGGGCTTGCGCAGTATGCTCCTGGTGACATCAGCAGGATCGAGGACACGGCAACGCAGGCGCAGTGGTTTTCAGACTTTAAAGTCTGAAATTCCAGAAGTGAACCGGAGGCGGGGCCGGAGCATCGGTGAGTGGCTGCGTGGGTACAGGATGTCTGCGGGGGACCATTAGAAGCCCCGGGTAAGTTCAACTCATTTTCCCCCGACCCCCTACAGTGTCCCTTTAAGGTAAACAATCAGCATAACAGCCGGTAACTGGTATTGTTTAATGTGTTCTCTATCTGTATATTTTCTGCACATCATTTGGGTTCTACTGTTCTTTATCTATACATTTTCTGCTCTGCATTTGTATTCTGTTTATTAATAATTCTTATGTTTTTTATGTTTGTTCTTCATTTGTTTATTTTATGTTCATATTCTGTTTATTATCTGTATTTTTCGTTGTTTTAACTGTGTTCTTAATTTGTACGTTTTCAGTTCATCATTTGTTTTCTGCTCCTCATCTGCATTTTTTTGGGGAGTTTTTTTTATATCTGTGCACTGTCTATTTATCATTCGTGTTCTGCATGTCAACTATCATTTTTTTGTTTTCTTCCTATGTAGTTTTTGTGTTTTTTCTTCTGTACATTTTCCATTCTTTGTCTTTATTCTTCTGGCTTCAAGATCACTGCTGCCTAGTGCTTGTCCTTAGCAGCGGCATATCTAGAGGGGTGCAGGCATGGCCCGTGCCATGGGCGCGCACAGCAACATGGGTGCCAATGGCGTCAATTCACCAGAGGTTACCAACCTATTTATCTCTTGGGAGGTAATTTACCTCCTATGATATCTCCAAATAGCAATTCTCCAGAAGTATAGGGGAAAATATCGACAGAGAGAAATGCAAGAGATAAATGTGAGATAAGTATGAGATAAATAAGTTATAGTTAGTAGTTAGTTTTTCTCCAAATCACGATTCACCAGGGAAGAAAGGGGGTGTGGCCATTCGTTATTTTTTCATCTCTTTATCCCCTGAATGAACCTGGAGATAGCGTGGTTTTCACACAGCAGCTGCTGCTGTGGAAGATGGAGCCTTTTGAGCTTACTCTGTTAGGCCTGGTGCACACCAAAAACTGCTAGCAGATCCGCAAAATGCTAGCAGATTTTGAAACGCTTTTTCTTATTTTTCTGTAGCGTTTCAGCTAGCATTTTGCGGTTTTGTGAAGCGTTTTTGGTGTAGTAGATTTCATATATTGTTACAGTAAAGCTGTTACTGAACAGCTACTGTAACAAAAACCGCCTGGCAAACCGCTCTGAAGTGCCATTTTTCAGAGCGGTTTGCGTTTTTCCTATACTTAACATTGAGGCAGAAACGCCTCCACAATCCAAAATCTGCAGCAGCCCGGGAGTATGCGTTTCTGCAAAACGCCTCCCGCTCTGGTGTGCACCAGCCCATTGAAATACATTACCCAAGCGTATCCGCAGCCGCAAGCGGATCACAAAACGCAGCCGAACCGCTCTGGTGTGCACTAGGCCTTAGAGCTTGCTTCTACTATGAGGAGACGAAGGTGCAGGAGGAAGGTCTGTTTAATCGCCCTTCGTATTTTTCGTGAGAGAACAGTTCTTGATAATTTTACTGAGACAGAGGTGGTGAAGAAGTTCAGACTCACTCGTGATATGATTTATGATATGATCCGGCAGTAAAAGGCGGGAATACTCTGGTCACGTAGTGGTAAAACTCCGCCTCCTACCCACAATGCTTCACTTTCAAGCTTACAGAGAGGAAAAGTATCCCATGTAAATCATTAATACCGATTACCTAACTCTCTGCTTTCTCACACTTTCCTCATGCATATCTCTCCATTATCCCCTGCTATCGAACATTTTTCTCTCTATCCTCTCACACTGGTGAATTGACTCCAGAGTGTTAAAATACCTCATGAGATAAACTACCTACCTTTTTTCTCTTAGTAAATCCTCTCTGGTGAATTGACGCCAATGTCTCCTCCTGTGCTGCACTGCCCTGCCCTGCCTCTATGTCTCCACATTACTCAGATCAGATTAATTCTGCTATCTGGGAACAATGGCTATTTAATTTATGTATGTAAGGCGCACTTAGCTTTGTGTTAGAAAAGAGGACAGAGGTGGAATAAAGAGATATTTCCTAAAAAGAAACTTCAGCAATACCCAGAGCCAAAAAAACACAGGCAACCATAACACATGTACACAGGAAAGGAGGCCGTTTTTAAAGGGGAAGGGGGCTCTGAGTGGGGGAGGGTGGGGCGCAATTTCAGCTACGATACTCCCTTGGTCCTTAGTAAATCAGGTCCATGGAGAGGAGTGCTGGTCACACATGAATAAATATAGGATTGATTTTCTTTGCCGTCACTAACAAATCAACCACTTGCAAAATAATGTGAGCATTCCTTTCTAATTTTTTATTGATTATTTCTAATCTGCGGTGGGAATAATCAACACTGAATTTCCCACTGGTCTGATCATTTCATATCAAAATTATGGCTGACTGGCTGACCACGTTGTCCCTCAGGTAGCTGCTGGGATTAAAGAGGATTATAGAGATAGGAAACCAGAAAGAAGTGAGGGGTGGAAGATAAACGGAAGAAGAGAATGATAAAAGAGCAAATAGAGAGACCAAGAGGAGAGTGAGATGGAGAGTGCAACCTCTGTGCTCTGCGAGCCCCATCCACTTAAAGAGGAACTCCAGTGAAAATCGATTGAAATGCAGTGTTGCGCCATTCGATCCAATGCAACGCTATGAGCCATCGATCTGCTGCCAGCAGCCCATCGACCTAGATTTTCCGCACGGACCGATCAGGTAAATCGTTCGGGTGATCGATCATGCTTCCTGCTGCAACGATTTCTAACTGATTCAATCAGAGCGCTCGAATCGGCCATATATTGATGGCAGAAATGGACCAGTGTATTGACCCCTTTAGTGAGTACATTTGAAGTCGGCGCCGGTAGACTTGGGCGCAAGATACAGCCGGTATATGGCTGATCCTGCTTCTGCACAAGTTCGGGCCGAATTCATTACTATTCCCCCTCCAGGCCGCCATGGATAGTGGGGGAATGAAATAATTTGGCTTCCAGCGATTGCTGGAAGCCGAATTATTATGATTTTTAAGCAACCTCGGCTCCGTCCTCTGATGGCTCCGACGTTACTCACTGAGCGCCGCTATAGACTGCGCCCAAATCTAGCAGCGCTGAAAAGCACTGCTCCACTCTTTAGGGGCTGTGGAGGTTTGTTGGGAGTCACTGCAATGCTGGGTAGACACAATGGTTAGACAGTACAGGCACTCCTAAAAGGCGGATGTGATCTTAAAGTGGACCCAAATTAAAAATACAAGATTTCAGAAATAAAATCTATTTCTAAATTATAATAATAAATAGCAGCCTTTTTTCAACTGCATGATGACAAATATAAAATATCTTACATTTATTAGAGAAACCCCTCCCTTCCTTTCATATTGCCGGGACAAAATCCTGCAGACTGGTGGAGTAGGTGGTGTCCAGCAAAGGAGGAATTGCGAATGGCTGCCACCTGTATAACCCTAGTTATGAAAAGAGAAGGGTGAAAAGCATGCACTGAAATGCACATAGGCTTGAAGGAGTGTTTATTTATCTTTGTATGTGTCAGAGTGGTGCAACTAAATATTTTGAATTAAAAAAATGTTTGGTTTGGGTCTGCTTTAAGTGTTGATGCTGCTGCCAGAGGCTCCTACTCCACAGAAGGTGCACAAAGAGTTGATACGATAAAACCTTGGTGCTTGAAACAATAAATATTTTAATCTTGGTTGCTATACCCAAATCAACACATTCCTGTATCAGATGAGATCATGTTCACTCTCCAAAGCTCGATCAGTTTTGGTGCAAAAGTGAGGAAGTTGCAAGGCTAAAACTGATTGGGATTTAGAGAGTGGGGATTAGCTCATTTAAAGGGGAACTGCAGTGTAAATAATGTAATGTAAAAAAAAAAAGTGCTTAATTTTTACAATAATTATTTATAAATGATTTAGTCAGTGTTTGCTCATTGTAAAATCTTTCTTCTCCCTGATTTACATTCTGACATTTATCACATAGCGACATATTTACTGCTGGCAGGTGATGTCTGTGGAAGGAAATGCTGCTTATTTGGCAGTTGGAAACCGATGTTATGTACCAGAATGCAATAAGGCTCCCCCAGTGTGATGTCTGTATCTAGGTAAGTGCTGATGTCACACTGTGGGAGGGGTTTCACCACAATGTCAGCCATTCAGAGCCCCCTGATGATCCGTTTGAGAAAAGGAATAGATTTCTCCTGGGAAAGGGGGTATCAGCTACTGATTGGGATGAAGATCAATCCTTGGTTACAGTTTCTCTGTAATACTTATGAACCTGTATGTGACTATTAAAGAGGAAATGTAACCAAGGATTGAACTACATCCCAATCAGAAGCCGATATCAACTTTCAATTCCCACCCAGATTGAAGTATTCATTGTTGCAAGCGCTGAGGTTTTATCTACTGGAAACTTGTTTACAGTGGCGTAGCTAAGGAGCTGTGGGCCCCGATGCAAGTTTTACAATGGGGCCCCCAAGCACTCTATACATAACAATTGATACTGCTCACCAAAACCTGCCAATGGCAACTACAGTGTCAGAGGTGCAAGAAGACAAGACAAGACAAGACAAGACAAATAACATTTATATTGCGCTTTTCTCCTTGCGGACTCAAAGCGCCAGAGCAGAGCAGCAGCCACTAGGGCGCGCTCTATTGGCAGTAGCAGTGTAAGGGAGACTTGCCAAAGGTCTCCTACTGAATTAGTGCTGGCTTACTGAACAGGCAGAGCCGAGATTCAAACCCTGGTCTCCTGTGTCAGAGGCAGAGCCCTTAACCATTACACAAGAAGGGGATGGGGAACAGTTTGTTAATGATTACCACTATTCAAAGTATCTATAGAAGAGATTTTTACAAGCACAGGACCAATAGAGAGCTTATACTATAGTTGAGGGAGGGCCCCTCTAACCCAAGGGCCCCGATGCGGTCGCTACCTCTGCAACCCCTATTGCTACGCCCCTGCTTGTTTAAGTCTATAGGCCTCAATTCACTAAGCTTATCTCCTGTCTTTAATAACTCTTCTAGAGTTATCACCATGGTGATAAGGCATGTAGTATTCTGGAAACATTTTACCTCAGGCAAACCTAAAGTTAACTCTTCTGTCTTTAAGTTAACTCTTCAATCCTTAAAATAACTCCAGAGTTAAAGACAGGCTGTTTATTAACTGTGTGTGAAAATAACTACAGAGGAGGTAAATTAACTACAGAAGAGGTAACTTAAGGAATGAAAAGATAAAATAACTCTCTCACTGTGTGGAGGTAAGTTACCTCTTGCCTTATTATCTCCAGCATGATCTTAGTGAATTGAGGCCATTGGCAGGTGTATCTTTCTTCTGTCCATATTTCTCTCAAGCAACAGCCCCCGTTCTATCTCTTAGTTCTCTCTGAACTTTAGGAAAGTGATACTAAATACGTGAGTTGTTGAAAGGTGAGATGCCTTCACTTTATCCCCAGATATAGAGGGATTTCTCACACTCCTTCTCTAATTCTTGGAAATCTGCAGACGGCTTTACTGAAGCAGTAAATGTTCTAAGAGGGGCTGGAGCTCACTGAGTGCTTCATGGCATCACCAGGGAGAGCAGCAGCAGCCACGAGCGGGGAGCCTGTGGCCTAATTGTGCCAGTTCCGTCACCGGTCCTCACGAAAATATCCCCTCATTAAAGGAACAACGTGCAGCTCCCAAAACCCGCAGCGTTCCTCTTCCACGTCGGGAGAAGTTTCATTCTCTTTCACATGGAGAGAAGAGAAGCGTTGGGCTGCTGGAAGCTTCTCTGAATGCGCTGAAGTACAACCCCCAGCAGAGGATGGCAGAGGATGGATGCAGGAGGAAGGGATGGTTGCTGGATTCTGCGAATTAAGAATTCCGCGATTCCGGCCAGAATTTGGTGATTCTGTTCCGTTATGACGGAACGGAGTTGGTATATCACTATAGCGGAATTTCCACGGAAAAATATGAATTTCCGCTGAATTTTACGGAATGCAATTTTTTTTTCCGACCAAACTGATTTTTGCCTAATAATAAGAATTTCCGCTCGATAGACTTCCTCCTTTCCTCCCCTCCTTCTCTGGAGGAGGAGGGTCTTGTCTTCAAGGGAATTGTAGGATTTCAAAAGCCAGCTCACATACATTGGCCGGGAATCAAACCCAGGTTTAGTGCTTGGTAGGCAGCTCTCCTCACCACTATACCACCACTACATGCTGAAGCCAGCCTAGCATGTACCATTATGCCATACATTGGCCAGGAATCGAACCCAGGCCTACCGCTTGGTAGGCTGCTATCCTAAACTTTTCCCTGGAAGACAAGACCCTCCTCCGGAGAAGGAGGAGGAGGGAGGAAGGGAGGAGGGGAAAAAGAACTAGGGAACAGACAATAGGTTCTATGGGCTACCATTTAGCATAAACAAGGTTCCATTTGCGATTACTTTAATATTTCTGCCGGAATCCGGAATGCCGCAGAATTTCGCAAAAAAAGAGACAGATTTTCATAGCGACGGAATTAGGCGCTGGCGGAATCCGTGAATTCCGGCAGAACGGAATTTGCTCTTTCCGATCATCCCTAGCAGGAGGTGGGAATCCAGCTGGAGATCAGTGTGATCTGTTCCTTCTCAAAGTCCAGCAAACCCAAAGTAACCAGTGGAACATCAGAAGGTCTGGTAACTGCCATTTATCGGTGACAGACTGACAGGGACGGATCTAGGGGGGGGCAAGCGGGTATCTTGCCCCAGGTGCAGTTTGTTAAATTCTTAAAAAAGGCGGCAAAATGAATGGTAGTTTAGGCACCAAAACCTGACCTTTAGGCGCCAAAACCTGACTATGCCCCAGGCGCAACTTGATCTTGATCCGTCCCTGCTGACTGATGGGTGGGACACCCCAACTTTCCTGCCTGAAGGAATCTTGTCTTGGAAAAGGTATAAGCCAGGAATATCCAAAGTCCGGCCCAGGGGCCAAATACGGCCCGCCGAGCCTTTTCTTTGTGGCTCGGGTTCCCAAAGCTTTCTACAAGTGGACCTGAGCTCTGAACTCCTCTCTGCTCTAAAAGATACACAAACAGCATAATAACCTTTAAACAAAAAACATTTCTTTGTTACAGCGCATACAAATCCTAAAATGAATTTGCACAGTTTCTACTTCCTGATTCAGGGAAGCAGACATATTGTTTACAGCCTGTGCTTTCAAATAGGCTTATCTGTGCCATAGGCAGTCATGTGACACAGAGAAGGATCAAATTACATGTTGGGATTAGACACAAATGAGGGGGAATTAAACAGGCTAAACTCTCTAAATACATTCAGGGTGCATTACTTTACATTTTCCTTCTGTCCTGTGCAAGAGTTCAGGTCCACTTTAATTCCATGCAGCTCACAGGCTGTAGCTGTTGTGCTGCATGCAGGGGCCACCTTGTGTGGCCACTCTGCCTATGTATTTGCTTTCCTGTATCAGCCAGACAGCCACCACTGTAGCGGTATCAACCACTGATTAGCAGCCACCACTATGCCAGCAGCAGTAACAGACACTGATTAGCAGCCACCACTATGCCAGCAGCAGTAACAGACACTGATTAGCAGCTGCCACTGTGCCAGCAGCAGTAACAGCCACTGATTAGCAGCTGCCACCGTGCCAGCAGCAGTAACAGCCACTGATTAGCAGCCGCCACTATGCCAGCAGCAGTAACAGCCACTGATTAGCAGCTGCCACCGTGCCAGCAGCAGTAACAGCCACTGATTAGCAGCCGCCACTATGCCAGCAGCAGTAACAGCCACTGATTAGCAGCCACCACTATGCCAGCAGCAGTAACAGCCACTGATTAGCAGCCACCACTATGCCAGCAGCAGTAACAGCCACTGATTAGCAGCCACCACTGTGCCAGCAGCAGTAACAGCCACTGATTAGCAGCTGCCACCGTGCCAGCAGCAGTAACAGCCACTGATTAGCAGCCGCCACTATGCCAGCAGCAGTAACAGCCACTGATTAGCAGCCACCACTATGCCAGCAGCAGTAACAGCCACTGATTAGCAGCCACCACTATGCCAGCAGCAGTAACAGCCACTGATTAGCAGCCACCACTGTGCCAGCAGCAGTAACAGCTACTGATTAGCAGCCGCCACTGTGCCAGCAGCAGTAACAGCCACTGATTAGCAGCCACCACTCTGCCAGCAGCAGTAACAGCCACTGATTAGCAGCCACCACTGTGCCAGCAGCAGTAACAGCCACTGATTAGCAGCCACCACTGTGCCAGCAGCAGTAACAGCCACTGATTAGCAGCTGCCACTGTGCCAGCAGCAGTAACAGCCACTGATTAGCAGCCACCACTGTGCCAGCAGCAGTAACAGCCACTGATTAGCAGCCACCACTGTGCCAGCAGCAGTAACAGCCACTGATTAGCAGCCACCACTCTGCCAGCAGCAGTAACAGCCACTGATTAGCAGCTGCCACTGCCAGCAACAGTAACAGCCACTGATTAGCAGCCGCCACTGTGCCAGCAGCAGTAACAGCCACTGATTAGCAGCCGCCACTATGCCAGCAGCAGTAACAGCCACTGATTAGCAGCCACCACTATGCCAGCAGCAGTAACAGCCACTGATTAGCAGCCACCACTATGCCAGCAGCAGTAACAGCCACTGATTAGCAGCCACCACTGTGCCAGCAGCAGTAACAGCTACTGATTAGCAGCCGCCACTGTGCCAGCAGCAGTAACAGCCACTGATTAGCAGCCACCACTCTGCCAGCAGCAGTAACAGCCACTGATTAGCAGCCACCACTGTGCCAGCAGCAGTAACAGCCACTGATTAGCAGCCACCACTGTGCCAGCAGCAGTAACAGCCACTGATTAGCAGCTGCCACTGTGCCAGCAGCAGTAACAGCCACTGATTAGCAGCCACCACTGTGCCAGCAGCAGTAACAGCCACTGATTAGCAGCCACCACTGTGCCAGCAGCAGTAACAGCCACTGATTAGCAGCCACCACTCTGCCAGCAGCAGTAACAGCCACTGATTAGCAGCTGCCACTGCCAGCAACAGTAACAGCCACTGATTAGCAGCCGCCACTGTGCCAGCAGCAGTAACAGCCACTGATTAGCAGCCGCCACTGTGCCAGCAGCAGTAACAGCCACTGATTAGCAGCCGCCACAGTGCCAGCAGCAGTAACAGCCACTGATTATCAGCCGCCACTGTGCCAGCAGCAGTAACAGCTACTGATTAGCAGCCGCCACAGTGCCAGCAGCAGTAACAGCCACTGATTAGCAGCTGCCACTGTGCCAGCAGCAGTAACAGCCACTGATTAGCAGCCGCCACAGTGCCAGCAGCAGTAACAGCCACTGATTATCAGCCGCCACTGTGCCAGCAGCAGTAACAGCTACTGATTAGCAGCCGCCACAGTGCCAGCAGCAGTAACAGCCACTGATTAGCAGCCGCCACAGTGCCAGCAAGCAGTAACAGCTACTGATTAGCAGCCGCCACAGTGCCAGCAGCAGTAACAGCCACTGATTAGTAATTAGCAGCTGCCACTGTGATAACTGCACATTATTATTATTATTTAGTATTTATATATTGTCTTGTCACTTAACTGTCCCTCAGAGGAGCTCACAATCGAGTCCCTACCATAGTCATATGTGTATGTATGTATCGTGTAGTGTATCTCTCATACTCTAGGGCCAATTTAGAGGGAAGCCAATTACCTTATATGTATGTTTTTGGAATGTGGGAGGAAACCGGAGTGTCTGGAGGAAACCGACGCAGGGACACGGGGAGGACAAACAAACTCCGTGCAAATAGTGCCCTGGCTGGGAACTGCACAAAGTATATGGCTTATTTCCCATGGAAATGGTTTGACAAAATGTGAGGGCTTGTTTCCACTGTTGCGACGCGATTTCGGCCGCATTCCGACGCTTGTAAAAACGCATGCGGATGCGTTTCCACATGCGTTTTTACCCGCGATTTCGCCTGCGATTTCGCATGGCAGGGTGCCATGCGAAATTAACCATGACACTGCCAGGGCTAAATAAAATTGAAAAAGGTGCGAAATCGCACGCGAAATCGCGGGTAAAAACGCATGTAACAAACGCATGCGTTTTTACTATTAAATACATTAGCGGCGATTCGCACGGATTCCCGACGCAGGCGAAATCGTTGGCTCTTTTGTGCGTTTTTTTCACGCTGAAAAAAACGCACCTCAACAACGCTACAGTGGAAACAGGCCCATCCACTTGTATTACATGTGCGGATCTGCATGCGTTGGACGCATGCAGATTCGCGATAGTGGAAACGAGCCCTGACAGGCATAGTCTACCTAATGGCAATCAGCAAAAATGGTGTTAAATTTGGTAGTTTAGTCCCCTAAGCCCTCAAGAAAAGCTATCTGGCCCTTTGCCTAAAAAGTTTGGACACCGGGGCGTAGCAATAGGGGGTGCAGAGGTTGCTACCGCATCGGGGCCTTTGGGCCCAGAGAGGCCCCGACTACAGTATTAGCTCTCTATTGGTCCTGTGCTCATAATAATGACTTCTATAGATACTTTGAATAGTGGTAATCATTAATAAGCTGTTCCCCATCCCCTTCTTGCACCTCTGACACTGTAGTTACCATTGGCAGGTTTTGGTGCGTCGTATCAATTGTTATGTATAGAGTGCTTGGGGGGCCCCATTGTAAAACTTGCATTGGGGCCCACAGCTCCTTAGCTACCGTTTGGACACCCCTGGTCTAAGTTCTATGGTGAGAACCATGGCCATTGCTACCATTATCCTTTGTTTATAAAATACCAACATACTGCAGAGTGCTTTAAATTAAAGGGATACTGTAGGGGGGTCGGGGAAAAATGAGTTGAAGTTACCCGGGGCTTCTAATGGTCCCCCGCAGACGTTCTGTGCCCGCGCAGCCACTCACCGATGCTCCGCCCCCGCCTTCGGTTCACTTCTGGAATTTCAGACTTTAAAGTCTGAAAACCACTGTGCCTGCATTGCCGTGTCCTCGCTCCCGCTGATGTCACCAGGAGCGTACTATGCAGGCACAGACCATACTAGGCTTGTGCTATACACTCCTGGTGACATCAGCGGGAGCGAGGACATGGCAACGCAGGCGCAGTGGATTTCAGACTTTAAAGTCTGAAATTCCAGAAGTGAACCGAAGGCGGAGGCGGAGCATCGGTGAGTGGCTGCGCAGGCACAGGATGTCTGCGGGGGGCGGAGCATCGGTGAGTGGCTGTGCAGGCACAGGATGTCTGCGGAGGGCGGAGCATCGGTGAGTGGCTGCGCAGGATGTCTGCGGAGGACCGTTAGAAGCCCCGGGTAAGTTGAACTCATTTTCCCCCGACCCCCTACAGTATTCCTTTAAAACATATGGGCAGTTTCTCAATGCCTGTCCATCTCTTCTTGTCCGGGAGGTGCAGAGATCACGTGATCACTGGCAGAGTTATCTATATATATATATATATATATATATATATATATATATATATATATATATATATATATATATATATATATATATATATATATATATATATCCAATCTTCAATCTTCACCTCCCACCTGCTCACAACCTACTCCTTCTCCACCCTATCCCCTCACCTCCTTCACTCCTACTACCACTGAGGAGGTCAACCACCTACTGCAGACTTCCCATACCACTACCTCCCCCCTTGACCCTATCCCTTCTGATCTACTTCAGCCTCACTTCACGGATCTGGCCCCAGTCCTCACTACCATGTTTAACCTCTCCCTATCCACAGGCACCTTCCCCTCAGACTTCAAGCAGGCCACTGTACTGCCTCTGCTCAAGAAACCCTCCCTCAACCCCTCGCTACCCTTCAACTACCGCCCGATCTCCCTCCTCCCCTTCGCCTCAAAACTCCTTGAGCGTCTGGTTCACAAACGCCTGACCCAGTACCTCAATGCCAACTCACTACTAGACCCACTGCAATCTGGATTTCGGCCTGCCCACTCAACTGAAACGGCTCTCACCAAAGTGGTCAATGACCTTGCCTTAGCTAAAGCTGAAGGTAAATACACCATTCTCCTCCTCCTTGACCTTTCAGCAGCTTTTGATACAGTAGATCATCCCCTACTCCTCCAGTCCCTCCAATCCATGGGCATTCACGATCTCGCCCTGACCTGGCTTTCATCCTACCTCTCCAACCGCTCCTTCACGACCTCCTTCAATGAGTCCTCGTCCACCCCCAACCACCTCTCAGTGGGAGTCCCCCAAGGCTCGGTCCTTGGCCCCCTACTGTTCTCCCTATACACATCCTCCATTGGCAAGGTTATCTCCTCCATGGGTTTTAACTATCATCTGTATGCAGATGACACCCAAATCTATCTCCACACCCCTGACATATCCACCACTACCATGGACAAGGTCTCCTCCTGCCTATCTGCCATCTCCTCCTGGATGTCCGCTAGGTTCCTAAAACTAAATCTAGACAAAACGGAATTTATGATCTTCCCACCCCGGTCATCCCTGGACCTCCCAGATAGTGTTGGGCGAACAGTGTTCGCCACTGTTCGGGTTCTGCAGAACATCACCCTGTTCGGGTGATGTTGGAGTTCGGCCGAACACCTGACGGTGCTCGGCCAAACCGTTCGGCCATATGGCCGAACTAAGAGCGCATGGCCGAACGTTCCCCGAACGTTCGGCTAGCGCTGTGATTGGCCGAACGGGTCACGTGGTTCGGACCCGAACGCGCTCTGATTGGCCGAACTGTCACGTGGTTCGGGTAAATAAATACCCGAACCACGTCATATCTCCGCCATTTGTCTGTGGGTTTAGCTTTGGGTAGGCAGGCAGGGTAGTTCGCGCTCCAGCCACGCTAGCCAGGGTCCCCCCCAGTCATTGTGTGTCGCTGCTGGGAACAGTAGTACACCGCTCGTTCAGCCACACTATATAGCATTCTGTGTACTGTTCTGTGTCTGCTGGGAACAGTAGTACACCGCTCGTTCAGCCACACTATATAGCATTCTGTGTACTGTTCTGTGTCTGCTGGGAACAGTAGTACACCGCTCGTTCAGCCACACTATATAGCATTCTGTGTACTGTTCTGTGTCTGCTGGGAACAGTAGTACACCGCTCGTTCAGCCACACTATATAGCATTCTGTGTACTGTTCTGTGTCTGCTGGGAACAGTGGTACACCGCTCGTTCAGCCACACTATATAGCATTCTGTGTACTGTTCTGTGTCTGCTGGGAACAGTAGTACACCGCTCGTTCAGCCACACTATATAGCATTCTGTGTACTGTTCTGTGTCTGCTGGGAATAGTGGTACACCGCTCGTTCAGCCACACTATATAGCATTCTGTGTACTGTTCTGTGTCTGCTGGGAACAGTAGTACACCGCTCACCCGTCACTGTATAGCATTGTGCTCTGTGTCGCTGCTGGGAATAGTGGTACACCGCTCACCCGTCACTGTATAGCATTGTGCTCTGTGTCGCTGCTGGGAATAGTGGTACTGTATAGCATTTCTGTACTGCCACTGTACTGCTGCCAGTCAGCGTGTACTGTAAGGATAAGTGAAATGAGGAAGAAATCCGGTGAAAGAGGGAGGGGCAAGGGAAGAGGTGTTTCCCCTGACGGTTCACGTACAGGCCACAGGGGAGCACCCAAGAAAACCCACTCAATACCGCCCATGTTGTCCAGGACAACAACCCTCACAAATCCAAAAGAACAGGACCAGATAATTACTTGGATGACCTCTCAAGCGTCCAGCAGTGGGTTAAGCAGCACCAGCACATCACGCACGAGGTCCGAGTCCTCAGCCAGTTACAAGGAGCCAGTGGGCACAAAGCTGACACAACCGGCAGCGACACCACGCACACAACTGCCAGATAACCAGTCCGATGAATTACCTCAGGACACAATGGGGTATTCGCAGGAGCTATTCCCAGCCCAACAAACTTCCACCTTTCAAAGGTCAATGGAGGAACAGCCAGAAATGTTGTGCCTGGATTCACAACCGTTAACTGTGGGAAATGCACCGCGCACTGAAATACAAGGCGAGTCCGAAGAGGACTCGGAAACCCAAATCCCAGAGCAATTTGGGCAGGAGGGGTTGCAATTGCAGGAGGTCGGCCGACAAGATCTGGAAGACGACGTTGGAGTGTGCTGCGCAGAGGTTGTTGTGGGGAGCTCTACTCCACGGCGGTGGCCCACAATGACATATGACGAGTTTGAGGAGATGGAAGAGGAGGGTATGGACAATGTGGACAGAGACCCAGATTTTGTTTGTGAACGAGAACATCGCCGTCGTAGCAGCAGCACAGATGAGTCTGTTGAAGAACACACTGCTGCACGAGTTCGCCTTGTGCCACAAGGTAGGCGGCGCGCAATTTCAGGCACCACAAGCGTGGAAGTTCAAGTGAGAGGCAAAAGAGGAGCAAACAGAAATCGCCAGCAAGGAGGCAGGTGCTCCAAAGTCTGGGCTTTCTTTGAAGACTGCACTGAGGATGTTACCATGGCGATTTGCAAGGTGTGCAAGACCCGCCTGAGCAGGGGGAAAAATATTAACAACCTCTCCACCACCAGCATGAGCCGTCACATGCTATCCAAACATCCCACTCTTTGGGCAAACGCGTCAGGACAGGGTACCAGAAACAACACTGCCTCCCTTGGGTTCACCAGACTCACCACCAGACCCGCCTCAGCAGCAGCAGTAGCCCAGCCATTGCGTGGTTCACAACATTCACAAACATCAGACGACGCTGACACTGTCACTTTCCGGAGTAGTGCTCTTGAGGTCTCCCAGTGTTCATCAAACACAACAACCAACAGCCCTTCCGTGTGCAGCGCTACGGTTCAGTTGTCTGTGTCGGAGATGTTTGAGCGCAAGAGGAAATTGCCAGCAAATGACCCCCGGGCCGTGGCAGTAACAGCCAGCATAGCCAAGCTTCTGGCCTGCGAAATGCTGCCATATCGATTGGTGGAGACAAACAGCTTCAAGGGCATGATGTCAGTGGCCATCCCACGTTACGTGGTTCCCAGCCGCTACCACTTTGCACGCTCTGCAGTGCCTGAGTTGCATGAGCACGTGGTCAGCAAAATAACCCGAAGCTTGAAGAATGCCGTTGCCTGCAAGGTTCACCTCACCACTGACACCTGGACGAGTGCGTTCGGCCAGGGTCGATACATCTCCCTTACCGCGCACTGGGTGAACCTTGTGGAGCCTGGCAGCGATTCCTCACCTGCTACGGCACGGGTGTTGCCCACGCCACAAACAGCTGCACCGCCGTCCCTCCCACTGGATAACAGCAGCACCTACCTCTCTGACTCCTTCTCCTCCAACGCATCTCAAAGCTGTACCTCATCCGGAAACGCTAACCCAGCAGCAGTAGGATCGTGGAAGCAGTGCAGCACAGCTGTTGGCATGCGTCAGCAAGCGTTGCTGAAGCTAATCTGCCTTGGGGATAAGCAGCACACAGGGGAGGAAATTTGGAGGGGAATAAAGGAACAGACGGATTTGTGGCTGGCACCGCTGGACCTGAAACCGGGCATGGTTGTGTGTGATAATGGGAGTAATCTCATTCGCGCTTTAAGGTTGGCTAAGCTGACACACATCCCTTGCCTGGCGCACGTGATGAACCTAGTAGTTCAGCGGTTCCTGAGGACATACCCAGGCGTGCCCGATCTGCTGTTGAAGGTGCGTCGAGTGTCCAAACATTGTAGAAATTCCAGTACTGCTTCGGGGGCACTCGCCAAGATGCAGGAGCGCTTCAATCTCCCCCACCATCGCTTGCTGTGTGATGTCCCTACGCGCTGGAATTCTACGCTGCACATGCTAGCCCGCTTTTGCGAGCAGAAGAGTGCAGTGGTCCAGTACATGACGGCGCAGTACCGAGGCGCATCCGGCCAGCTGCCAAGCTTCTGTGGATCCGATTGGGCCAACATGTTGGACCTCTGCCAAGTCCTCCAAAATTTTGAGCAATCCACGTTGCTTGTGAGCAGTGACAACTCTTCAGTCAGCATTACCATACCACTGCTGTGTTTACTGAAGAGGTCGATGTTAAAAATCAAGGAAACAGCTGTCATGATGCAACTGGGGGAATCTGAAGGAGAAAACGATCAGCGTGATGGTACCAACATCAGGCCATCCGCCTCAGGGAACGCTGGCCCCAGCAGCTATGACGAAGAAGAGGAGGAGGAACAGCTGGAGTTGGAGCAGGAATTTCATGCCACCACTGACGAGGGCCAGAGCGGTGCACGTTGGACTTCCACAATTCAACGCGAATGGTCAGCAGAAGCAGACCAGGAGGAAGGTGACGACTATGATGCATCACAACAACTATCACAACGCTCACAAGAGGATGATGAGGATTCTGGTAGGACTCTGGCACACATGGCTCAATTCATGCTAGACTGCATTGAACGTGACCCACGCATTGTGCGCATTCTGGACAACACCAATTACTGGGTTTATACCCTTCTGGATCCACGGTACAAACACAATGTTCCAAAACTGCTTGAAGAAAGAGTCAGACAGGTCAAAATGGAAGAATACCAGCAGGCCCTTGTGGAGACTTTAGAGAGGAGATTGACATCCTCCCCCTCCTCTAGCCAGTTGTACGCAGACAGACTGACTTCCGCAAACCCAGGACGACCAGGAGGGCAGCAAACAACGCAAGCCGCAGCTAGTACCCAAAAGGGAATGGTATCGGCAGTGTCCTTGGAGTGGGAAAATTTTCTGACACCCATGCAGCCGCAGCCCACTGAACAGCAAGCGTGCAGATCCACCTCCAACACCGATCGCCTGGAGAAGATGGTCAAGGACTACATGTCAGATGGCGTAGCTGTGTCGAACCATCCATCTGCACCCTTCAACTATTGGGTATCGAAGCTAGACACCTGGCACGAACTGGCAATGTACGCAATAGAGGTGCTGGCTTGCCCGGCAGCCAGCGTTATGTCGGAACGCTGTTTCAGTGCTGCCGGAGGCATCGTCACAGATCGGCGTATCCGCCTCTCTACAGAAAATGCAGACCGTCTGACTCAAATTAAAATGAATCAATCCTGGATTGGAAATGACTACGCAACACTCCAGGACCAACCAAGTAACATGACCAATGAACATCTGGGATGGTGTTGCGTTTCCGGGCCCTGTTTATTGAACCTCTCATCTGTATTACATTTATGACTGCATGGCGGCAAAAAGCATTGCTGCTATATCCGCACGCTTTTTGTCCACATGCAAGGCCTGGGTTGTTGTGTCTCACAAAGCGTGGCCTTCTCCTCCTGCGCCTGCTCCTGTTCCATCACGTCTGCTGCTGCTGGGTTAGCGTTGCCGCGTGGTCCCTGTTTATTGAACCACTTATCTTTATTACATTTATGACTGCATGGCGGTACAAAGCATGCTATCCGCACGCTTCTTGCCCTCATGCAAGGCCTGGGTTGTTGTGTCTCACAAAGCGTGGCCTTCTCCTCCTGCGCCTGCTCCTGTTCCATCACGTCTGCTGCTGCTGGGTTAGCGTTGCCGCGTGGTCCCTGTTTATTGAACCACTTATCTTTATTACATTTATGACTGCATGGCGGTACAAAGCATGCTATCCGCACGCTTCTTGCCCTCATGCAAGGCCTGGGTTGTTGTGTCTCACAAAGCGTGGCCTTCTCCTCCTGCGCCTCCTCCTGTTCCATCACGTCTGCTGCTGCTGGGTTAGCGTTGCCGCGTGGTCCCTGTTTATTGAACCACTTATCTTTATTACATTTATGACTGCATGGCGGTACAAAGCCTGCTATCCGCACGCTTCTTGCCCTCATGCAAGGCCTGGGTTGTTGTGTCTCACAAAGCGTGGCCTTCTCCTCCTGCGCCTCCTCCTGTTCCATCACGTCTGCTGCTGCTGGGTTAGCGTTGCCGCGTGGTCCCTGTTTATTGAACCACTTATCTTTATTACATTTATGACTGCATGGCGGTACAAAGCATGCTATCCGCACGCTTCTTGCCCTCATGCAAGGCCTGGGTTGTTGTGTCTCACAAAGCGTGGCCTTCTCCTCCTGCGCCTGCTCCTGTTCCATCACGTCTGCTGCTGCTGGGTTAGCGTTGCCGCGTGGTCCCTGTTTATTGAACCACTTATCTTTATTACATTTATGACTGCATGGCGGTACAAAGCCTGCTATCCGCACGCTTCTTGCCCTCATGCAAGGCCGGGGTTGTTGTGTCTCACAAAGCGTGGCCTTCTTCTCCTCCTGCGCCACCCTCCTCCTGTTCCATCACGTGTGCTGCTGCTGGGTTAGCGTTACCGGTCCCTTTTCCTGGAACCTCTTATATGTATTACATTTATGACTGCATGCCGACAAAAAACATGTTACCTGTGCAAAGAAAACAGACATTTCCCGCATTTAAAAGACAGTTTTCCCTTTGAAACTTTAAAATCGATTTTTTCAAAAACTATAAGCTCTTTTTGCTAATTTTTTTTTCCTCTTGTACCCACTCCCAAGGTGCACATACCCTGTAAATTTGGGGTATGTAGCATGTAAGGAGGCTTTACAAACCACAAAAGTTCGGGTCCCCATTGACTTCCATTATGTTCGGAGTTCGGGTCGAACACCCGAACATCGCGGCCATGTTCGGCCTGTTCGGCCCGAACCCGAACATCTAGATGTTCGCCCAACACTACTCCCAGATGTGCAGGTCACTGTTAACCACACTACTATTCACCCTACCTCTCAAGCCCGCTGTCTGGGTGTCACCCTGGACTCCGCACTCTCCTTCACTCCCCACATCCAAAACCTCACAAAGTACTGCAACTTCCACCTTCGTAACATCTGTAAGATTCGCCCTTTCCTGACCCCTGCCACCACCAAACTCCTCATCCTCATCCAGCATCAGCAGGGAGAGCAGCAGCAGCCACGAGCGGGAGCCTGTGGCCTAATTGTGCCAGTTCCGTCACCGGTCCTCACGAAAATATCCCCTCATTAAAGGAACAATGTGCAGTTTAGAAAAACCCGCAGCGTTCCTCTTCCACATCGGGAGAAGTTTCATTATCTTTCACATGGAGAGAAGAGAAGTGCTGGGCTGCTGGAAGCTTCTCTGAATGCGCTGAAGTACAACCCCCAGCAGAGGATGGCAGAGGATGGATGCAGGAGGAAGGGATGGTCTCCGGATTCTGCGGAATTAAGAATTCCGTGATTCCGGCGAGAATTTGGTGATTCTGTTCCGTTATGACGGAACGGAATTGGTATATCACTATAGCAGAATTTCCACGGAAAAATATGAATTTCCGCTGAATTTTACGGAATGCAATTTTTTTTTCCGACCAAACTGATTTTTGCCTAATAATAAGAATTTCTGCTCGACAGACTTCCTCCTTTCCTCTCCTCCTCCTTCCTCCTCCTCCGGAGGAGGGTCTTGTCTTCAAGGGAATTGTAGGATTTCAAAAGCCAGCTCACATACATTGGCCGGGAATCAAACCCAGGTTTAGTGCTTGGTAGGCAGCTCTCCTCACCACTATACCACCACTACATGCTGAAGCCAGCCTAGCATGTACCATTATGCCATACATTGGCCAGGAATCGAACCCAGGCCAGGCCTACCGCTTGGTAGGCTGCTATCCTAAACTTTTCCCTGGAAGACAAGACCCTCCTCCGGAGGAGGAGGAGGAGGGAGGAAGGGAGGAGGGGAAAAAGAACTAAGGGAACAGACAAAAGGTTCTATGGGCTACCATTTAGCATAAACAAGGTTCCATTTGCGATTACTTTAATATTTCCGCCGGAATCCGGAATGCCGCAGAATTTCGCAAAAAAAGAGACAGATTTTCATAGCGACGGAATTAGGCGCTGGCGGAATCCGTGAATTCCGGCAGAACGGAATTTGCTCTTTCCGATCATCCCTAGCAGGAGGTGGGAATCCAGCTGGAGATCAGTGTGATCTGTTCCTTCTCAAAGTCCAGCAAACCCAAAGTAACCAGTGGAACATCAGAAGGTCTGGTAACTGCCATTTATCGGTGACAGACTGACAGGGACGGATCTAGGGGGGGGCAAGCGGGTATCTTGCCCCAGGTGCAGTTTGTTAAATTCTTAAAAAAGGCGGCAAAATGAATGGTAGTTTAGGCGCCAAAACCTGACTATGCCCCAGGCGCAACTTGATCTTGATCCGTCCCTGCTGACTGATGGGTGGAACACCCCAACTTTCCTGCCTGAAGGAATCTTGTCTTGGACAAGAGGGTATAAGCCAGGAATATCCAAAGTCCGGCCCAGGGGCCAAATACAGCCCGCCGAGCCTTTTCTTTGCGGCTCCCAAAGCTTTCTACAAGCGGACCTGAGCTGTGAACTCCTCTCTGCTCTAAAAGATACACAAACAGCAGAATAACCTTTAAACAAAAAACATTTCTTTGTTACAGCGCTTACAAATCCTAAAATTAATTTGCACAGTTTCTACTTCCTGATTCAGGGAAGCAGACATATTGTTTACAGCCTGTGCTTTCAAATAGGCTTATCTGCCATCTGTGCCATAGGCAGTCATGTGACACAGAGAAGGATCAAATTACATGTTGGGATTAGACACAAATGAGGGGGAATTAAACAGGCTAAACTCTCTAAATACATTCAGGGTGCATTACTTTACATTTTCCTTCTGTCCTGTGCATGAGTTCAGGTCCACTTTAATTCCATGCAGCTCACAGGCTGTAGCTGTTGTGCTGCATGCAGGGGCCACCTTGTGTGGCCACTCTGCCTATGTATTTGCTTTCCTGTATCAGCCAGACAGCCACCACTGTAGCGGTATCAACCACTGATTAGCAGCCACCACTATGCCAGCAGCAGTAACAGACACTGATTAGCAGCCACCACTATGCCAGCAGCAGTAACAGCCACTGATTAGCAGCTGCCACCGTGCCAGCAGCAGTAACAGCCACTGATTAGCAGCCGCCACTATGCCAGCAGCAGTAACAGCCACTGATTAGCAGCTGCCACCGTGCCAGCAGCAGTAACAGCCACTGATTAGCAGCCGCCACTATGCCAGCAGCAGTAACAGCCACTGATTAGCAGCCACCACTATGCCAGCAGCAGTAACAGCCACTGATTAGCAGCCACCACTATGCCAGCAGCAGTAACAGCCACTGATTAGCAGCCACCACTGTGCCAGCAGCAGTAACAGCTACTGATTAGCAGCCGCCACTGTGCCAGCAGCAGTAACAGCCACTGATTAGCAGCCACCACTCTGCCAGCAGCAGTAACAGCCACTGATTAGCAGCCACCACTGTGCCAGCAGCAGTAACAGCCACTGATTAGCAGCCACCACTGTGCCAGCAGCAGTAACAGCCACTGATTAGCAGCCACCACTGTGCCAGCAGCAGTAACAGCCACTGATTAGCAGCTGCCACTGTGCCAGCAGCAGTAACAGCCACTGATTAGCAGCCACCACTGTGCCAGCAGCAGTAACAGCCACTGATTAGCAGCCACCACTGTGCCAGCAGCAGTAACAGCCACTGATTAGCAGCCACCACTCTGCCAGCAGCAGTAACAGCCACTGATTAGCAGCTGCCACTGCCAGCAACAGTAACAGCCACTGATTAGCAGCCGCCACTGTGCCAGCAGCAGTAACAGCCACTGATTAGCAGCCGCCACTGTGCCAGCAGCAGTAACAGCCACTGATTAGCAGCCGCCACAGTGCCAGCAGCAGTAACAGCCACTGATTAGCAGCCGCCACTGTGCCAGCAGCAGTAACAGCCACTGATTAGCAGCTGCCACTGTGCCAGCAGCAGTAACAGCCACTGATTAGCAGCTGCCACTGTGCCAGCAGCAGTAACAGCTACTGATTAGCAGCCGCCACAGTGCCAGCAGCAGTAACAGCCACTGATTAGCAGCCGCCACAGTGCCAGCAAGCAGTAACAGCTACTGATTAGCAGCCGCCACAGTGCCAGCAGCAGTAACAGCCACTGATTAGTAATTAGCAGCTGCCACTGTGATAACTGCACATTATTATTATTATTATTTAGTATTTATATATTGTCTTGTCACTTAACTGTCCCTCAGAGGAGCTCACAATCTAGTCCCTACCATAGTCATATGTGTATGTATGTATCGTGTAGTGTATCTCTCATACTCTAGGGCCAATTTAGAGGGAAGCCAATTACCTTATATGTATGTTTTTGGAATGTGGGAGGAAACCGGAGTGTCTGGAGGAAACCAACGCAGGGACACGGGGAGGACAAACAAACTCCGTGCAAATAGTGCCCTGGCTGGGAACTGCACAAAGTATATGGCTTATTTCCCATGGAAATGGTTTGACAAAATGTTACAGGCATAGTCTACCTAATGGCAATCAGCAAAAATGGTGTTAAATTTGGTAGTTTAGTCCCCTAAGCCCTCAAGAAAAGCTATCTGGCCCTTTGCCTAAAAAGTTTGGACACCGGGGCGTAGCAATAGGGGGTGCAGAGGTTGCTACCGCATCGGGGCCTTTGGGCCCAGAGAGGCCCCGACTACAGTATTAGCTCTCTATTGGTCCTGTGCTCATAATAATGACTTCTATAGATACTTTGAATAGTGGTAATCATTAATAAGCTGTTCCCCATCCCCTTCTTGCACCTCTGACACTGTAGTTACCATTGGCAGGTTTTGGTGCGTCGTATCAATTGTTATGTATAGAGTGCTTGGGGGGCCCCATTGTAAAACTTGCATTGGGGCCCACAGCTCCTTAGCTACCATTTGGACACCCCTGGTCTAAGTTCTATGGTGAGAACCATGGCCATTGCTACCATTATCCTTTGTTTATAAAATACCAACATACTGCAGAGTGCTTTAAATTAAAGGGATACTGTAGGGGGGTCGGGGGAAAATGAGTTGAACTTACCCGGGGCTTCTAATGGTCCCCCGCAGACGTTCTGTGCCCGCGCAGCCACTCACCGATGCTCCGCCCCCGCCTTCGGTTCACTTCTGGAATTTCAGACTTTAAAGTCTGAAATCCACTGCGCCTGCATTGCCGTGTCCTCGCTCCCGCTGATGTCACCAGGAGCGTACTATGCAGGCACAGACCATACTAGGCTTGTGCTATACACTCCTGGTGACATCAGCGGGAGAGAGGACACGGCAATGCAGGCGCAGTGGATTTCAGACTTTAAAGTCTGAAATTCCAGAAGTGAACCGAAGGCGGGGGCGGAGCATCGGTGAGTGACTGCGCAGGCACAGGATGTCTGCGGGGGGCGGAGCATCGGTGAGTGGCTGCGCGGGCACAGGATGTCTGCGGGGGACCGTTAGAAGCCCCGGGTAAGTTGAACTCATTTTCCCCCGACCCCCCTACAGTATCCCTTTAAAACATATGGGCAGTTTCTCAATGTCTGTCCATCTCTTCTTGTCCGGAAGGTGCAGAGATCACGTGATCACTGGCAGAGTTATCCATATATATATATGTGTATATATATATATATATATATGGATCAAGTGTTTGCTGGAGCCTCAAAGTAAGAGAAGGTGGAGACCGCTATTACCATCTTCATGATGCCTCCATCACCCCTTAAAGTTGTGAGCAGCCACCAGAAGGAACCAAATGACTATTTATACAATATACAGCATAGCAAGTCCGCTTTCAAGCTTATTGTAATAAGCTTGAAAGCGGACTTGCTATGCTGTATATTGTATAAATAGTCACTTGGTTCCTTCTGGTGGCTGCTCATACCTAAAACAATCCGTCTAGCAACTATGGGCTATGGCATATATCTTTGCCATGACCCAAGATGGCCAAAGGAGCCTCTTAATTACAGCGACACGCCCTCTAGTAGGGACAGCCCCTCTACAAACTTCAAAAGTTTATTTATACAGGGCCTGAATAGATTGCCATCTAGAGGCGCCTTGAATCCGGCTACCGTCATTTAGTGGTAAGTGATCTAACACCACCTTGCCAATACTCCCCCCTTCTGGTCTGATCTAGTTATGTATAGCACACTGCACTAAATAGAATATACAAAGAAAATGACCTTCCTCCGTCACTAATATGAAGCCAACTCTTTGCAGCCACTATACCCTTATCCCTCTGGTCAATCACAAGTACTTAACCCTATCATGATACTTCAGCATTACTTTTTTGCTTGCAACTACAGATGTCAATCTAAAAACCTTTGCCTGATAGTACTATACATTTAATTTCTTTCCTTCTTAACTATTAGATATACAGTTTAATACATACCGTACTTTTTTTTTTTTTATAGCTCATAGACACAGTTTTAAAGGTGCTTTTCTTGTTTTTTTGTATATTTGTGACATACTGTTTTTAACAGCAGGCTGTGACCGTGGAGGTAGTCCGGCACACCTGTGACTGTCCCATTACCCATACAGTATGCCTAGTCTGAAAATAGAGATATTTATTCATTTATTAATCAATTCATTAACTATTTATTTGGATATGAATGGTTTGTTTGGGGACTAATACCCTATACTTGAGCTCCCATCAATATGTGCTCATTATACATATTTCATCATTATGGGGATGTAATGTGTAGATGCATGCATCTCTATATATTTCTATGCACATATGCGTTGAGATACGTGGATGTGCATTATCATTTGCACAAATTTTCTAAATTGCATTCAAATCTATGCGTCTCATCAAAAACGAGATTTACTAGCTGTTTTTTATTTATTTATTTATTTATTTTGATCATTTACCATAATTATTTGTTTAAATACCCCCTGCAAACCAGTTCATAGAAATTCTACTAACTATATATCAGCTACTTATTGATCACATAGATTTGTATGCATCCAGTGTATCCTCGTGTTTTATTGTCGCATTAATTTTTCTACTTGCAATTTTTGTTTTTTATCTATATATTATATACGTATTTATTGACTTATATGTTTGTTATAATGCTGAACTGTAGCACTAAGCGCCTCTCTTGATGGTTGTAGGCACTTTATTTGGCCTGAGGAAGTGGGCGAGTTCCCACGAAACGTGTTGCCTGTGCTTTTTTTTTTACTAATAAATATCCATTCCCATATGGGTGTGTCATCATTGAGGTAAGCCACCTCATTTATTTATATTTTAGTTGCTTTTGATGTGTTTTATTCACCTTGGGCACCTCTTTACCCCTTTTTACTATATATAGTGCATTCTACTCTGGTAGAAATTGAAAATTATATATATGTATTTCATATTTTACAATTGTCCTCAATTGTCCTATAACCGATAATGGTATCATCTTGTTTCACAACTTACTGCCCAGTCTAAAAGTTACGGTATTGGAACTTTGCATGCTGGAATATTTTTACATCCAAAGTGCAGTAATTCTTCTTTTCTCCATTCAAACACGACTGATCTCCTGATTGCGCGTTCCTGATTGCCCCATAACGTCATAAAGCCCATTGCATAGGCGACAGAAGATGTCCGTAATGAGCGCTGTTCTGTCTGTAGGCACCGCTGTTCACACTGTGCGTCTGTCGGCCATTTCCATCCCTCCCCTGAGCCTCTGCTGTGCTTTGTACAACCTTCAGATCTGGCAGACAGAACCCGACAAAAGATGTCACACTGGGCCCAGCCGCAGCCACTGGCCTCCGAATGTATTATTAGCCCAAAAGCGGGCCATTGATGCAACGAGGCGCAGAACGCACTGCAGCCAATGGCAGCTGCTGTTCTCGCTTTTAGGACCATTTATCTCAAAATCCATCATAAAACAGCTTATTAACCACCGATAAAGGGACTCGGCATCACGCCGGGCTGTGTTTAACACAGACTTTTTATTTGACGTTTCTATGCCTCCTGTTGACTGGAAAGGAGCAGAGATTTAACCTATATACAGCTGGAAGATTAAACGGCTCCATCCAGGCTTTACTTCAAACATGGCCAGGCTGAAGATCGTCCCAGCAAAATAATCCCGCGGTAATTATGGAGAGCAGGGGCAGCGGAGGAGACATCGCTCGTGACTAATGAGCCCCTGTAAAGAGGACCTGTCACTCAAATCACTATGTGTGTCCATCAGAAGTCCCAAACCTCATTATTATTCTGGAAACCAACAAAGATATTTGTTTCTTGCCGTAAATACAGGAACATCTTTGTGCAGCGGCAGCAGTGATTTGTCACAATCCGCGGGATCAGAGAACCCGATTCGCTGAGTTTCTCCTGGAGGTCACAAGGAATCAGCGATCCTTGACTGGTGCACGAAAGCTAATAAAAAGGTCTTCAAAACAGTTATACATCAGATCCCAGCCCAACCAGCACCTGGCAAATAATGAATATTTAATCAACCACTTCAAGACCAGAGCAATTTCACATATCAGCGCTGCTCCCATTCATTCGCCAATAACTTTATTACTACTTATCACACCTAAATGACCTATATAGTGATTTATCAGGACAAATTAGGATTTTAGTGTGTGAAAATGTTGTTTAGTAATTACCTTATTTTCTATGCAGAAAATAAAGGAAAAATATAAATAAATACACTATTTCTCCATTGATATCCAGTATAGCTTTACAATAAACAGTGCTAACTATAAGTGGAGCCCACAAATTGTATTTGCTTATCCATCCTGGTTATTACAACATTTAGATTATGTCGTTGTTAGCACAATGTATGGTGACAGTATTGTATTATGAAATAAAGGTGTTTTTTTTTATTATTTTTGCTTTCTTCTTGTACACTATCAATGATTACAAGACCTTATTTGCAAAAATAATAGTAATATACCCTCATGGCATACATATTTAAAAAAGCCAAGTTCCTAAGGTAACAACATATGTTTTTTCTTTTATATTCTGTCACTTTGTTTTCATTTTACAAGTCTTTTGTTTTGGTACAGAATATGCAAAAAGGTAATTGCTTTTGATTCAGTTTGTGACTAAAAAAAGAATACACAAGACATGGGCCTCAACCCTAAAACACTCTAAACTCTATTCTACTACTTATGACTGTTAACATGCTACCACATACAGTATATGTCTCTTGTAGTTTTGCTAAGACTTTCCCAAGTTTGATCATGATTTTGAAAAAGCTTTTTTTATGTTGGATTGAGTTTGTCCCTACCTATTTTTTATGTGACGTGGGTCCGAGCTTTAAGACGCACCAACATGTATTCTAGAACTCGTCACAGTTAAAATGATACCCCACGTGCCTCATTTAGTGACAAACTGGTGGTGCGCTCTCCACAAATACACTGGACATAGATATGTGTCCAACTGTCATTAAGTGGTTTTAAAGTGACATGCAAGGGGATGAGATAAACATGTATGTACAGTGCCAAGCATACAAATACCTAGGCTTTCTTACTTTATTTTCTGTCTGAAAGAGTTAACATTCAGGTATGCCAGTGACAGTTTCTCTCCAGTCCAGACCTACTGAAACTATAGTGTAACCCTCACTAATAAGGAATTACAGCCAGCAAACTCTTTCTTGGCAGAGAATAGCTTCTGAGCACATTGGATAGATACAAAAAGGGAAAGAGTTCATATATTTTAGCTCTCTGAGACAGAAAAACACCGTCTCATTGAGCAGAGACAATATAACATTCAATCTACTTTTTACATCATTTTTAGTAGAAGGATAGATGCAATTGTTTATGTCATCAGCTGTTTTTAACCCCAGGCTCCCGTAACCACTTCGGTACCAGCAGCCTCTGCCCCCTTAAGGACCAGAGGCTGCTGGTAGACTAAAACATTGCATACCGACGAATCGCCGCAAAAATCCGCCGCTCTCGCCGGTCACCCTGCTCTGTCCCTGCCGCAGGCTGCTCTCTCTGCTGTCTCTATGACGGCAGAGCGCTGTGCGCCGGTCAGGAGCCGCTTTCATTCAATGTAAGCCAATGGGAACGGCTTATAGTGATGATAGGGCCAGGAGCCAATGAAAACTGCTCCTGCCCGGCTCACAGTGCTCTGCCGTCATAGAGACGGCAGGGTGAGCAAATTACTGCGGGGAGAAAGCGGCGAGTACGGCGGGAACGCGCGGTGAATGGGATGTAGAGCTTACGTCCACAGTCAGAACCGCAGCGCCCCCTGCCCGACGTAGATTTGTACTTCGCCGGTATGGAAGAAGTTAATAAATTTATAACACCTGTTTTGGTGACAAGACATGTTGAAAGCATTTGCAAACCAGTGAATACAGCTACTGTAGGAGTGTCACTGCAAGATCTTCTCTTCTTCAGTCTTTTATTGTATGGTACAATTCCTTCCCCAGCTGCTGTTGCACTCCATTTGTGTGGTATAATTTCCTCCCCAGGCTGCAGTGCCACTATGTGTGGTATAATCCCACAGCTGTTGTGTAAGTCTACCTGTGTGGTATAATTCCCTCCCCCAGCTGCTGTTAATTAACTCCTGTGGTATAATCCCTCCCAGTTGATGTGTTACTCATTGTGTTGTATAATGTAGATGAACACACTGGAAGCTGTGCCTTGAGACCCAAAAACAATTGCCTGCCATCAGGTAGGAGGATTTTGCAGCCATCACCTGGGTCATATTAGTTCATAGCAAGCATTGCAGCAAGGTTTGTAAATGAAAGATTGTGCTATTACAATCATGTTCAGTACCCACCGCGAAATGATGCTTTTCAAAAAAAAAAAAAGGTTCTTTTTGTGGATGTTGCATAGCAGGGAATCCATCAGGGACACTGTATATCACATTATTAGGAACTGCAGACTGAAGAGAGTCTATTTGTTTCAATCAGATAGGGACTGGCTATGTCAGATAAGAGGAGCAGCAAATCCAATAGCAGGAGGAATAAGACACACCCATAAATGACGGAACATATCTGGATGAGTGGCGTCACAGCAACCCTCACATAGGGGACACACTGACGTGGCCGGAGTAACTTACCAGATGTCAGACTTGGTGTTGTAGCCGCCACCAGTGAAGATCTCGGGACTCATGTATGAAGCCGTTCCAGTTAGCGTTGTCGCCAGGTCAGCTGGAGCGAGGATACGCGATACCCCAAAGTCACCTAAACCACAAATCACAGCAAAACAATCAGCATTCCCACATACAACAGCATCCTGAGGTCACAGGATATCAAAACAGACTGCATGCAGAGGCATATCGAGAGGGGTACAGGAATGGCTCGTGTCATGGGCGCCATAGCACCATGGGCTCCATATGCCTGGCCCTGGGCTGCGCCGCCATGCCTGCCCCTGTGCTGCTCCAACACACTTGCCCCCATGCCTCCCCATCACTCAGACCTCAGATCAGATTAATTCTGTTATCTGGGGAATATGGCTACTTAATTTATGTATGCAGGGCACACTTGAAAAGAGGACAGAGAGAATAAGAAGAGATATTTCCCAAAAGGTAACTTCAGCAATATTCAGAGCCAAAAAACACAGGCAACCATTACACATGTACGCAAAACAGGGAGCTGTTTTTAGAGGGGAAGGGGGCTCTGACTGGGGGAGAGGGGGGGCACAATTTCAGTATTTGCCATAGGCTTAATATTACCCAGATACGCCCCTGGCTGCATGCATGTTGGATTGATGTGGCTCTGTATAATGTAGAACTAGTGAGGTTAGCTACTAGTGGCTAGGAGTACGTGGCAACTCATAATAAAACTTGAAATTAGATAGCCCTTCCCGCTGCAAAGTGTGTGTGTGTGTGTGGGGGGGAGTGGACTTCACTATGCAGCCACCCACAGCCGATGCGTTTCATTTGAGGTCCACGTAACTTCACTACTTCCTCCTTCCGGGTTCAGAAGAGGAAGTAGTGGAGTTACGCGGACCGCGAGTGGTACACAACGGCTGTAGGCAGCGGCATAGGTAAGTTAACCCTTCCTCTGCCTCGGACAGCACTCTCTAAATTTAAATTTCAATTAAGATTAGCTACTCCTAGTTGACCTCACCATTTATAAGCTACAGGTTTGCTATACGGTTCTGGATGTAAGCCTGGCTTTTGGGAGCATAAAGAGATCATTTACATATTCAAGAGTGAGGCATCATGGGAAACTTTTAGTAAGAGGGTATCTGAGTATTCTATGATACATACAGTGACTCTGGAGGAAAAGTGGGCACTATACAATGGGCTCCATTCACCAAGGGCAGTTCGGTAAAATCATTTTGGTCCAATTTTACACTTTTTCCAAATTCACTGAACATCTTCCACATGAGGCAGAAGTTCGGTAATTTACTGAACAAGCATGCCTCAGTTCACTAAGCCTTGTTCAGTAAAGTCTTACTTAGCAGGGGTGAGGCAGGGAGCTGCGTGTATGAGTCGGGGTTTTCTGTCCAGTGACATCCATTTAGATGTGCTGCAGCCATCAGGGGGTGCTCTTCTGCATGCCAGAATACAGATTTTCACATCTAAAGGGGCGCAGAAAAGCCTAAAAAAAAGTCACCTTCCTCTGCTCTGTGAGAGTAAAGACCTAGCCTATACCCCATTGCATCCAATCAGTGAGAAGCAGGCTGTGTGGCTCTCCGTATTGGCTGCCTGTCTCTCCCCAAAAGCTGTCTGTCAAATGTACCGCACAGAGAGAGTTATCCGCTGCTATGAGCTGTAGAACAATACCGAACACTTTTGCCCGGTCTACCGAATGTGGAAATCTTTGTGAATTGCAATTTCTTGATATTACCTGAGGCATTTACTGCAGAAGTCGGTAATTTACCTCACTAGTCAGTAATGTTAATTTACTGTGAGGCGATAGGTTTAGACAATTGTAATTAGGGAAGGTGATTGGTAAAATCAACCTTTTTCAGCATTACTGAATGCGGTAATGCTGAACAGAGGTCACTGAGAGCCCATTGAGATGATCCGGTTGTAAGAATCTGTGAGATTTTTCCAATGTAAAATCCTTGTTCATTTAGAACCAATGTTTCAGCAGACTATATGCAGAGTTCTCCCTTAAGACATATATTCTAGAGAAACTACATCTAATGAAACATCCTGCTTGTAAGTAGTAAGGTCAGCCCTCAGCTACAAGTTGTTCAGTGTGAGAGACGCCAGAACGCATTCCGGGACCTTCCCAGCCTGGAGAGAGCAACATTTTACATGAAATATCAGGGTATATGTAACAGAAACCCCAAACATACAGGGGGGGGGGGGGGGGGGTAGTTTAATAATGAATTAGAGTATATGATGTAACCTGAGGGATGTTCTTCCATGATGGATTCAGCAGGAAACAGGTCATTCGCTTTTCCTTCCCATAATTACTAATTAATTCTGTACTTCATGTAGAAACCTTTACATTTGTCCGTCCATTAATTATACACCAGACAGTAAAACCTGCATCATTAGGGATTGCGTCCAAATAGCCGTTTCTCACAAATCCGAGGTATAATTGAGGTTTTGCTTTCAATCGCGGAACACAAGAAACAGGGTCTCTTTTTTCAGAGGGACGAGGGAAAATTTAACAAGCTTCCAGCAGTTACTGATTCATAATTGATTTCCAGTTCAAACAGCAGCTGTGCTCCCACCTCCGAGCAAAGAGTCCAGAGAAAGTTCCCCGGTCCTCGCTATTCCCCCAGAGCATTGCACTTCTCTCATTTACATGCCTGGCGGGTTTCATCCATTCCTCTACAGCCCTCTAGGCACTGGAGGGATCCACAAATCTCATTATCTCACCTGAATCTGAAGCGACAGACCACATGATGAGATAAACATAGTCACATATGATACTAGCCCTACTAAGAAATACTTTCTAGTTTCCAGTACAGGAAGAGTTACAAAACATGAGTTGTTATCTATGCGAAAGAGTTTCTCTGGGCTTGTTGACTAAATTAAGGTGGCCATATATCTAGCCATTTTGCCTGCTGATCAACCAAGAGACAGATATGATTAGAGAGAGATCTGTTGGCCGCCATAAACGCAGGCTGAGTTCCGATCGATTTCAGCTTGAAATCTTGTGGGAAACGTGCTAGTGATGCCGCCATTTCGCCCCAGCCGCTGTCCCCCTGTTTTATGTAGTCCCTGGTGCCTGTGCAGGTATATTTTGCCAGTCTGCCATCCATGGTGAGTGTCCTCATACTTCCGCATTTGCGCCCCTGCGTGGTTTTTGGTGTTATGCATAGCTCCCAACTGTCCCTCTATTGGAGCCCTGTCCCTCTGTCCCTCTTTCCTCCTTCAACGTAAATTGTTTTAGTCTGACAATTTGATCAGAGAGGCCTGACGCCGTGCCGATTCAGTGGTGCAGCCAGCGGCAGCCATAGTGCTCCTTGTCATAGAAAAAAATAAGCCAAAACCGGCATTGGAGCAGAAAGGGTTAAACTGACAAACTAACAACATCAGAGAGAACTCACCGATTTTTAGCGTCCCATTCTGCAGGAAGATGTTTCTTGTCTTTAAGTCTCTGTGCATGACGAGCCTGGAGGGAAACACAAACAGGTCCTCAGTAGAATATTTACAGGAGATTGTGGTGCTCCACATCAGAGGAGACAATTCTCGGCTTCTACACCGGACATCAGAACCAGGGCGGGGCCGGGCCGAGGCAGAGAGGCTCCAGCCTCAGGGCGCAGTTTAGGATGGGGCGCAGGGCGGTGCCGAGGCAGAGGCGAGAGAGGCTCCAGCCTCAGGGCGCAGTGTAGGATGGGGCGCAGGGCGGTGCCGAGGCAGAGGCGAGAGAGGCTCCAGCCTCAGGGCGCAGTGTAGGAGGGGACACAGGGCAGGGCCAGGCAGAGGTGAGAGAGGCTCCAGCCTCAGGGCGCAGTGTAGGAGGGGACACAGGGCAGGGCCGGGCCGAGGCAGTGAGGCTCCAGCCTCAGGGCGCAGTTTAGGATGGGGCGCAGGGCGGTGCCGAGGCAGAGGCGAGAGAGGCTCCAGCCTCAGGGCGCAGTTTAGGATGGGGCGCAGGGCGGTGCCGAGGCAGAGGCAAGAGAGGCTCCAGCCTCAGGGCGCAGTGTAGGATGGGGCGCAGGGCGGTGCCGAGGCAGAGGCGAGAGAGGCTCCAGCCTCAGGGCGCAGTGTAGGATGGGGCGCAGGGCGGAGCCGAGGCAGAGGCAAGAGAGGCTCCAGCCTCAGGGCGCAGTGTAGGATGGGGCGCAGGGCGGTGCCGAGGCAGAGGCGAAAGAGGCTCCAGCCTCAGGGCGCAGTGTAGGATCGGGCGCAGGGCGGAGCCGAGGCAGAGGCAAGAGAGGCTCCAGCCTCAGGGCACAGTGTAGGAGGGGGCGCAGGGCGGAGCCGAGGCAGAGGCGAGAGAGGCTCCAGCCTCAGGGCACAGTGTAGGATGGGGCGCAGGGCGGAGCCGAGGCAGAGGCGAGAGAGGCTCCAGCCTCAGAGCTCAGTGTAGGAGGGGGCGCACAACTCACTCAGCTATCATTCCTTAGTGTGTTTGAAGCAGGGAGAAATAACAAAAGGGGATACATAGCAGTGACTGCCATGTATCCCTCTAAGGTGTTGTGAGTCCTGGCCAGGGCCGGATCTCTCATGAAGCAAGGTGAAGCATTTGCATCAGGGATTTCAGGGGCAGAATTTTTGTACTGTGTGTACCTTCCTGAGGAGGAATAGCGTGGAAGAGGGTGAGTTTGTTTGTCACAGACTCACAGCCAGTCAGTGTGCTGTTGTGTTGAGCTGCAGCATGTCATGTGAGAACATTAAATGAAGAAGAGTAAATTGTTGGGTGCTGTGTGACCATACCAAATTGGGGGGTGGGGGCGCATCCTCACAAGTTTGCCTCAGGCAGCAAAAAAATCCAGAACTGGCCGTGGTCCTGGGGCGCCTCTTAATCTAATAGCAATCAGTGTGTGACAGCTGGGATGGGGGAGGGGGGGGGGAACTTTGGTGTCTCAGCCTTGGGTGCTGGAGGACCTTGTCCTGACTCTGATCAGAAGAGATCTTGGCTAGTCACTTCTAACAAGACACTTTAAGGCCTCAATTCACTAAGATCATGCTGGAGATAATAAGGCGAGAGAAAACTTACCTCCACACAGTAAGAGAGTTATCGTATCTCTTCATTCCTTACGTTACCTCTTCTGTAGTTAATTTACCTCTTCTGTAGTTAATTTACCTCCTCTGTAGTTATTTTCACACGCAATTAATGAACAGCCTGTATTTAACTCTGGAGTTATTTTAAGGATTAAAGAGTTAACTTAAAGACAGAAGAGTTAACTTTAGGCTTGCCTGAGGTAAAATGTTTCCTGAATACTACATGCCTTATCACCATGGTAACAACTCTAGAAGAGTTATTAAAGACAGGAGATAAGCTTAGTGAATTGAGGCCAAATATCAGTTACTGGTCCGTAGTGATTCTTCCCATGAGGTTGTGTTCCATTTGAGCTGAGAATGGACATTTTTCATGTGTTCTCTGCTCATCGCAAAATTAACAGTGATTGGCTCCTATTTTATATATAGGAATCCTTCACACTTGTCAGCTTGCAATGAATCCACTGTGGTGGGTGGGCACACAATGGATCCATTGCAAGCTGATTCGCCCAGGATTATCGCTGACTGCACAGAAGCCATAATCCTGGGCAGAAGTCATGAGCACAAATTTTGCATCGAAATTTGCAATTGTGATGCATAATAGGAACGCAAAATTACTGAAAATATTGTAATTAATTTCACCTAATTTTATGCTTCCTGCTGTCCTCGGAGTGGTCGGTGACCTTTGCCCAAACATACTGTACTGCGCGCATGCGCAGTATATCCTGTTGGGGCGGCTTATCGCGCTCGCCGGAGACCCAGTGTGCTGTACGTGCGCATGCCCAAGTGAGGACGTAGCCAGCGCGCACAACCCGCCCCAAGAGGGCAAACTGTGCAGGCGCAGCACAGTATGTCCAGGGCAAAGGACGCCGACCACTCCAAGGACAACGGGAGGCATAGCCAGAAAACTGAGGCAGACACCGGGCTACGGGAGGTGCGGTAAGCCTATGCACACCTACCCATACACACACAAGGTGTAATTTTTAGATTTTAATAAGGACTAAGTCATCCTTTAAGTCACCTGCAGCAGGATATCCAAATAGAGTGGCTATGCTGTACTGTTGCAGAAGTCTGCTGCACTGGGGAGAAGAAGACATTCTATTGGATGAATGACAACGCTGTTCGAAATAAATTGTGCTGAAAAACAGACTGGGGCATGGCAGAGACACGCGCACATCAATGTCAGGTACTCTTCAACCTATAATATTAACCACCTTAGCGGTATGGACGAGCTCAGCTCGTCCATTACCGCCAGAGGGTGCCGCTCAGGCCCTGCTGGGCCGATTTTGATCAAATAAAGAGCAGCACACGCAGCCGGCACTTTGCCAGCCGCGTGTGCTGCCCGATCGCCGCCGCTCTGCGGCGATCCGCCGCGAGCAGCGGCGAAAGAGGGTCCCCCCAGCCGCCTGAGCCCTGCGCAGCCGGAACAAATAGTTCCGGCCAGCGCTAAGGGCTGGATCGGAGGCGGCAGACGTCAGGACGTCGGCTGACGTCCATGACGTCACTCCGCTCGTCGCCATGGCTCATGGCTCATCGCTCATTGCGGCCTTCCGTGTTACTTTTGGCCGCCGGAGGCGATCAGAAGAACGCCTCCGGAGCGCCATCTAGTGGGCTTTCATGCAGCCAACTTTCAGTTGGCTGCATGAAATAGTTTTTTTTTAATTTAAAAAAAACCCTCATGCAGCTGCCCTGGCGATCTTAATAGAACGCCAGGGTGGTTAAGGTTAGGTGCTACAGGAGTTTGATTACCCATAATCCAGTGTACCTCAAGGTGCATACACACATCAGACTATAGTCTTTGGAAAATGAAAGATCACAGACCAATCTTACCACCCTTCATGTAGTATGAGAGCCATACTCTACACAGTCTTTTCTATGGAGCTGAACTCCTCATCAGATAGAAATCTTTGCAAGCTGCTGCACACACAGATGCTGTACAGACACAAAAGATCAGTATCTGCAAAAGATCTGTTCCTGACAAAAATGCACTCCTGCAAATTGCAATGATAGTCTATGAGATCTGCAGATCATCATACACACATGATTTAACTGACATTCATCTGCAGATCAGATTCACCAGGATGGATTTTCAGATCTGCGGATGATTGCTTGATCTGCAGATGAATGTCTGTTAAACAAGGTGTGTATGAGGATCTGCAGATATCATAGACTATGAATGCAATTTGCAGGAGTGGATCTTTTGCAGGAACAGATCTTTTGCAGATACTGATCTTTTAAATGTGTACAGCATCTTTGTGTGCAGCATCTTGCAAAGATTTTTTCTGATGGGGAGTTCAGCTCCATAGAAAAGACTGTGTAGGTATGGCTTTCATACTACATGGAAGGGGGTAAAATTGGTCTGTGATCTTTCATTTTCCAAAGACTATAGTCTGATGTGTGTATGAGCCTTTAGACTTGGCTGCAATAAACTTAACGATTGGCTGAGGCACTTTCTTCAAATGACTGATTTTCCGAGTATTTTACAACATTTCTGTCCTCCAATTTGTTTGACCAAGGACTCAGGAGTCATATTTTATTTCGGCTAGAGCCGAAAAGTTGATTTTACTTTTTGGGAATAATATTCAATAGGTTGAATATTCTATTATTCAATAATATTCAGTAAAAACATGTTTTTCTACTTTTTATTACCCATACAGCTATATTTGCTGTTGTGCACAAGTAATTTTGCCTGTTTACAAACCACAAGTTCCCAAAGTACAGTTTATCTGCTCTGAAATCAGCCATTGCATAGATGCTGTATTTATATATTAAAATGTATCTAATGAGATTTCTTTCCTTTTTCACATTCTGCTGACCGCGCTACCTGAAGCACTGCAAGGAATGTTTACTAATGGCCGATAGGGAAACATAAACAAGATAATGCAATCACCTCCTCAGATTCGAGTCTAAGCTTCCAACTAAAGAAGAGAAAGTGCTGTGTTTAACTGTTTGATTGCTGTTCTGCTACCAATTTCTTTGTGGCAGTAGGCTTTATGCTGTAAATAATATTTTTAAATAATGTTTTAGAGCAAAGAGTTTCATACCACTTTAACCACTTAAGCCCACAGGGTTGTGTATTTTTTGCATCTGAGCAACTTTCACCTACCATTCATTTGCCAATAAGTTTATCACTACTCATCACAATGAATTGATCTATGGGCTTGATTCACAAAAGTATGCCAAGTGTTAGCACGCCAGTGAAAAGCCGCTTATCACGTGCAAACTGCCTCTTTGCGCGCTAATGTGCGCATAAGAGTTTGTGCACGTAAAGTTTAGCGCACATAAAGTTTTGCGTGCGTAAAGTTTTATGCGCACTACTTCACGTGCAAAATCAGCCGCTTCGCGTGCTAAGTAGTGTGATAAGCATAGTTTGCATGCGAAGCAGCTGATTTTGCATGCGAAGTAGTGCGGGTAAAACTTTATGCGCGCAAACTTTTATGCGCACTAAAATAGCTCGCGAACAGTAACAGCTTTGCCGTGCAAACTACCTAGCACCCTGGTTAGCACGTGCAAAGCTTTTAGACGTGCTAATTGTGTTAGCACCCTTTAGTGGATCAAGCTCTATATCTTGTTTTTTTCCGCCACCAATTAGGCTTTCTTGGGTTGTACATTTTGCTAAGAATTAATTTATTCTAAATCCCTTTTAGCAGGAATATTAAGAAAGAAATGGAAAACAATTTATTATTTCTCAGTTTTAGGCCATCATAGTTTGAAATTAATAAATGCTACCGTAATTAAAGGGAATGTCCAAGCAAAATAAAAAAATGAGTTTCACTTACCTGGGGCTTCTACCAGCCCCCTGCAGCCATCCTGTGCCCTCGTAGTCACTCACTGCTGCTCCAGTCCCCCGCCGCCAGCTAGTTCTGCTTCTACCAGCCCCATGCAGCCATCCTGTGCCCTCGCAGTCACTCACTGCTGCTCCAGTCCCCCGCCACCAGCTAGTTCTGCTTCTACCAGCCCCATGCAGCCATCCTGTGCCCTCGTAGTCACTTACTGCTGCTCCAGTCCCCCGCCACCAGCTAGTTCTGCTTCTACCAGCCCCATGCAGCCATCCTGTGCCCTCGTAGTCACTCACTGCTGCTCCAGTCCCCCGCCGCCAGCTAGTTCTGCATCTACCAGCCCCATGCAGCCATCCTGTGCCCTCGTAGTCACTCACTGCTGCTCCAGTCCCCCGCCACCAGCTAGTTCTGCTTCTACCAGCCCCATGCAGCCATCCTGTGCCCTCGTAGTCACTCACTGCTGCTCCAGTCCCCCGCCGCCAGCTAGTTCTGCATCTACCAGCCCCCTGCAGCCATCCTGTGCCCTCGTAGTCACTCACTGCTGCTCCAGTCCCCCGCCACCAGCTATTTCTGCTTTTACCAGCCCCATGCAGCCACCCTGTGCCCTCGTAGTCACTCACTGCTGCTCCAGTCCCCCGCTGGCAGCTTGCCGACCTCGGAGGTCGGCGGGACGCATTGCGTACATTTTTACGCATTCCCGCTAGTGCAGGAACATTAACACATACATTTTTACGCATGGCTGGTTCAATGCGTAAAAAAACCCATGTATTTTATTTGCCTATTTGTCCCGCTTATAACACCATTTCAATTATGTCCCTATCACAATGTATGACGCCAATATTTTATTTGGAAATAAGGGTGCATTTTTTTCAATTTGCGTCCATCACTATTTACAAGCCCATAATTAAAAAAAATTATAGTAATATACTCCTTTGACATGCATTATTAAAAAGTTCAGACCATTCGGTAACCATTTATGCGTTTCTCGGTTTTGTTTTTTATTTAAATTTAATTTAATTTAAATTATTTGGGTAATATTTGGTGTGGGGAAGTAAACAGCTAATTTTTAAATGTAATTTAATGTATTTCTTTATTAAAAAATGTATGTGGGTGTAGTTTACTATTTGGCCACAAGATGGCCATAGTCAAAAAAGACCTGGAAGCGTATGATGATGCTTCCAGGAACTAGAATGAAGACCGGGAACTTTTTTTTTTATACAGAAAGACCGAGGTCTCTGTTAAGAGACCCTCGTTTTTTTTGCGGGGGACTTAGATTGGTGAATGGGAATTATATTCCCATTCACTGATCAGGGGGCTAACGGCGGGAGCGCATTTATGGGACATAACTTTTTTCTGAAGACATACAGGGCCATATGCTCAGAGCCGGATTAAGGGGCTCCAGGGCCCTGGGGCAAACTGAAGCGGGGGCCCCCTTACCCACCCCCTGGCCATTACACCACTGCTCCACAGGCCCCTGCATGTGTAGCAGCAGCAGTAGTTTCTCAGCGGTGGCTGCACAGTCTGGGTCACTGTTTGCCATGCGGTCTTGCTTCCTTCTCTATGACCAGCGTGTGTTTACACACAACACGCGCCCGGTCATAGAGAAGGAGGAAGACCGCGTACCTAAAAGTGCCTGCCGCCGCTGCCGCCAGCCGGGACAGGTGAGGCACAAGCTTCCAACCCCCAGCATCTCATTGCCACTTTCAACTCCCTGCTTAAATCCACCCCCCACCCTTCGTTTTCTCCCTCTCTGCCACGGATTTAACCAAAACCTACCTCTCCAACCACTCCTTCATGACTTCCTTCAATGAGTCCTCATCCACCACCAATGGGAGTCCCCCAAGGCTCGGTCCTTGGCCTCCTACTGTTCTCTCTATATACTTCCTCCATTGGCAAGGTTATCTCCTCCATGGGTCTACCTCCACATCCCTGACCTATCCACCACTATCAGCCATCTCCTCCTGGATGTCCACTAGGTTCCTGAAACTAAACCTGGACAAAACAGATTTTAAGATCTTCCCACCCCAGCCATCCCTGACCCTTCCAGATGTGAATGTCACTGTTAACCACACTACTATTTGCCCTACCTCTCAAGCCTGCTGTCTGGGTGTCACCCTGGACTCCGCACTCTCCTTTACTCCCCACATCCAAGTCCTGCAACTTCCACCTCCGTAACATCTGCTAAATCCACCCTTTCCTGACCTCTGTCACCACCAAACTCCTCATCCATGCCCTCATAATGTCCCGCCTTGACTACTGCAATGCCCTTCTGTCTGGTCTCCCTATGACCTGAACTGCCCCGCTGCAGTCCGTCATGAATGCGGCAGCCAGAATTATCCACTCCTCCCATCGCTCCACCACGGCGGCTCCCCTCTGTGAATCCCTCCACTGGCTTCCTATCCAGTCCAGAATCAGATTTAAGATAGTTTCTGGCCTACAAATCTGTCCACAAAACCTGCCACACCTACATTTATGATCTTACTCAGAGGTACACACCAAGCCGCTCACTCCACTCCTCCAATGAACTTCGCCTGACTGTCCCCCGCATCACCCAATCCCATGCATGCCGTCTCAAGACAGAGCTACTCCAACACTATAGCACTCCCTACCTCCACCCATTAGGGCAGCCCCCTCCAACATCTTCAAGAAAGCCCTCAAAACACACCTTTTCACTCTGACCTACCCCCACTCACTGGAGCTCTAAGGCCACAGATGAACTCTGGTCCCCTACCTTTCGTGTCCCTACCTCTCCCTCTGGATTGTAAGCTTTCGGCAGGGTCCTCCTCCTTATGTCTCCTACCTGATCATGCACCTCCATTACTGTGCCCCCATGCTATGCATCTGAGTGAACCTAACTTGCCTAATCTCCACGCTCCCATCCAGTGACCGATTGTACTCATACTGTGCTGTGTGATCTGGTTTGCATGTATAGACTTATTGCTGTATGTCACAACTAAACATGGTCTTTAAAGTTAACTTATGTCCAGCGCTGCGTAATATGTTGACACTTTATAAATAATTAAATACAATAAATAAATAAATAGCAGCTATTCGCCTAAGCGTTGCTCACCAGGGCCAGATTTCTGCTAAAGCCACAAAAGGCCTAGGCCTTGGGCAGCTGCAGCCCAAGGAGGCACTTGGCCACACATAGGGGTTGCTACATATGAAAGTAAAGGTTGCAAATGGAGAACAACACATGAAAAGGGAAAACTGATGCCCAACGGGGCTGATCATGAAAGAAAGGGTCTGCAGTACATGAATGATACCCATGGAAGAGAAGGCTGCACATGGAATGGGAGGGGTGCTGCCACACCTGAAACGGGAGCCCCAACATACTTGGCCTAGGGCTGAACGGTTGCTCGCCACCACTAAAGGGCCTGGGGAACACTCACCTGACGTCCACCGCTACATGTCAAGCTCCCCGTTGCATCGGCAGAGACCCACCCAGGGCCGGTCCTGGACTTTCTGCTGCCTGAGGCAAAGATCGTAAAGGCGCCCCCCCCCCCCCCCCCCCCAATATTTCTACATAACATTACATCCCCCACACAACCGACCGTGTCCGTGAAGGAAAGCCTGAGTGACGCAGCAAAGTGAGTGACTGACTCACCAGGGATTGGGTCTCCCTCCGGGTCTGGCGGCGGCGAAGGGCGGGCATCCGCATCCAGCATGCATCCTGCACTGGCAGGGGACAGACGGCTGCGGTCTGCGGCGGGCATGCTCCATCTCGGATCTGAGGGATCTCGCGCTGGGCCAGTGAGCGGCGGCCGGCGGCAGCCAGCCAGCCTCATCGTCACGGTCACGTCGGCGGCGCTCGCTGCTCAGTGACTGACCGTGACAATCAGCCGCAGCCAGGGCAGCAGAGCGGGCGGCAGCCGCCACCATCAAATTAGCAGGCTTAGGCACTAGGCAGCGTCACCAGCGTGCAGCCTTGGAGGAGACAGGAGAGGCTGCAGAGCTCGGAGTCGTCGGACTCGGAGGCCGGCGGCAACAGTGCAGTTTCTAGGCTAAAATGCACCCAGGGCGAGGGTGTAAAAATTGCGCCCCCCCGCCGGTATAGGTAGCCAGCTTATAGGTCCCCCCCCGAGTATAGGTGGCCAGGCATGGGTGAGCCAGTAAAGTTGCCCCCAGTATAGGTTAGCCAGGTAGTTGCCTCCAGTATAGGTAGCCAGTATAGTTGCCCCCAGTATGTTAGATAGGCAGGCACCCCCCCCCCCCCCGGTATAAGTTAGATAAGTAGGTGCCCCCAGTACAGGTTAGCTAGGTAGGTGCCTCCAATATAGGAAGCCAGTATAGTTGCCCCAAGCATAGGTTAGATAGGTAGGTACCCCCAGTATAGGTTAGTTAGGTAGGTGCCCCCAGTATAGGTAGCCAGTATAGTTGCCCTTCAGTATAGGTTAGATTAGGTAGGTGCCCCCAGTACAGGTTAGATTAGGTAGGTGCCCACAGTATAGATTAGATAGGTAGCTGCCCCCAGCATAGGTTAGACAGGTAGCTGCCCCCCAGCATAGGTTAGATAGGTAGCTGCCCCCCAGTATAGGTTAGATAGGTAGCTGCCCCCCAGTATAGGTTAGATAGGTAGCTGCCCCCCAGTACAGGTTAGATTGGGTAGGTGCCCCCCAGTATAGGATAGATAGGTAGCTGCCCCCAGTACAGGTTAGATTAGGTAGGTGCCCCCCAGTATAGGATAGATAGGTAGCTGCCCCCAGTATAGGTTAGATAGGTAGCTGCCCCCCAGTGTAGGTTAGATAGGTAGCTGCCCCCCAGTATAGGTTAGATAGGTAGCTGCCCCCCAGTATAGGATAGATAGGTAGCTGCCCCCCAGCATAGGTTAGATAGGTAGCTGCCCCCCAGTATAGGTTAGATAGGTAGCTGCCCCCCAGTATAGGTTAGATAGGTAGCTGCCCCCCAGTATAGGTTAGATAGGTAGCTGCCCCCCAGTATAGGATAGATAGGTAGCTGGCCCCCAGTATAGGTTAGATTAGGTAGGTGCCCCCCAGTATAGGATAGATAGGTAGCTGCCCCCAGTACAGGTTAGATTAGGTAGGTGCCCCCCAGTATAGGATAGATAGGTAGCTGCCCCCCAGCATAGGTTAGATAGGTAGCTGCCCCCCAGTATAGGTTAGATAGGTAGCTGCCCCCCAGTATAGGATAGATAGGTAGCTGCCCCCCAGCATAGGTTAGATAGGTAGCTGCCCCCCAGTATAGGTTAGATAGGTAGCTGCCCCCCAGTATAGGTTAGATAGGTAGCTGCCCCCCAGTATAGGTTAGATAGGTAGCTGCCCCCCAGTATAGGATAGATAGGTAGCTGGCCCCCAGTATAGGTTAGATTAGGTAGGTGCCCCCCAGTATAGGATAGATAGGTAGCTGCCCCCAGTACAGGTTAGATTAGGTAGGTGCCCCCCAGTATAGGATAGATAGGTAGCTGCCCCAGTATAGGTTAGATAGGTAGCTGCCCCCCAGTATAGGTTAGATAGGTAGCTGCCCCCCAGTACAGGTTAGATTAGGTAGGTGCCCCCCAGTAAAGGATAGATAGGTAGCTGCCCCCGAGTACAGGTTAGATTAGGTAGGTGCCCCCCAGTATAGGATAGATCGGTAGCTGCCCCCAGTATAGGTTAGATAGGTAGCTGCCCCCCAGTATAGGTTAGATAGGTAGCTGCCCCCCAGTACAGGTTAGATTAGGTAGGTGCCCCCCAGTATAGGATAGATAGGTAGCTGCCCCCGAGTACAGGTTAGATTAGGTAGGTGCCCCCCAGTATAGGATATATAGGTAGCTTGCCCAGTATAGGTTAGATAGGTAGCTGCCCCCCAGTACAGGTTAGATTAGGTAGGTGCCCCCCAGTATAGGATAGGTAGCTGCCCCCGAGTACAGGTTAGATTAGGTAGGTGCCCCCCAGTATAGGATAGATAGGTAGCTTGCCCAGTATAGGTTAAGTAGGTAGGTGCCCCCTCATAATGGCGAGGGGGGAGCCGGAGCCGCGGTGAGGGCAGCCCGACCTCTCCCTCCCTCTCCCCGGGCCGCTCTCCATGCTCCCCCCCTCGGACTGCAGGCAGCAGAGTTAGCGCGCAGGGAAGCGCTGCTGTACACAGCTGTTACTCACCTCCCTGGATCCGATCGCCGCTCCCGCCCTGCTGGTCTCCTCTCTGCAATGTAGCCGCTGCTGATACATACGCGGCTGCTTCCTGTTTACACAGGAAGCAGCCGCGTGTGTATCAGCCGGCTAGGCAGAGAGGAGACCAGCAGGGCGGGAGCGGCGATCGGATCCAGGGAGGTGAGTAACAGCTGTGTACAGCAGCGCTTCCTTGCGCGCTAACTCTGCTGCCTGCAGTCTGAGGGGGGGAGCATGGAGAGCGGCCCGGGGAGAGGGAGGGAGAGGTCGGGCTGCCCTCACCGCGGCTCCGGCTCCCCCCCGCTATCACAGCCACGTCATCTGGTGCCGCCCCTCCACTTCCTGCCGCCTGAGGAACCCGCCTCACCCCGCCTCATGGGCGGGCCGGCCCTGGACCCACCGCAACCGCCATCACCGCTTCTTATTGCATTACTGAAAACTGGAGCCACGACAAAAGCAATGGACCAGCGGGAGCTCTGCTGTAGCTCAAGATTTCAGTAATAGAAAAAGAAGTGGAGATGGCAGACCTGGCCAGTCGTCACAGGTGTGGCAGGAAGCGGTGGTACCCGGGGAGCCTGGCATGTAGCGGCAGATACTAAGTTGTTTTTTTTTACCACCCTGCAGAGTGCAAAGGAATAGGATCCCTATCTTTATCTACCACCATTTATAAAGGTCCAGTATAGTGTCATTCATGCAGCTGACAAACCTTTTACAGACAGGTCAAGAAGTCCATCAGTTTACCGATCACCTCACCTCTCGTGAAGATAGCTGACCCCCAACAGAAGCTGTATGAACCACTCCATGACATGATCTTCTGGTAAAGGCCGGCCTTTCTCTTTCCGATGCTGGAGGAAACCGTGAAGATCTCCACCCTGAGAGAGAACAGACAAGGCCTGAGCTCTTATATCAATAATATCAGCGAGTTAGGTCTACAGACTACAGACATATGGCTGCACACACCTGGCACAGTTATCACAAGGGGATCCTTCTACTAACGACTGATCTGCTCATATTATGGCAAATATTAGGGAATATTGTAAACTGCCAGGAACTATGTGGTCTGTATGTAGCTCTGGGATGATTCAGTGAAGCAAACAGCGGCAAAAAAGGATGAAGGGAAGTGTGCATGAAACAGGGCTGCAAGCAAAAATGGCCGGCGGGTGAAGCCGGAATAAGTGTAAATGGAAACACCGTTCTGAATTGGGTGCCAAATGAAAATGAAAAAAATATTCACAGTAGTAATGATGATAGTAAAGCATTGGTAAATCGTACCAATATTTTACTACAACTAAACCTAAACCTACTCTCACACAAAGAACCCTTCCCCCTCCGATGCCCATCAGCCAAATCATAAAAAATCCGATTTACTTACCTGGGGCTTTCTCCAGCCCTTTGCAGTCGACTGTCCCACGCTAACCGCTCCGCTCCCCGCTGCTGTCCTAGGCTCCCTACCTCGAGGTCGTCCTTACTGAACCTGCGTGAAGTGCCGCTGTCAATCAAGCCCACGTGGTCCGCAGACAACTGCGTAGTAAGCCGAGGACAACGTGGGCTTGATTGACAGTGGCACTTCGCGCAGACGCAGTAAAGATGACCTCAAGGTTGTCCTCTGCACCGTGCGGGGAGCGTGGGTTGGCAGCAGAGAGTGGAGCAGTCAGCATAAGGGGAATGTCAGCTGCAAGAGGATTTTTTATGATCTGGCTGATGATTCCTTTAAAGTAAACCAGAGAGTATGAATGCTGCAGATTTGATACTTACCCGGGGCTTTCTCCAGCCCCATAAACACGTGTGGGTCCCTCGCAGTCCTCCCGCGGTCTGCCTTTCAGCCGCAATCAGCCCCAGTAACTGGCTCAGTCGGGTCCAGTCTGGGTCATCTGTGCATGCGCGGGAGGTCGTCTCTGGTACATTTTAAAAAGCCCCTTGCTGATGCCTAACCCTAAACCCCCCACTTCCTGACCCCTAACCATAACCCCCCCCCCCCTTGCTGATGCCTAACGCTAACCCCACCCCCCTTCCTGGTACCTAACCGTAAAACCTCCCTTCCTGACACCTAACTCTAAAACCTCCCTTCCTGACACCTAACTCTAAAACCTCCCTTCCTGAAAGCAAAAAAACCCCTTCCTGATTACTAACCCTAAAACCCCCTGTCGGCTAACCCTAAAACCCTTCTTCCTCGCGTCTAACCCTAGATCCGACGCCTAACCCCAAAAGCAAGAAGTTTTAAATCAGGATGATACAATTTATTGGCTAACTAAAAAGAATAAGAATAAGCAAGCTTTCGGCATTGCAGCCTTCATCGGGCTTAAATCCTGTTTAAACCCGACGAAGGCTGCAAGGCCGAAAGCTTGCTTATTCTTATTCTTTTTAGTTAGCCAATAAATGTATCATCCTGGTATAAAACTTCTTGCTTTTACTGATGGCTAACACGGTACAATACCCTACTGCTACTACTAACCCCAAAACACTCCTTCCTGGCGCCTAACCCTAAACCCCCCTTTTATGTCACCTAATACTAAAACCACCCTCCCTGATGCCTAACCCTAAGCCCCCCCCTTTCTGTCACCTAACCCTAACCCCCCCCCTTTTCTGTCACATAAACCTAAACCCCCCCCCCCCCCTTCCTGATGCCTAGCCCTACCTGGCCCCCCCCCCCTCCTTTCTGTCACATGACACTAAAACCCCCCTTCCTCATGCCTAACCCTAGATCCGCCTATCCTGACACCGAACCCTAAAACCTCTCTTCCTAACCTCATAGAACAATACACAATACAGCTAACAATACAAAAACCTTGGGTACCTCACAGCACTTGGTGGCATTGGGTACCTCACAGTATTCATTGGGTACCTCACAGCACTTGGTGGCATTGGGTACCTCACAGCACTTGGTGGCATTGAGTACCTCACAGCACTTGGTGGCATTGGGTACCTCACAGCACTTGGTGCCACTTGGTGGAATTGTGTACCTCACAATACTCTGTCACAATACAGAAATCTTCTTTCTCCAGGAAGCTCCCCAGCGAGCGGACGATGAACGGATGTCTGAGGCTGCCCAGAAGTTTGGCCTCTCTGGTTGACGGTAGGGTGGCATCGGCCTTCACGTTGTTACAGAAAATCCGTTTGATGACCTTCCTGTAGACAGAAGAGATAACGATAATCCACAACATGAGTGCAAAATCATCTAACAGCCACAACTTCTGTAATCTGATGCGGTTTCTGGTCTACCCCTTCTGTCTCTTAGAAATGGTATGCCCCAAACTTCTCCCCTCCCTACCCCATCCACAGAGCAGAACAGTGAGCTCAGCAGTGTCTCTGTACAATTATTATTATTATTTATTGTATTTATAAAGCGCCAGCATATTACGCAGCGCTGGACAATAAATATATACAAGGATATAAGGATGACAGACATAACAAGGTTATACAACATAGAGCAAAGTTATACATGCAAATTGTACAAAATACATGATCATGTGATATGGTCTGGTTAGGCAGGCCTAGTAATACAAGTACAATAAATGTTCCTAAACTGATACTAACGATAATTTCAACAATGATTGAGCATGCGTACGTATCTTTAAGGTGGCCACACACGATACAATAAATTGATCCGATTTTACAGTAATTCAATAAAAACGATCGTATCTCTCGAAAAATATAGGTTTTTTCTCATTTGACTGAAAAATCCGATCGGATTTCCCATTTTTTTCGATTTAAATCGATCCGGAATGCCAGATATTTCTCTTCAATTTCTACTAAAGATTGTATGGTGTGTGTTGGATTGTTAATGTATTAATATACACACCCCAGCAATTTTCTCTGAGTTTCCAATCATCATAATTGAGGAAAAAATTGAACATAGGTGTGTGGTACATTGGTCATATTTTTCAAATGTTACAATCAGTCAGAAAAATTGATTGCAATTATTAAATTCAACAGATATTTAAAAAAATTGTATAGTGTGTGGCCACCTTTAGGCTATCTAAACTGGACACAATTGTATTTGCCCCTGCAGAAAATGGAACAATCCCTTCTGAGACAGCAAAAATTATCCTACACGTTAGAAAGTCTCCATATTAAAGAGAAACCGTAACCAAGGATTGAACTTCATCCCAATCAGTAGCTGATTCCCCCTTTTACATGAGAAATCTATTCCTTTTCACAAACAGACCATCAGGGGGCGCTGCATGGCCAAAGCTCCCAACTGTCCCTTCTTCGGAGGGACAGTCCCTCTTTGGGAGCCCTGTCCCTCTGTCCCTCTTTCACCCTCATGTGTCCCTCTTTCTATGTAAATATATATATTTCTCTACTAAAAAATATGTGTGTGTTGGACTCTAAACTTTATTCCCATCAATTAAATTGATATATTACTAACTTTAAAATGTTAATTTTAAGGAAAATGAACCAGGATAGAAAGGACCAGGGTGGTTTGAATTATAAAACAACATATTTTCTTATGAAATCTTTATAGTATGCGTGACTAGGGGTGTGACTTGGGGTGTGATGGGACATGATCAAGGGTGTGGCAGGGGCGTGGCTTAAAGGGAACCAGAGATGAAGCACCCTTGTGTATTTTACCATATATATCAGTAAGAAAATTAGAGAAAACCCCTACCATGCTCTCTGTTTCATCCTCACTGCTAAAAGCGTCTGTTATCAGCTGTGATAAGAATCCCGGACTGAGCATTCAGTATGGCTTTGCAGGGAACAATTGTAGCTGAGTCATTATAGCAGAGCCACAAGGTGGCAGGCTTGGGCTTGAAAAGACACCAGAGAAGACAGACTCAGCTATAATCTTTCCGTAGCAAAGCTAGACTGAGTGCTCAGTCGGGGATTCTTATCAGAGGTGATAACAGTCAGATTAAACAGAGAACAATGAAACAAAGAGCAGATTAGGTGTTTACTGTCATGTCCCCACTGATTTATAAGGTAAAATACAAGAGAGTGCTTCATCTCTGGTTCTCTTTAAGTGTCCCTCTTTCTCATCTCAAAAAGTTGGGAGATATGGTATGGCTGTTATTGTGGTGGAACCCCTCCCACAGTGTGATGTCATGACCATAGTCCTGACAGTTTGCTGTCTGAACCTCGTTGCATTGTGGGAAATGACAGTTTTCCAACTGCCAAGCAAGCCATATCTCCCTCTGTGCATAGAACACTCAGTAAGGCCTGGTGCACACCAAAAACTGCTAGCAGATCCGCAAAATGCTAGCAGATTTTGAAACGCTTTTTCTTATTTTTCTGTAGCGTTTCAGCTAGCGTTTTGCGGTTTCGTGTAGCGGTTTTGGTGTAGTAGATTTCATGTATTGTTACAGTAAAGCTGTTACTGAACAGCTACTGTAACAAAAAACGCCTGGCAAACCGCTCTGAAGTGCCGTTTTTCAGAGCGGTTTGCGTTTTTCCTATACTTAACATTGAGGCAGAAACGCATCCGCAATCCAAAATCTGCAGCAGCCCGGGAGTATGCGTTTCTGTAAAACGCCTCCCGCTCTGGTGTGCACCAGCCCATTGAGATACATTACCCAAGCGTATCCGCAGCCGCAAGCGGATCGCAAACCGCAGCAGAACCGCTCTGGTGTGCACTAGGCCTCACAAACAATCCATACAGGTCCCCCTGTCAGCAGTAAATTGGTCACCACCAGTGATACATTTCAGAATGTAAATCAGAGAGAGGAAAGATTTTACAATGGACAAACACGGACTAAACAATCTATTAATAAATATTGTTCAAAAATACACAATGTTATTCATTATGTTATTTACACTGCAGCTACTCTTTATAGGATCACGATTGAGACAAACTGTAATATTTAAAATACATATGTACAAAATGTTAATTTCTCCCAGAATAAAATGCATTATGCTTTTTTTCTGTCGCTAAATCATAAAAACCTGGAAGGTGTAACAGATTTTGGCCTAGTCCATCTCCTCATGGGGAATTCTCACCTTTACTTCTTTACAAAAGCACTCCCGGGAAAGGTTCTATACAAAGAGGTCAGCCAGCTTACCTACTTGCTTGCTTTTGCGAGTGCCTTTGTAAATAAAGAAATAATTGAGAACCCCCCCATGAGGAGATGGACTAGTCCAAAACCTGTCAGATGGTAACTGCCTTCTTTATTCGCTATAGTGATCCTTTAAACATAAGGAAGAAAAGCAGAAAAGGAATGAGCAGAAGGTGCGTAGGGGAAAGGGGTAATGTGTCCATCGTCCGGGGCAGTCTGCTGTACCTGTGGTGCAGATTTGTCAGTTGTTCCCTAGTTACTGTAAGTGACAGCAACATGGGAAGGAAAGGAATTTATACTGCATTTTACGCTAAGAGAAATTAACATTTTAAAATAAAAAAATGCAATAGTTTTCCTCTAATAGTCAGTTCTGTTGCTTCTGTGAATGTTTAAAGAGATACCGTACTAAGAATTGATCTTCATCACAGTCAGAAGCTGATGCCCCCTTTCCCATGAGAAATCTATTCCTTTTCTCAAACGGATCATCAGGGGGCGCTGTATGGCTAATAATGTGGTGAAACCCCTCCCACAGTGTGAGGTCAGGACCATGGTTCTGACATCACACTGTGGGAGCATTGTTGCATTGTGGGAAATAACAGCTGTTTACAACTGCCCAAAAAAAAAAGCAAGCAGAATCTCCTTCTACTGACATCCCCTGCCAGCAGTAAAATGTCACCATGTGATAAATGTCTGAATGTAAATCAGGGAGAGGAAAAATTTTGAAATGGGCAAACACCGACTAAATCATTTATACATAATCATTGTAAAAATGAAGCACTTTTTTATTACTGTATTTTTTGGACCATAAGACTTACTTTTTCTCCCTCAAAAGTGGGGGTAAAATGTCAGTGCGTCTTACGGTTCAAAGGTATCCCCCATAAGTGCCCACTCTGTCTTTCATTGCTGCCTTGTGTATCTTGTGTCCTCCTGTCTCCCCTCTGGCCGTTGACCCTGTGTCTCACTGGTCCCTTGCAATCTTGTATCCCAGCTGCCCTCCTGTGTCCGGTGTAGAGAAGACACAAGCGCAGATGGGACACAAGAGGACACTAGGGGCACAGAGGGGCAGAGAGGATATGGTGGGGGGGCAGTGAGACACAGAAGGACACAGGAGACACCAGCCAAAGGAGAAACAGGGGGCACAAGAAGGCAGATGGGACACTGGGGGCACAGGAGGATACATGGGGACAAAATAATGGGGGGGTGTAACGATTGGTGTCAACACCCAGAGAGAATCTGATTATTGGTGATCTGCAGTATCGCCAGCAATACAGATATATACCCGATTATGGATGATCTGCAGAATCACCAATAATCCGAGTATGACTGACCTCTGGACACCTATATAGTGTGAGTGTTTGGTGCAACAGTAATGACTGAGTAGGACCACCCGAGGAGCAGGTGGTCCTTGGCAGTATGAGAAATACCTCCCTCTGGGAAGTGTGAAGACCTTCCAGCAGCACTGAGAACTAATCCCTCAATAGAGAGTGATAGCTCGCAAGGTCGGGCAGGCTAGGTCGGCAACACACGAGCAGATAAGGTACAGAGACAGAAGACTGATTTGGTAACCAGGGACAGGCAGGGTCGGCAACAGGTAATCAGATATGCGTAGGTACCGAATCAGAAAGCAGAAGGATAGTCAGGAAAGCAATAGGTCATAACAGATATCAAACAAGGCCTAGTCTTGGGTGTGAGGTCCGTGGTCTCAACACCCTGGAACTAGTCTGAAGTATAACACAATAGTAACACAGAAGTAATCTGGCTGAGTGTGAATTCCCAGGTCCTCCTGGTTCTAACACACTGTGGGATCTGACTATGGTCTGAGTGCTTTCACGTAAGTGTTCGCAACGGCAGACAACCTGAGACTGACCAGCAATAACTATATATAGAGCGGCGCTCCCCGGCGCCACCCATCGCTGATCAACCAATAGCCGCCCGCTCTGAGATCAGCTGACCAACCTGGTCAGCTGATCCCTCTTGGTTTGTCATAAAGGTTCCGCCTCTCAGTGCGCGCAAGCGTATTCCTCAATCTGTGTGCACTAGAAGGTCCAGCCACATCAGACGCACGCCGCCGCGTGTAAACCGCTGAGCTGAATGCGGAACCAGCCGCCTCGCTGCCAGTCCGCGCTGCGGCTTTTCCGCAATTATTACAGGGGGGGGGGGGGAGGGGGGGGGACATCTACAAGATACACCTGAACTAGAGACGCACCAGGTTAAACATATATTCTTCCCCTGGTTTTTTACCTCTAAATCGGGTGCGTCTTATAGTCCGGAGCATCTTCTAGTCCGAAAAATATGGTACCTTATTTTCACTGGAGTTCCTCTTTAAGGGCTCAAACCCACTAGCAGCTTTTTCTAAGCGCTTGTGATTTGAAAAAATCTCTTGCTAATGCAATGCTATGGGGGATTTTTATAAAATCACATCGCTCCAGTGGGATCACACCCATAGCATTACATTAGAAGGAGCTTCTCACATCACAAAGCGCTCAGAAAATCGCTCCTAGTGGGTTCCAGGCAAGCATGGATTTACCTCGCAGGAGCCTATAGGCACAGATGTCCTGGCACCTTAGACTCTGCCCTCCATGAACCTACAAACCTCCACTGAATCGCTCCACAAGTGTGCTGGCTGTCCCAGCTGTCACTCCTCCCTTACTTCCCTTGCCCATCATAGGTAGCTTCAGGTGCCCCTTAGTATTAGGTTGCCAGAGGTACCCTCAGTATTAAGTATTAGGTAGCTAGAGGTGCCCCTGAATGAAGGGAGATCTCATCAGTGGAATGCCGAGAGCCAGGTTAGTAACCTCTCATTTACACTCTGCTCTTTGCATAAGGAAACAGGGAGGGAGGCACTGGGGGAGGGGAGAGAGATGCCTTCCCATCAGGCGCCTTTAGGCACGTGCCCACAGTGCCTTATGGTAAATCCGGCTCTGGGCACAGGCTTAATTTCAGACAAAATACATTTCTTTATCGTAGATGGAGGAAGACCCAAGGTCCCGACGGCAGGATCGCCACCCATTTCTTGTTCAGGAAACCCCCTGGGAAGGAAATGAAAGGATATCAATAAAATCCTGACAGGTTGTAATTGTGCCTTAGTCTCCTGAGGTGAGATGAGTGGGCCGCAGTGACCCTTGCACCCGGGACAATCACTAAACTCACCGCCGACATATGATGGAGGTGGGAGGGCATGACAGTGACAGGTCCCCTTACCTGAAATCATTAAACTTTCCAGTCCCCCTTTTACTGCCTTGTGACCCGATATTGGCGTTCTGAGATTCAGCTGGTCCTCCACTGCAGAATACGGCCGCCCATCCCCCTTCCTGAAGACCAATAAGTCACTGAGACGCTAATTGAGCCTCCTATGCTGGACGGAGGAAACTATATTAAGCTTGGTTAATAGCAATCTATTATAAAAGTCTGCCAGGCCAGGCTTGGCACAACAGAGCGCTCTCGATGCATAATACATTCGCCACAAACTATTTTTAGCCATTTGCTACCTTTGTCCTAGTTTTTAGAATGCGGTGATTTGTTACAATTATTTTTAACACTTGTTTGCACCAAACAGTATAATTCAGTCATAACAAGTGGTCGTTTTGCCCCAAGTAAAATGGCGGTGACTCTTCTGTCCAATCCTATGCTATAGCATATACAGTACAATGCCCATATCCAGCACAGGCGAGGATTGCCTGATATGCGTTTTTGCCAGTTGCTTAAAGGGAACCTGTACTGAGTAGAGATGTTGCGAACTGTTCGCTCGGCGAACATCTCTGGGGCTTTTACTATACTACTTCCGGGTCGCTCTGACCCGGAGTAGTACGCCTGCGCTGCCCGGCGAAGCGCGTCCTAGATCGCGCTCCTGTTGCCGGGCACTCTCTGCGCATGTGCGTGACGTCGTCCATGACGCCACGCACATGCGCAGGGAGTGCCCGGCAACAGGAGCGCGATCTAGGACGCGCTTCGCCGGGCAGCGCAGGCGTACTACTCCGGGTCAGAGCGACCCGGAAGTAGTAAAAGCCCCAGGTATTCAGAGATGTTCGCCGGCGAACGGTTCGGGAACCGTTCGCTACATCTCTAGTACTGAGTAAAATTATTTAAAATAAACACATGAGGTAACTTCAAATGAACATTGCATAGTTACCTTGCCATCAGTTCCTCTCAGAAGCTCACCATTTTCTTCTGACAATGATCCCTTCCAGTTTTGACAAGATTTTGTCAGAACTAAAATATATCAGTTGCTGTCAGTTACAGCTGAGAGGAGAACTGATGTGTCCATGTTTCCCTATGGCTGAAGTGGGCGATGTTACAGTTTAACAGTGTGCTGACCAGAAAGCTGTTATGGGGTAATGGCCATTTTCAAAATGTAGGACGGAGAATTCCATTGATCACAGTGGACAAATGGGATGCAGGAGAGGAGAAGGAGATTGATGAGTAGACTACACAGCAGGTACTATGACTTGTGTATGGTTATTTTGACTTTTAATTTTCAGTTCAGGTTTTCTTTAAAGAGGAACTCCAGTGAAAATAATGTAATAAAAAAGTGCTTCATTTTTACAATAATGATGTATAAACGATTTAGTCAGTGTTTGCCCATTGTAAACTCTTTTAAATCCCTGATTTACATTCTGACATTTATTACATGGTGACATTTTTACTGTTGGCAGGTGATGTAGCTGCTGCATTTTTTTTTGGCAGTTGGAAATAGCTGTAAACAGCTATTTCCCAATTCCCACAATGCAACAGGGTTCACAGACAGGAAACTGCCAAGAGTACCTACTCAAAATTTCTTTGTGGGAGGGGTTTCACCCCAATATCAGCCATACAGCGCCCCCTGATGGTCTGTTTGTGAAAAGGAATAGATTTCTCATGTAAAAGGGGGTATCAGCTACTGATTGGGATAAAGTTCAATTCTTGGTCCGAGTTTCTCTTTAAAGCAGGATTGTCAGCTATAAAATAATTCCATTCCATTTACCCGCTGCTCTGTGCTTATTATGCAGTCTACAACCTGACCCTGCAATGCAAGCTTTCCAATATAATCGTAAATGTGTCTGCTGCAATGAATCTTCTCTCAGTCAGCCTGGCGCTATTGTGGTTAGTGATGAGCATAATTACTTAATTACCATTACGCAAAATTTAGTGCAATTTGCGAAATTGCAATTATGTCCGTAATCGAAATTTCACAAATTTCACAAAATTAAGCGAAATTTCGAGATTACGAGGAATTTTAGTAAGAACGATCGTTTTTCGTAATTACCAAAGTTTATCTAACACAAACCAATCAGAATTTTCGGAAATTCGTCCGTTCTCAAAATTGTGTTCCAGTCCAGAGCCTCCTGATATATTTAAAGCAACAGCACCTGCAGGTACCTTTGCATTATCAGATATTGCAGGGATCAAAACCAAGCGTCTCAGCATGCATGACCACTAAGGGCACCTTGACAAAGAGCACCTGTCTTAAGGTGGCCACACACACCATGTTCAATTTTTTCCTCAATTATGATAATGATTGGAAACTCAGAGAAAATTGCTAGGGTGTGTATATTAATAAATGAACAATCCAACACACACCATACAATCTTTAGTAGAAATATCTGGCATTCCGGATCGATTTAACCAGTTCGGCCTATCTGGACGAGCTTCCTCGTCCAGATAGGCACTGCTGCTGCCGCCGGCTGGTGCGCGCGATCGGGCACGCTCCCGCTGCCCGCCGCTAGCCCCCCGATCAGTGAATGGGAATATAATTCCTATTCACCGAACTATCTTCCCCGCTGAAATACCGACGCTTTCTCTCCAGAGAGTGCTGTATTTCTGCCCCCAGGAAACATCTCCCCTGCTTTTAAGTTCCTAGATGCAAGATCGTTCGCATCCAGGACTTTTTTCACTGTGGCCATCTTGTGGCCAAATAGTAAACTGCACCAACATACATTTTTAATGAAAAAAACATTTTTATTTTACATTTAAAATTAACAGTTTCCCTCCCACACCAAAAATTACCCACATACACTTTTTTTTATTAAAAATAAAAAATACAATAAAAACAAAACAAAAACAACATAAATAGTTACCCAAGGGTCTGAACTTTTTAAATATGCATGTCAAGAGAGTATGTTATTATATTATTTAAAATTATAAGCTTATAAATAGTGATGGACGCAAATTGAAAAAATGCACCTTTATTTCTAAATGAAATATCGGCACCATAAATTGTGATAGGGACATCGTTTAAACGGTGTAATAACCGGGACAGATGGGTAAATAAAATACATGAGTTTTAATTACGGTAGCGTATATTAATTTCAAACTATGATGGCCAAAAACTGAGAAATGAATTTTTTTCATTTCTTTCTTAATCTTCCTGTTAAAATAGATTTAGAAAAAATAATTCTTAGCAAAGTGTAGCACCCAAAGAAAGCCTAATTAGTGGCGGAAAAAACAAGATATAGATCAATTCATTGTGATAAGTAGCAATAAAGCTATAGGCGAATGAATGGGAGGTGAACGTTGCTCGGATGCATGAGATTTTCGGACTGCGGTGCTGAACCGGTTAAATCGAAAAAAATGGGAAATACGATCGGATTTTTCAGTCAAATGAAAAAAAGCTTTCGATTTTTTCGAGAGACACGATCGTTTTTATCGAATTACCGTAAAATCGGATCATTTTATTGTATTGTGTGTGACCACCTTTAGAAGTGGCTGCAGATAGAGCTTCCTGATACATTTAAAGTGACAGCATGTGCAGGGGACTTTTGCATTATCAGTAACTGCAATCAATTACTGACTTTCCTGAGTTTAGTCATTATCTAAATGTGCATAATTACTATTAGAAATGAAATTACGTCCATTTTCGTAACTAAAATAAGTTTGCTTCTATAGAATACTTGAAATTATTAAATTTTGTGTTAAAAACGAATTAGCGCCAAAACGCAAAATTAGGAAACTGAAATTTCGCTTATGGAATTCCAAATTACAGTTTGTATGACAATTACAAACGTATGAATTCATGTCGTAGCGCAAAATTTGAATCTAATTAAGGAAACGCGAAATTACGAAAATTTCGGCTAATTTTGCCAATGAGAAGGAAGGTTGTCATCTCCCCTCCCATATTCCTGCTCCTTACTGATTGGCTGAGGGCAGTTCAGTGTGACAAGAGGCTGAGGCAGCAGCTGCTGAAATACGATCTATGCTGTGCTGTGCACGTGTTTACAAAGCAAGCTAGATATGACAGTGCAGATTCTAGGGTGGGGAGTAATAGAGAAAATTGCATGAGGATTAGCTTCAGTCAGAAGCGGTAAAGATGGAAAATGCCTGAAACAAGCAGCTGAGCCTAAAATTAGTCTAGAGCAGTGCTCAAACTTTTGGGCGTTGATCCTCCACTTCCTGTGGCTCCCGGCTGTTTTGCTGCATCCGCATTGGACGGCTCCTGAAGCGTGCATGTGACCTGATGCAGGCCAGGTGACACGCCGGGAACGGTACAAGGATGACGCAGTGGATGGGGTGTCGGGACACCCTGGAAAGGAGAGACAAAACAAAAATCGGGAGCCCAAATGGAGTAGTAAGTCAGTAACACTGAAAACAATAGAATGATAAAAGGGCTACTCACAAAGGTGGGTTGTGGGGGGCAACCAACCGCAGGCAGCAGTTGGAGATAATAAACCCACCACTGGTGGTGGTCGCTTCTTCTTTAAAAAGCAATAACGGCTTCAAAACTGGTCCGTTTTTGAACCCCACTTACAACAGGTGTGGGGGGTGACTAAGCACAATGAGGGTATAGAAGCGCCCAGGGGTTTATAAAACGGAGTTAAAAACAACAGTAAAAACGATAAATGAGGTAGTTTACCTCGATTAGGACATTCCCATAGGAAAAATGAGAATTTTATTTTTGCACAGGCCATGCATTTCACAGGTCTAATCCCACTTCCTCAGGCCAATAAGAGTGCCAGAGTATGTAGAGCCAGTATGCATGGAGTGCTTCCCTCATAAGGCTAGGTCCACACTAGGCACGGTTGCAGGACGGACACTGCAGTCCGGGATCAGGGGAAGTACCACCAGATAGAGTGACCAGACGTCCCGGATTGCCCGGGACACGTCCCGGATTCGGGGTCCGCTGTCCCAGGCTTAATGAGGTCCCGGGAAACGTCCCGCTTTCAGCAGCGGGACGTCCCGGCCTCGGGACTCTGGCCACTCTCTCCTCAATGAACTGGCAGCGGCGTCTATAGACGCCGTGCCAGTTCATTGCCTGCAGCCCCGCTCCAGCCTCCTCTTCCGGTGTCTGTTTCCGACACCAGCAGGCGAGCAGGGCTACGGCAAGATGGCTGCCGGAGCCCTGTACTGGAGACCTATTTGTGTCACTAGTACAGGGCTTCGGGCGCCATCTTGCCGTAGCCCTGTCAGCGCGGGAGAGAAGAGCAGGAGGAGGAAGACGGTCCCGGGACGGAGCAGCGCGCCAGAGGCCGGACACTTCTGCCAGGTGAGTAAATCATTGCTTTCTTTTCCAGGTGAAATGTTTGCCCACATTAGGTTTCTTTTCCAGGTGAAATGTTTGCCCGCATTGTTTCTTTTCTAGCGAAATGTTTGCCCGCATTGCGTTTCTTTTCTAGCGAAATGTTTGCCCGCATTGTTTCTTTTCTAGCGAAATGTTTGCCCGCATTGTTTCTTTTCTGGTGAAATGTTTGCCCGCATTGTTTCTTTTCTAGCGAAATGTTTGCCCGCATTGCGTTTCTTTTCTAGCGAAATGTTTGCCCGCATTGTTTCTTTTCTAGCGAAATGTTTGCCCGCATTGTTTCTTTTCTGGTGAAATGTTTGCCCGCATTGCGTTTCTTTTCTGGGGAAATGTTTGCCTGCATTGTTTCTTTTCTAGCGAAATGTTTGCCCGCATTGCGTTTCTTTTCTGGTGAAATGTTTGCCCGCATTGTTTCTTTTCTAGCGAAATGTTTGCCCGCATTGCGTTTCTTTTCTGGTGAAATGTTTGCCCGCATTGTTTCTTTTCTAGCGAAATGTTTGCCCGCAGTGCGTTTCTTTTCTAGCGAAATGTTTGCCCGCATTGTGTTTCTTTTCTGGTGAAATGTTTGCCCGCATTGTTTCTTTTCTAGCGAAATGTTTGCCCGCAGTGCGTTTCTTTTCTGGTGAAATGTTTGCCCGCCTTTCGTTTATTTTGTACTGACATGTTTGCCCGCATTGCATTTATTTTATACTGACATGTTGCCCGCATTGCGGTTATTTTGTGCTGACATGTTGACTATTGCGTTTATTTTCTGGTGTCCGGGGTAACTGTTACTGCATTTATTATTTAATGGTCATAGATGGCTATGTTTGCTGCTTTGTGGTTACGGTATACTATTAGCATCACACAGTTTCTGCACACCCATGATGCAAAGTCTCGTTTGTCCACATCATGGCGTAAACACTGCTTTCTTATGCCTCGCTGTTACATCATTACGTTAGCTCCGCCCATACAATGTCATGGCCACGCCCGTTTTTTTCGGCGCGGCGCAACCCCCCCCCCCAGTCTTCGCCGCTGCGCGCTCAGTCCTCCCCACTTTTCGACCCCCCCCCCCCACGCCCCCCTCCCCGTCCCAGGTTGGACCCACAAAAATATGGTCACTCTACACCAGACCACAAACTGATCAAAGTGCATCAGTTTTGCATCAGTTTCCGTTCAGTTTTTACGGACAGAAACCGTCTCTATCATTAGGAAGGTAGTGGGAGGATTTTTTGGGCCAATAATAAAGTTCAGGCTATCCGTTTTTCATCAGTTTTTGGTGCCATTTTGCCTGTGGAGATGGAGTTACGTTTTCTCATTGCTTTTCACTACCCATCCGTGTATCCGTGGTCCGTGAAAATGCAGCAGGTCTGGACCTTCCGTTCAGGTTTTGAAAACGGGTCCCTGCAAACGCAGACTGATCTGTTTTTTTCTTGGGTGAGGATGGCTGCTATTTTTAACATTAGTATCCGGGACTCCGTTTTTCATCAGGGCTGAAAAACGGAGCAACGGATACGTTTCCGGATCTAGTGTGGACTAGGCCTTATCGTTTTTACTGTTATTTTTAACTCCGTTTTATAAATCCCTGGACGCTTCTATCCCCTCATGGTACAAGGATGAAGCATTGTAGGAGTGAAGAGGAACAGCACCTGGAGGATTCTTAAGTTGTTTCTGCTAGTGTTGTCCGGATCATGAACGATTCGGATCTTTGATCCGAATCTATTTTGTGAGTCGAATCATCCGAATCATCAAAATGAGTGATTCGGATCGCAAAAGGGGTGGGGCCATGAGCGACACGCCCCCTCTCAGCGGGCAGCGGGGTCCTGGAAGCAGAGCAGGGATGAATAGCTCTGTTGGATGGGAGCCAGCCTTGCAGGGAGACAGGTAGATGAAAGATGAGAAAGAGGGGACACATGGGTGCCACTGCCAGATATGTGTAGAGCACACATACTGGCTATAACGTGCTGCCCATTATAGGCTGTCTGTTCCGTAGTGCTGCACAGTGATCACATGGGAAGCTTTTGGCTCAGCTCAGCACAGCTCAGTAACTTTGCAGGCACTGTGATTGCTGTGCAATATGATCCTCCTAAACAGCTTTACTTTGGGGAATGCTTTCTTACACTGTGGGACGTTTGCATGCAAAGTACACAGATGAACATATAGGTGAAATGTATGTAAAGCATATGATTGCAGCATGTGGGTATTATGTGCAAGCAAACATTTCTGCTCTCTGCTCGTCCCTCCTCCCATCTCTGTTCACTCCCTGCCCTCTGTCCATCTTCTCCCCTTCTCTGCGTGTCCACCCCCCTCCCCTTCTTCTGTCCTGCTAGTCATTTCACCCCCGAAAGGCTTCTGTAGTCAAATGATCCCAGATTCGGATCAAAGATCCGGATCTTTTCAATGATCCGATTCGAATCATCCGGATCATTGAAAAGATCCGAACTTCCCATCTCTAGTTTCTGCTGCTCCCTTCTCCTTCCTGTGCCCTGCCAGTGCCAGTTCCTTGCGACTACCGGTTGGTAGAGTCCCAGATAACCGGGCCTCTATTGTAGGTTTCTTGCATTAAGGGTTTGGGGGTGATTAAAGCGGATCCAAGATGAAACACTAACTATAACAAGTAGCTTGTCTATATATCTTATCTAAAGTTTAGACAGTTTAAAAAGCAAATCTAGCTGCAAACATCTTCAATAGAATATGATTTTTTCTTCCTGTGATACAATGACAGCAGCCATGTTGTTTGTAAACATTACAAATAGGCAAGCTTATCTGCATCTTCTGTAAAAAAAAAAATAATAATAATAATAATCCCCCCTCCTCCTCCATCCTCCCCTCTGTCTCTGAAATCTCTGGCTAGTAATACCTCCCCCTCCTCCTGCCCAGACTGAGCTCCCATGAGCCCTTGCTACTGCCAAGGCTCTCTGAAAAACTGTGGGCGGGGCTTGTTTCATTTATAGGGAATAAGAGTATTAAAACAAAAAGTATTTGGCGTGAGGAATGCCCTATAAACAATAGGAAAGGAACACAATTATGCAATGAGTAAAAGTTCATCTCGGATCCACTTTAACAAAACTTATCTTGCATGATATCTCTTTGTCGCAGCTCATGATTTATCTATTGTTAGGTGTTTATCTCATGTTATATCTCTCCAGGGGGCTTATGTGCTAAAGGCTGGTAAATCTGTCATGCCGTATAATGGTGCGTACACACACCCAACTGATGTCACCCGCCTGTCACCCGTCTGGGATCATGAGCTGATCACCTTGGGCGACATGGCTGGGCTGCCCACATGCGTGTCCGTTATGTAGCTGACAATGGGACGACGACGAAGGGATGGCGAGCGGCGCATGCATGATTACGAGTGGCGTTCAGGGGAGCAGCGTGAACATTGGCAGCCTCAGCTGGCTTAAAGGATACCCGAAGTGACATGTGACATGATGAGATTGACATGTGTATGTACAGTGCCTAGCACACAAATAACTATGCTGTGTTCCTTTTTTTCTTTCTCTGCCTGAAAGAGTTAAATATCAGTTATGCAAGTGGCTGACTCAGTCCTGACTCAGACAGGAAGTGACTACAGTGTGACCCTCACTGATAAATTCCAACTATAAAACACTTTCCTGGCAGAAAATGGCTTCTGAGGGCAGCAAAGAGATAAAAAGGGTCAACAGTTCATAGATTTTAGCTCTGGCGTACTTCAATGAATCTGTCATTGAGAAGAGGCCATGAAACAGTAAGAACTTAAAAATTAGATTGAAATATAAAATAAAACTGTGGGATGAATAAAAAGAAAGTCATTTTAGGAGAAGGAGGAAAGATACAATGGTTTATCTCATCATTTGTTTTTTCACCTCAGATGTTCTTTAAGGGCTCATTCACACTTGGGGCGTTTTCGGCTTTTTTTCAAGCACAGGCAATTTTTAAAGTCGCCTACAAAAGGCTTGCGTAATTAATCTCTATGAGAAGGTTCATATCAGCGCGGTTCGTGCGCTGTGCGTTCAGCGCAAGTATCGTTTTTGGGGCATTTTCGCTATAATGGAAGGTATAGGAAGAGCGCTAAACGCTCACAACATCGCTTTATGTGGCGATTACGTTCACGGTTTTTAGAATAAATATATTGTATTTATTCTTTTATGGGTCAAAGAGTTCACTTCCTGACTTGCATCAGGGGGTGAATTACAAAACTGCTCTGGAAAAGCGCTTAGAAAAGCGCTTTTACCAGAAACGCAGCGTGCTGTGGAGCGCCGGAAGGGGGGGGGGGGAGGGAAGTTCACCAAAACACTTGCGTTTTCGATTTTAGGTGTGAATGAGGCCTTAGGCCCAGTGCACACCAAAACCGCTAGCAGATCCGCAATATGCTAGCGGTTTTGGGAGCTGATTTCAGAGCGATTCTAGGTATATTTTCTAAACATACCTAGCGGTTTTGGGTGCGTTTTTGTGAAGCAGATTACAAATATTGTTACAGTAAAAGCTGTTACTGAACAGCTTCTGTAACAAAAACGCCTGGCAAACCGCTCTGAAGTAGCGTTTTTCAGAGCGGTTTGCGTTTTTCCTATACTTTACATTGAGGACGAAACGCTTCAGAAAACCGCCAACGTGCAGCAGGAGGCACGTTTGCGGCTGGGCAAAAACCTCAAACCGCCGGTGTGCACCATCCCATTGCAATACATTAGCCAAGCGTTTTTACAGGCGGATGCGGCCGGCGGATCGCTCCAAAAACCGCTCGGTGTGCACTGGGCCTTAGTGTGTACAGGCCTTTAGACACCTGTCGATCCCAATGCCTAAATGACCTGATCCGTACTGGCCCATCCCTCCATCTTTGGTAAGATTGACCAAAGCATTCTAAATCACTTTGGCCACCAGCTGAATCGTCCAGGTAGATAAATCAGTTGAGCTAATTGTTGTTCAGCTGTCTGGCTGGCGTTTCACTGAGAATTCTGCAACCTTCCCGTAATTATCTGCAGGAACTCCGCAGATCCGTCACATCCTATTTGTCGGAGCCAAGAGGGATTTTCAAGACAATTTCAGCTCAATTTATTCCCCCGTTCAGCAAATCGTCCCCAATAAGCAGCAACAAATTAGCATGCGCATTATTGGAGACAATAAAAGACGAGAGAAGGGAGGGGGATTCCGCGGAGCGGGTGCGTGGCAGGATCCTCACTGTCAGCTGAACAATGAGAGATTAGGAAAACGGAACGGTTCCAGAAATAAATAACTGAGGCTGCAGAGAGAGGAGACAGGAACACACACGTGCAGATAAACGGGGACTCAGTAAGATCTGCCTTATTCTAATACGGGGGAAGGGGGGGGGGGGGGGTGATGGTTCTGAGCTTCCTCTCTGCTCTAAAAGATACGCAACATTGTTGTTACAGCTGATACAAATCCTGCAATAAATCTGCAGTATGTCTACTTCCTGCTTTCATGGAAGCAGACATCATGTGTTTACCAATCAGTGTCTTTGCCGTGGCAGAGGAGATTACTGAGCTGACACAGCTGTGAGATCAAATTACACTGGTGATTAGGCACAGACAGTCTAAACTCTCTAAATTCACACAGGGTGCATTTTTCTGTTTTCCTTCTGTCCTGTGCAAAAGTTCAGGTCCACTTTAAGTCTAAAACAAGGACAGTATAAATGTGTGCCAAGTTCATATTTTAACTGCTTATTAGAGTCTGATATCTTATTCCAAAAGTTTTTACATGAACAATATACAGTATATGGTGACCTATCAGCATGAGTGATTCAACAACCTTCAGAGTAGGAGAGGGTTAAGATGGAATGGGGGTTGAGGCAAGATAGCTCTTTTTGCCCACCGCTGATGGCCGCCTGGATTTTTTTTAGATAGATTTGGTGGCATCCACCAGGCCCCTAGACTCTCTCCAGGACCTAGGCAGCTGCTTAGATTTGCCTTGTGGATGATTCGGCTCTGCTTTAGAGCCATTTGTTGTCACACCTTTGTACAGTAGAGTCTCAGTTTTCCAGCACCGATAGGGATTGGCTGATGCTGGATCAGGGCCGGTCCGCCCATACGGTGGGGTTAGGCGGGGGGGGGGGGGGTGTTCCACTGGCCTGGCCGTGGGTGGGGGGGGCACCGAGCTGGAGGGGGTAGCAGGCAGTAAGGGGGTATTAAGCACAGTGACTTCTCGTCACTTCCTGCAATGCTGCCCACTGTACTGTAAGTGGACGGCATTGCAGGGAATGAGGACAGTGGAGCGCAGGCTGGAACGTGGAAGAGGTGAGTCATCCCCGCCCGCTGCCCGACAATATACGCTCGCTGCTGCACTTTATAGCCGGAGGGAGGGGGAGCGCAGATCGGAGGACCCAGGTGAGGGGGAGTGGTGCGACCCTCCCCTCCCCGCCACTGTGCCCAATACCTCCTCCCTGCCCACTACCCGCCTCCAGGTTACCTAATTGGGAGGGGGAGGTGCCGTATTTTAACACAAGTTTGCCTCAGGCGGCAAAGAAGTCTAGAACTGGCCCTGTGCTGGATCCGGAGCTACCATAGGAAAAAATGGGCAATTGCCCCAGGGCCCCAGAGCCTGTAGGGGCCCCCAAGTTGTCCCTCCCCATCTTAACTGTTGCTCCCCCGGGACTCTGCAGAGTCTGTTAAGTTGGGAGGTGATTGGGGGAGGGTCAGCAGCCAGCTCAGGGGCCCAGGAGGGAAATTTGGCTGCAACAAAGGGCCTCTAATGACGCTTTTTGGTGAGGGGTGTCTGTTGGGGGGCCCCAAGGCTAATTTTGCCCCAGGGCCCAATTGTTACTTGAACCGGCCCTGTGTGTGGGTTTCCTCTGGCCACTCAGATTTCCTCCCACTTCACAAAAACATACAGATAAGTTAATTGGCTTCACCCAAATTGTCCCTAGACTACGAAACACACTACAGGATACATACATAGACATGTGACTATGGTAGGGACTAGATTGTGAGCTCCTCTGAGGGACGGTTAGTGACAAGATAATATACTCTGTACAGCGCTGCGTAATATGTCAGTGCTATATAAATACTTAAAATAAATAAATATACCCACTCTATATACATATCAGGAACTCTGTATTAAATGTTGAAATACAGTAACTAAAAGTATATTAACCTTGGGGGAGCCTTGGAATCCAATCTTTAAAGGGAACCTGAACCGAGTAAATTAATTTAAAATGAACAAATTGCAAATTAATATTACATACTTACCTCACCGTCAGTTCCTCTCAGAACCTCACCATTTTCTTCTTATAATGGTCCCTTTCAGTTCTGACAATATTTTGTCAGAACTGAAATACACATGAGCAAGCTAATGTCCATGTTTCCCTATGGCTCAAGTGGGTGATATTACAGTGTAACAGTGTGCTGACCAGGAAGCTGTTAGGGGGTACTGACCATTTTTAAAATGGAGGACGGAGAATTCCATTGATCACTGTGGATAAACAGGACTCGATAGAGGTAAGAAGAAAGTGAGTGACTTTTGCACAGGACACAAGGAAATCCACCCTGTGTTTTTTTTAGTGAGAAGAGCCTGTCTACTTACCCTTTCAAGTAATTAAAAGTGTAATTGGATCTCTCAGCTGTGTCCGCAAAGAAATTCAGCAGTCCTCGGCAGACACAGCTAATATGTAAACACAGGATGTTAACCCTTTTTCTGCTCCCATGAAAGCAGGAAGGAGACACACTGCAGATGTATTGCACAAGTAAGCTATAACATAGAAATGTTTTTCTTTGAGGCCGGTTTCACACTGCAAACTGGCAGCCGCACTGCCAAAAACAGGCCTTCAGGAAATACTGCGTAGTATTCCCCATCTGGCATTGGGCCAAGCAGGAAGTGACATGCGCTTGGGGTCACTTCCTGCTTCGGGGTATGCGGAAGTGCACGGAAGCATATTGTAAAAATACGGTTCAGCGCATGCGCGCCGCGCCGGTAATCTTTAAAAAATCCTTGCGTCGGCATAGATTAACATGACTTCCGGGCAGATCGCCATAGACTGTCATTGCCAGGCGGTGGGGTGCAGTAAAAATACCGCACCGCACCGCCCCGGTGTGAAAGAGAAAGTTCTGAGTCCAGGTCCGTTCTAATCTGTGTGCTAAGGGGCCCATACACCTAACGATTTTCCCACCTATATACAGCCAAAACGGTCGCAGTGATCGAAACGGCTGTGAAATCGCCACGCACACCTCTGACAGAACGATCGATTTCCGTCTGAAATCGATCATTCCCATCGACCCATCCGTGGGGAAGATTTTTCTCGGTTGCCAGCGGGTCCGGAGTGCGTCGTTAGCGGCGTTCGGTTTTCCCGACGACCGACGCAATACAGCGGTAATACATTACCTGCTCCAGCCAGCGCGAGTCCCCTGGTCTTCTTCTCCGCTTCGGGCTCCAGAGCTACACAGAACTTCCTGTCCCGGCAGGAAGTTTAAACAGTAGTGCGCCCTCTACTGTTTAAACTTCCCCTGGACAGGAAGTTCAGTAGCCAGAGTGTGGCGGGGCCGGAGCGGAGAAGCCAGCGGGGACTCGCGCCGGCGGAACAGGTAATGTATGCAGGGGCGGCAGCAGCGGCAGCTCCACAGATTGTGATCGGGTTCAGGCTGAAATCAATTCACAATCTGTTTGCAGTAAAGGTTAGGTGGCCATACGATCCCTCTCTGATCAGATTCGATCAGAGATGGATCTATCTGTTGGTCAAATCTGATGGCAAATCGACCAGTGTATGGCCACCTTAATCATTGTCTGTCCCCCGTGATGTGCCTGTCTGGGTCCTCTGTGAGCCTCGACGACATTAGCAGAGCGGAGTCAGGGCAGCGGAGGAGGATTACGGTCACAAAGACATCAGAGAGAGGAGATAAAGGGCTGCTCAAGTTCATCCATTACACTGGCGGCCGGCCGCCACACACGGCAAATTCACTTGGCAACTGCTAATGAGTTTATCAGAGGGGAAGTGTGACAGCGCAATGTCAAGTGGCTTCGCTTCTCGCCCTGTTTAACCAGACAGAAAATCCATTTTGCCCTTACAGGTCTAAGAGCGCCGGCAGGAAAGCTTAAATTCAGCCTACCTGCGGTGGGAATAGCGGCTAATAAATTGCTGCAATGTCTTTGGGTCCTGCTTATTGACCCCTTTATTGCATTTAATGTGTTTGTTACTCCATTTATAGCTTGTTGTGCCCAAACTCATCATCTGTCTGAAGGAGAGAAGATCTGACCGAGAGGAAGGGTGAGACAGCCGCAACCATCACAGGGCTGGTGCACGCCAAGAGCGCTTCTGAGCACTTTTATAAACGCTAGCGCTTCAAAAAGCTCTTGGCCAATGTATATGAATGGGATGGAGCACACTAGAGTGATGGGATTTTCTCCCAAACGCAGGTCGAGCAGCATTTCTGCTGATTTCTGAAGCGATTCAGCCTCAATGTTAAAGCGGCATAAAATCCTGACATAATATTCAATACAAACATGTTTTCCTACTTTTTATATGCCATACGGTTATCATATTTGCATTTGTATTATTATTCATTTAGAAATTATACGTTCCCAAAAGTATAGTTTTTTGCTTTGTGAGCTGACTTTGCATTTTATTCATAACTGGTTTTATTCATTATGTATTGAAGGCAGAAATGCTTTCAGTGTCTCTCTGTGTCCAGGAGCTTCTGCACAGTCAGAGAATGTGTCACATTCCTCACTTGATACAATTAAGTAAACACAAGATAACATTATCTACAACTTCGGATGCGTCCACATTTCTCTGCACTGAACTTTCCAGCCCTGTGTGTAACCCTTTGAATGCTGTTTTAGTAAAAAAAAAAAATGCTATAAATAGAATATGCTGTAAATATTTTTTTAGAGCAAAGAAGAAATACTGGGTTTCATTCCGCTTTAAGTATAGGAAAGTGGAAAATCGCTCTGAAAAAGCGTTCGATCAGAGCAATTTTCCAAGAGTTTTTGCTACAAAATCAACATGTAAGCAGCTGTGCTGTACCAAAACAAAAAATTGCTACACAAAAATGCTCCAAAAATCTCTAGTTATAAAATAGAAAAACGATGGGCATAGAATCGCTTAGAAAAATCACTCCTAAAGCACTGAGCATTTGGGATTACGCTAGCGCTTTTAGGTGTGCACTGGTCCTTAGAGGCATGGCCTCACAAAAAAAACACCACTTTAATCAAACTAGAAACAAGTCCCATCAGTTCAAAAATGTACTCCTGGGTCGCAGCTTAGCTTCCGATTGGAGGAAGCTAGCCGAGGCGGAGAGAGCGGCACATGTAATGGGGGAGGCGGAGGACAGTGACTGACATTTGCAGGTAAACAGCAGGCTAGCGACAAGCAGATTGTCACTAGCCTGGCGCTATTTATCAGGGGGGACAGCAGAGCCCATCAGGGGGGTCAGCAGAGCCCGGGGGGGGGGGACGACACTGGCGGCAGCAGCAGCAGGACGCAGAGGAGAGCAATGTCATTGTGCACAGAACATGCCCCTGTGTCTTATTAAGATTTAACAAATCCACCTCGGTTCTCTTTAATTGATGTTGAACAATAATTGTTAATATTTAAAAAAAAAATGTCTCAGGCAGTACCAAAATGTCATAACATTTTTGTTTCTAAACAGTGGAGGAATTTGACTTTAAGTATAAGGTTTGTTGCTAGCGCCTGTTGTGAAGCCATTACAGACGTGATTTCCCGTCGGAAAAGCCGAGGTCTGCAGAAGTTACGTTGCCCGATTCTAATTCTCGGTTTGTTTTGAGACTTCAGCGTGGAGTTTGTTAATTAGCATAGAAAACCAAACATGAGTCTCCCTCATTGGATGCCGCCTCCCCTGTCTGAGAAGGATGAGATCTCTCACGGGAACCAGATACAGAATTTGCCTCTGCTGTAACCTGCTGAACAGAAAACTTAGCAACGACAAAAGTTAAACTTGGGTAGTTGTACTTCTGTCTAATGTTCCTGCTGCAGAGTCGATATTGGGGTGTACGTAATGAAAGGGCGCCTGGAAACTTGGGCGCCCAGTACAGCCGATAGTAGAATACCAATACATTTACTGATATCCTACTATAAAAGTGTAGGATCATAAAGTATCGGTATTAACCACTTCAGCCTTCAGTGTTTCACCTTATGCATCCATGATCCAAGCAACTTTCACCTCCCATTCATTCGCCAATAACTCTCACTACTTATCACAATGAAATGATCTAGAGCTTGTTTTTTCCGCCACCATTTAGGCTTTCTTTGGGTGATACATTTTGCTAAGAATTATTTTATTCTAAATCAATTTTAATGGAAAGATTAAGAAAGAAATGGAAAAAATTCATTATGTCTCAGTTTTTGGCCATTATAGTTTGAAATTAATACATGCTACCGTAATTAAAACCCTTGTATTTTATTTGCCCATTTGTCCCGGTTATTACACCGTTTAAATTAATGTCTCTATCACAATTTATGGCACCGATATTTTATTTGGAAATAAAGGTGCTATTTACAAGCTTATAATTTAAAAAAAATATAGTAATAAATTCTCTTGACACTATTTATGTTTTTTTTATTTTTTATTTGGGAAATTTTTGATGTGAGAGGTAAACAGTTAATTTTAAATGTAATATGTGTTTATTTAATAAAATGCATGTGGGTGTAGTTTTACTATTTGGCCACAAGATGGCCACAGTCAAAAAGTCCTGGAAGTCCTGAAACTTTTTTTTTGTGCAGAAATACCGCGGCCTCTGATAAGAGGCTGTCTGTTTTTCTGCTGGGGAAATCTGAAAGAAGCGACAGGTTTTGGACTAGTCCAGCTCTTCATGGGGGATTCTCAGGGATTTATTTATTTTAAAAAAGCACTTAGTGAATGGCAGTTGCTCTGTCTAACTGCCAAAAAACTGTGTAGTGAGCAGGGAAGCTGACCAGCATCATTGTTTAAATCCTTTTTAGCGTCCGTTCACACCTATAATCGCAAAAGGTTTTGCGGGAGTGATTTTCCCGCGATTAATGCGGAAAAATCACTGGACACTGCGGCGGTTTTGGAGCGATCGCGATTAGCGTGCAAAGCTACTATGTGTAGCGTTTTTCGTAAAACCGCTAGCGGTTTGCCATGAGCGGGAATCACGCGATTCCCGCTCAGGTGAGAACGGGCCCTTAAGGAATATCTTTATAAAGTATAAAAGCCTTGCTGAGAATCCCCTATGAAGAGATGGACTAGTCCAAAACCTGTCGCTTCTGTCAGATTTCTACTACCTACTGTAAGTGACAGCAACATAGAAGAGAAGTAATTTATGGCTCATTTTACTCTGGAAAAAAATGTACTTCCTATTTGTCTATGTTTGCATAGATTTTAAATTTTACAATTTTTTTTGCGATAGTGCCCCTTTAATGCCGCAATTTCAACGGGCCCCTATGGCAGCACCCAAATTTCCGCTTCAGATAGAGGGTGTGTGTTATGGGGGTAGGAGGGCAGAGATGGCAATGGGCTGATGTTAAATTGTTTTTAAGTACAGCAACAAATTTTGAGGTTAGTAACAGCACACAAAACTAAGGCCCAGTGCACACCAAAACCGCTAGCAGATCCGCAATACGCTAGCGGTTTTGGGAGCTAATTGCAGAGCGATTCTAGGTATGGTTTTCTAAACATACCCAGCGGTTTTGGGTGCGTTTTTGTGTAGCAGATTACAAATATTGTTACAGTAAAAGCTGTTACTGAACAGCTTCTGTAACAAAAACGCCTGGCAAACCGCTCTGAACTAGCGTTTTTCAGAGCGGTTTGCGTTTTTCCTATACTTTACATTGAGGACGAAACGCTTCCGAAATCCGCAAACGCGCAGCAGGAGGCATGTTTGCGGCTGGGCAAAAACCTCAAACCGCCGGTGTGCACCATCCCATTGCAATACATTAGCCAAGCGTTTTTCCAGGCGGATGCGGCCGGCGGATCGCTCCAAAAACCGCTCGGTGTGCACTATTTCGCGATTTCGATCGCGAAAATAGAGAAAGCTAAAAGGCGTAGGGTGACGATTTAGGTGTCGTCAGAAAGAGGAGAAAGAGAGCTTTAAAATAATATCCATCTCTCCATAGTTACATTGTATTACACAGGGCGACTTTTTGGAGCTGCTGACTGAGAAAAAGTCGCCCTGTGTAATACAATGTAACTATGGGAAGATGGATATCATTTTAAAGCTCTCTTTCTCCTCTTTCTGACGACCCCTACATCGTCGCTCTACGCCTTTTAGTTTTCTCTATTTTCACGATCGAAATCGCAGCCGCGGCAATTACGCGATAACGAAAACTAAAAGGCGTAAGGCGGCGATTTATATATCATTGGAAAGAGGAGAAAGAGAGATTTAAAATGATATGCATCTTTCCATAGTTTCTGCACTGGTCGGAGTCCCTTTAAGAAGTCGCTCTCTGTAGATAGGAAAAACCAAGGGGTAGCACTCCCCTCCACCAGGAGTGGATTCAGAATATTTGTATGTAAAACAGAGGCGCCAGCAGGATAAAATAAGATAAAATGTTTAAAAATTTCTTGGAGTAAGTGGTGGGCTTACTTCCACAAAGCAGACATGAAATACTGTCTCAATGTCAATAAACACATTTATTATACGGTACCCCAAGAGTGCAACGCGTTTCGCAGGTCAAGCCCGCTTCATCAGGCAAAAAATGGGGACAACAGTATTTCCGCAGTAACGAATTTTGACTGAGGCGCTAAATTCGTTACTGCTGAAATACTGTTGTCCCCATTTTTTGCCTGATGAAGCGGGCTTGACCTGCGAAACGCATTGCACTCTTGGGGTACCGTATAATAAATGTTTATTGATATTGAGACAGTATTTCGTGTCTGCTTTGTGGAAGTAAGCCCACCACTTACTCCAAGCAATTTTTAAACATTTTATCTTATTTTATCCTGCTGGCGCCTCTGTTATACAAACAGTTGAAGTTTGTTCAAGCTTTTATTTCAGCAGCTTCTCTGGACCATCCTTAGGAGGTCCTCCAGGTCAATCAGTTGGGGGTGCTGAGCAGAAGTTGGAAATGGCGGTTTAGGTGTGGGGCCTGGGCAAATACTGTGCAGGACCATATTCATGCTCCCCTCTGAACAGCGTTAGGCCCGGTTCACACTTGCGGTGGCCCTCCGGAATCGCCGTGCCGGAGCCGCACCGCTTGCAGAACGGACGGAACGGACGCACGGCATAGCAATGAAAGCCTATGCGTCCGTTCACATGCGTCCGTTCTGCCGAACCGGAGCCGAACCGGATCCGGGCCGGATCCGGACTCCGGCCTCCGTTCCAACATGCGCTATTTTTTCATCCGGCTCCTCCGGCAGCCGTATCCGGGGCGGAGCCGGACTGCACCATCCGGCCAATACAAACCAATGGGAACCGGAGAGCGCACAACACACTGGCTGAGAAATCCGGATGTTCTACCCCACTTCCTATGGGGATTGTTGCGGCGATATTGGATGGGGACACATGGGCAAGCATTTTGGAGTGGAGCAGCACAGCTGGATCCGGATCCGGAGATGTTGGCAGCATGTCGGAGGTGGAGGTGAGTGCTAAACAGCAGAGGGCCTGATTCCACAGGTCCCCCTTCTGCTGACCTCCCAGACCCCAACATTTTTTTTGTTTTTAACGTAACTTTTGCCAAACGGATCCGGATCGCATCCTGATGGACACCTGATGCAACCTGACCGGATCCGGATCGGATCCGGATCAGAACCGTACGGTCCGGATCCGGTCAGGTCATCCGGTCCGTTTGGCAAACAACCGCTAATGTGAACCGGGCCTAATACCCCATTTCTGCATGTATACAAAAACAACTCTCTACCACTCATACCTCAACCAGAGGTGATGGACATCAAACTGCAGTGTTCAAAACGAAGCAGACAAGGACAAGGCACATCAGAGTCAGAACAAGCAGCGACTAAAGCCAGGTCAGATCAGAAGTGAGGTTTCAGAGCCAGGAGCACAGAACACAGCCACAAGAGAGCAAAGCTGAACTGTAGTTCTGGCAAGGTTCTGAAATGGGTGGAGTCAATAAATGCAAATAGCAACAGGTGAGCTCAAGATGACAAGCATCCAGAATTTGTTGCGTGCGGGCCACCTGCTGGTGAATACTGGAAGTGCTGCCGTCCAGAAGCAGAGAGCCACCATCAGGTATATCAAGTAACTGCAGGCAAGATAAAATGGCCTCAATTCACTAAGCTTATCTCCTGTCTTTAATAACGTTTCTAGAGTTATCACCATAGTGATAAGGCATGTAGTGTTCAGGAAACATTTTACCTCAGGCAAACCTAAAATTAACTCTTCCGTCTAAGTTAACTCTTCAATCCTTAAAATAACTCCAGAATTTGAATGTCAAGGACAGGTTGTTAAGTAACTGCGTGTGAAAATAACTCCAGAGGAGGTAACTTAAGGAATGAAGAGATAAGATAACTCTCTTAGGCTACGTTTCCACTATAGCGTTACAAATTTCGCCTGCAAAAAAATCAGATGATGGCCGCTAGGGATGGTCAATGAGATGCAAACAATTTCTAGTTGACGCAGCATTATGTAAATTTTGTATGTAAATGTAAGAAGCTTTAAATCAGGATGATACCATTTATTGGCTAACTAAAAAAGAAAAAGAATAAGCGAGCTTTCGGCTTTGCAGCTTTCGTCAGGCTTAAATGTATGCACCTTAAACATGAACCAATCAAATTCTGCTAAGGTAAAATTTGATTGGTCCATTGTCAAGCTGCATTTTTTGCCTCTCACTGACCTTCTCTGATGGCCACATTACCTCTCTGCACCTTCTGGTAGTTCCTCTTCTGCTTGTCTTCCTTATGTTTAACCTCTTTATGTGATATCTTCACTTTAAACAGAAAGGAACTACTCTACTTCTCAGACAGAACTGAACAGGTCACCGAAGGCTCTGAAGACCTTACTAGCAGTGACCACTACTTAGGGTGATGGACAATGGAGGAAGACGATATTGGGCTCTGAAACGTTTAATTGGCCTTTAATTTAAAGTGTTCCTGCTGCAGCATGTTTTGCCCTAATGAACCAGAGCAGGCAGCACAGTGCGGCCTCCACAGGATGACAAGGGACAGGGATGCTCAGATTTTAATGATGTAGGTCACAGCAGAGGTCATCTGTCGGTCGGTCCTCCTTCCTGCTGTTGGATCTCTTGGGAAGCCAAGGTTGCAGTCCCAGAATCCCTCACATGAGCAGAATTTTACAGCCTGTCTGAAGCAGAAAGAGAAAATGACTTTTTCTCAGTCCTGCTTGCGTAGAAGTTGAATTACGATGGCGGGTTATCTGGGGAAATGAAAAAATAATGCTCATTCTTGCAGAAGAGACTCTCACATTTCCATCGGACGCTCAGAGAGAGGCCTCGCATCCCCCCAGTCTCAGCTGAGAAACATCAGGTAAATAATAAAGGAGGGAGTGTTTTCTCTGAGAGGGTGAACAGATTATTGATGGCCTTTTTCAGGACCGCCATCTCTCTTCTGACCTCTCTTCTTGGCCAGGAGGGCTAGTGCTTTAAGGACTAGAAGTAGGGAAATCTATTGCCTCTTATCAAGAAGATTCCCACATGGGATCAACTTAAGGTCCATTAGACTTAAATAGAAACTTTGCCAAAGCATGGGGGGGGGGGGGGGGGGGGGGATAAATCAATACATTACAAAGTGAGAAGTTAACATCTCCTTGTGGTTACAGGATACTCATATAAGAGTGATGATTACTTTGCTCCGCATTAGGAATTACACTGTCATGTTACTCCAAACCATCCACTACAACGATTACCATTGCATAGTGCATCAGTCCCTATAGAACAGTGACCCTTCTCTGTATCACAATGGGGTTAAGAGTTGCCCAGGATGAATAAAACACTTTAAAATGTTAAAGGACACCCGAGGTGAAAACAAACTAATGAAATAACCAATTGCATCTATCCTCCTCCTCCTAAAAATGACTTTTTAAGATATCCCACAGTTTAATCTTACACTTAAAGAGACACTGAAGCGAGAATAAATCTCACTTCAGTGCTTATATTCAGCAGGGGCATGTGTGTCCCTGCTAAAACGCTGCTATCCCGCGGCTAAACGAGGGTCCCTTACCCCCCAAATCCCCCCCCCCTGCAAAATCAACGACCAACTTGGTCGTAGATTTTGCTGCTGTTGAGGCAGGGCTAATGGCCGCAGCCCTGCCTCTCAGCGCTGTCTATCAGCGGCCCATCACCGCTTCTCCCCCGCCCCTCTCAGCGAAGGAAGACTGAGAGGGGCGGGGAGAGGCGGAGATACGCGCTGACAGACGCGCGTGAGGCAGGGCTGCGGCGGTTAGCCCTGCCTCTATGCAGAAGAGATCGCTGGGAACAACGGAGGGGATTTGGGAGGTAAGGGACCCCCGGTTAACCGCGGGATAGCAGCGTTTTAGCAGGGGCACACATGCCCCTGCTGAATATGAGCTCTGAAGCGAGATTTATTCTCGCTTCAGACTCTCTTTAAATCTACTTTTTACGGCTTTACTGTTTTATTGTTTTTGCTCAATGACACATTCATTGATGTATGCCAGAGCTAAAATCTAAGAACTATTGGCCCTTTTTATCTTTTTCCTGCTTTCAGAAGCTATTTTCTGCTAGGAAAGTGTTCTATAGTTGAAATTTCTTATCTGTGAAGGTTACACTGTAGTCTGACTCAGTCCGGACTCAAACAGGAACTGCCACTTACATACCTGATATTTAACGCTTTCAGGCAGAGAAAGAAAAAAAAAGGAACACAGCATAGTTATTTGTGTGCTAGACCCTGTACATGTCTATCATCATGTCACATGTCACCCCAGGTATCCTTTAAATAAGAACTTTAACAAGGGATAGTTGGGGGGGGGGGGGGGGGAAGAATAAATCAATACATTACAAAGTGATAAGTTAGAAAATCGAAGCCATCTCAGCCATCTCCTTGTGGTTACAGGATACTCATATAAGAGTGATGATTACTCAGGTCCGAATTAGGAAGTCATATGCATCTTACACCACCATGTTACACCACACTATCCACTACAACAATTTAATGTTCTCAGTCAGCAAGGGAGAATATGCAACAACTTCAAATATGACATGCTGCAGCTCCACTCAATAACACACTGGCTGGCTGCGATTCTGTGGCAAACAAACTGCTCGTCCTCAGCCACTCCATTCCACCTCAGTCAGGACAGCAGTGCCACCTCCTCCCTTCTGCTGTGCAAGTTAAATGAAACACTGCTGCTCTGATGCCTCCCCCCTCCTCACTCACTGCCAGACTCCTCACACAGCACAACAAGCTGCTTCTCCCCAATGATGCTCTCCTGCCTCCTGTAACGATTGTGGGATATCTCCGTGGTCAGCGCACAAGATGTGCGCTGACACTGCGGAAGTCCTCCACAAGCGTGTCAAAATGATAGAACCCAGCTTTTGGTGCTAAGCACCAGTAGAGGGGAATTCCCACCGGCAGATGGAGCTGTGGAGTGCAGAGGAATAAACCTTCTGCGCTGCCACAGATGCCAGATGGAAATTGTACGAAGAGAAGCAACACAGGGCAAGATAGCCCCTAAAGAGAGAGAGCACAGAGACAGAATCAATGTGTGTCCACCAAACTAGTCGCCACCCAGCGACGGTGAACACACAGCAGTGGAAACGAAGTGGGAACGCAATCGTAAGAATGGCGATTGCCAAATCGTGACACCAGACTGAGCAGGACAGAGCATGAGAGTAGCAAAGGCACAGCAAACAACAATCAGAGGATAAGGAAAATAACGCTAGCTAAAAGCGAACACCGCACTCATTCGCAACAGGGAACGCATTTTCTGCAAGATCACCGCGCGTTAGGCGCCCAGTGATAAGCGTGCCACCCTAACTAGCCAAAAGTAACACAAATAAGCACAAACAGTCAAGACAGACAAATGAGGTAGCCAGTAGCAACCGCTGCTCCAGCTTACACTCCAGGAACTCAGATCAGAAGGATCCACAGCCGCTACTGCTAGAGGCTAGTGCGATCCAAACAAGACAGAGCGATTCGCTATCAACCGCCGCTGGCGACAGCGCAATCGCGACAGAAAAATAAGACAGGACTGAATAGGCAGTACAAATTATACACAAAACTGACAGCACTAAATAGGAATGCAAGGAGCACTCTCCAAGAATTAACTATACTAAGATAGCAGGGGCTGACACTCCAGGTGAGTCCAGCAGGAACAAACCTCTATAAACAGCAAAGGATTCTGGGATCACATGGTATTTATACTGCAAGCCTTCAAAGGAGGCAGCTAGGCCGTTTGCATGACAAGTATATGCAAATTGCTCAGCAGCAGAGCAGGTCTGAAACTTGCAAAGCACAGGCAGGTCTCTTTTCCAGAGACCTGCAGCCCTCAGACTTAAGGAATGGACAAACAGCTGTCTGCCCGTGCAGACAGCTGAGCAGATCGTTACACCTCCCCCCTCCTCACTCACTGCCAGACTCCTCACACAGCACAACAAGCTGATTTTCCCCAATGATGCTCTCCTGCCCCCCCCCCCCCCCCTCCTCACTCACTGCCAGACTCCATACACAGCACAACAAGCTGCTTTTCCCCAAAGATGATGCTCTCCTGCCTCCCCCCTCACTCACTGCCAGACTCAGGGGTGCCTCTAGCCATTTTGTCACTCCAGGCGAGAAAATCTGTGACGCCCCCATGAAAATAATCGTAATGCGTCAGCGTTTCACCAGAAAATAATTGTAATGCGGCAATGTTTCACTAGAAAATAATCGTAATGCTGCAGCATTTCACCAGTTCACCACCTGGGGCCACACCATCTGCTTCCCCCCCCCCACAGCACTTGTGGTTGCCTGATCGGCCTGGTGGACCAGGAGCTTCTGGAAGAGAGTCAGAAGGAGGCACGATGGGGGACAGAGGGAGGCACAGGGGGACTGAAGAAACCACATGGGGACATAGGGAAGTACAGGGGGACAGAAGAAGGCATGAGGGTCAGAAGAAGTTCAGAAGGAGGCACAAGGGGACAGAAGGAGTCACACAGGTGGACAGAATGAGGCACAATGGGGGACAAAAGAAGGCACAATGGGGGACAAAAGAAGGCACAATGGGGGACAGAATGAGACACAAAGGAGGACAGGAGGCACAGGGGGCACAGAAGGAGGCAGAGGTGGCATAGGAGGACTGAAGGAGGCACATTGAGACAGGAGGACACACAGGGGGTCAGACATGGCACGAGACTGAAGGAGGCCCAAGGAGACAGGAGGCACAAAAGGGACAGAAGGAGGCACAAAGGGTTAAAGGATGCTCAAGGCATAGAGGTGGCAGCTGCCTGCAACTTGCGCTAAGTAGATGCAGCAGAAGCAAGTAACAGAACACCCATGGGGTGGGGCTTAGTCTGGTGGTGGGGCTTACTTTGGGGGTGGGGCTTAATCCAGCAACATGGCGCCCCCCCAGGACCAATGGTACTCCAGGCAATGGCCTGTACTGCCTATGCCTAGAGGCGCCCCTGGCCAGACTCCTTACACAGCACAACAAGCTGCTTTTCCCCAATGATGCTCTCCTGCCTCACCCCTCCTCACTCACTGTCAGACTCCTCACACAACACAACAAGCTGCTTTTCCCCAGTGATGCTCTCCTGCCTCCCCCCTCCTCACTCACTGTCAGACTCCTCACACAGCACAACAAGCTGCTTTTCCCCAGTGATGCTCTCCTGCCTCCCCCCCTCCTCACTCACTGTCAGACTCCTCACACAGCACAACAAGCTGCTTTTCCCCAGTGATGCTCTCCTGCCTCCCCCCCTCCTCACTCACTGTCAGACTCCTCACACAGCACAACAAGCTGATTTTCCCCAATGATGACCTCTTCACCTCGCTCTCCCCTCACTTCTCCTCCTACTCTGACTGCATGCTGTTAGTGTAAACACAGCTTCATGAAAGAACCGGCCCTGCTTCTCTGAATCAAAATGGGGGATAAGAGGTGCCCAGGATGAAAAAAACACTTTACAACTTCCAGAACCTGTATGAGCCAATCCCAATTCCGGGTATAACCACCTATTTGTACTTGGCGAAATAAAGGATTCTGATCCTGGGCGCAACTTAACCCCATAGTTAATATTTTTTTTTCCTGAGAGAGCAAATGGCGCACAGGTGAAGTCCTGTGCCCATGTGGAGACGGTCATTCTCCAAAAGTTACATGGGTTGGTTGCCCTTCCCTACAAACCTAATCTTGTAAGTTCAATAGTATCAGATCTGTCTGAAATTATTTTTAACCGGTTTCGCACTGCGGCATCATCTACACCCCCAGTGTTCTCCCCAGGCTCTTTTAGCCGGGTGCTCCACCCGGCTAGATTTGGTGACCACCCGGCTGTCATCAGCTCACCTTCTCACCTCCTCCTATGCTGTAAGCAGAGTTGCCCTGCATTTTCATCTCGACCCACCCGGCTACTATTCCATGCCACCCGGCTGGAAAAAAATTCTGGGGAGAACACTGACCCCTCTGTAGTTAACTTAAAAACTGGGTGCGTAGATAAACATATTGTCGCCTGGGCATGCACGCGCCCGTGACCCCCTCCCCCTCTTTTGGCAGAATACTTATCGGTGGATGGGAGCATGTGTTCCCAAAGCCGATCAAACAGCTTGTAACAAATTACCACCTGCACCAGTGAGATGCCGGTGTTTAAAAGTGAAATTAAACACACAGGAACACATGACTCCCTGTGTACTACTCAGAACACAGGCAAGTGTGGGGACATCCAGTGGACAAAAAGCTACAAACTACATATATATTACAAAAAAATACATAAAAGCCATATAATTATGAATCCCCTCCCCTTCCCATTATTGTTTAAAAAAAAAAAAAAAAAAACTGTAGTTACCTCAGGGACTCAGCTTTTTAAATATGTATGTCATTACATTGGGTATATTACTGCTATATTTGCAAAAAAATGGCTTGTAATTATTTATATAGTATAAAGAAACACAAAACGGAAAAAAAACCCTTTATTATTATTATACATATTGTTGACATACATTGTACGAGGGACATATTTTAACCACTTCACCATTGAGGGGTTTTACCCCCTGAGCACCAGAGCAATTTTCACCTTTCAGCGCTCCTTCCATTCATTCGTCTATAACTTTATTATTACTTATCGCAATGAAATGAACTATATCTTGTTTTTTTCGCCACCAATTAGGCTTTCTTTAGGTGGGACATTATACCAAGAATTATTTTTTTCTAAATGTGTTTTAATGGGAAAATAGGAAAAATGTGGGGAAAAAAATAATTATTTTTCAGTTTTCGGCCATTATAGTTTTTAAATAATGCATGCTACTGTAATTAAAACCCATGAAACGTATTTGCCCTTTTGTCCCGGTTATAAAACCATTTAAATTATGTCCCTATCACAATGTTTGGCGCCAATATTTTATTTGGAAATAAAGGTGCATTTTTTTCAGTTTTGCGTCCATCCCTAATTACAAGCCCATAGTTTATAAAGTAACAGTGTTATACCCTCTTGACATAAATATTTAAAAAGTTCAGTCCCTAAGGTAACTATTTATGTATTTTTTTTAATTGTAAATTTTTTAATTTTTTTTTAATTACAAAAAAAAAAAAAAAATGGGGAGTGTGGGAGGTAATGAGTTAATTTTATGTGTAAAAGTCATTTATTTGTATGTGAAAAATGTGTAGGGTGTAGTTTACTATTTGGCCACAAGATGGCCACAGTAACTTTTTGTTTTAATGCGACCTCCAAGCTTCCTTCCGGAAGCTTGGAGGAAGAATAAGGAGGCTGGACACGTGAGTTTTTTCTCACAATGATCGCGCTGCCCATAGGAGAGCAGCTGATCATTGCGGGGCTTAGATCAACGAACGGGAATGGATTTTCCCGTTCATTGATCTCTGGGCGAGCGGGCGGCGGCAGTTTTACTAGCGGCGGGCGTCGTGTTTACGAGCGGGAGCGCGGACAGCGTCGGGAACGCGGAAAGTACGTGTTTCTCCGTCCCTGGTTTTTAAAGGATGGAAAAAGGGGCGGATAAATACGTACGCGCGGGGGTAAAGTGGTTAAACATTGCAATACCCGGGACAAATGGGCAAATACATTGTGTGGGTCTTATCTATCGTAGCATGTTTTATTTAATAACTATAATAGCTGAAAAGGAAGAAATTATTTTTTTTACTTATTCTTCTCTTTAAAATGCATATAAAATAAAATCATTCTTAAAGGATACCAGAAGTGACATGTGACATGATGAGATAGACATGTGTATGTACAGTGCCTAGCACACAGATAACTAGGCTGTGTTCCTTTTTTATTTCTCTGCCTGAAAGAGTTAAATATCAGGCATGTAAGTGGCTGACTCACTCCTGACTCAGACAGGAAGTGACTACAGTGTGATCCTCACTGATAAGAAATTCCAACTATAAAACACTTTCCTGGCAGAAAATAGCTTTTGAGAGCTAGATAAAAAGGGGAATTTCTTATCAGTAAGGGTCACACTGTAGTCACTTCCTGTCTGAGTCAGGACTGAGTCAGTCACTTACATACCTGATATTTAACTCTTTCAGGCAGAGAAAGAAAAAAGGAACACAGCATAGTTATTTGTGTGCTAGGCACTGTAAATACCCATGTCTATCAACATTTCACACGTCACTTCGGGTATCCTTTAAAGTGAACCTGAACTCAGAATTTCATCTCTGCTCTAAAAGATACACAACATAATAACCTTTACATAATTTTTTTTTTTATTGTTACAGCTGATACAAATCCTACAATGAATATGCAGTGGGTATACTTCCTGCTTTCATGGAAGCAGACATATTGTTAATTGTTAACATCCTGTGCTTTCAAATGAGTTTCTCTGCCATAGCAGTCAGCTGACACAGGGGAGAGATCAAATTACAACTTGTGATTAGTTACAGATGAGGGGGAATTAGACAGGCTAAAGTCTCTAAATACATACAGGGTGCATTTCTCTATGCTTTTCTTCTGTCCTGTGGAAGAGTTCAGGTCCATTTTACCTGACTCTAAACTTTATTCCCATCCTTTAAGTTGATATATTTTTAATTTCTTACTTTTCAAATGTTATGAAGAAAAATGAACCAGGCTAGAAAGGACCAGTGTGGTTTGAAATATAAAACAACATATTTTTCCTATGAAATCTTTATGGTATGTGTGACTAGGGGTGTGGTCAGGGGTGTGATTATGAGTATGGCAGGGGCGTGGCTTAAAGAGGAACTCCAGTGAAAATAATGTAGTAAAAAAAGTGCTTCATTTTTACCATAATTATGTATGAATGATTTAGTCAGTGTTTGCTCATTGTAAAATCTTTCCTCTCCCTGATTTACATTCTGACATTTATCACATGGTGATATTGTTACTGTGGGCAGGATATGTAGCTGCTCCTAGCTGTTTTGGCTGTTAGAGACAGCTGTAAGCCGCCATTTCCTGTCTGTGAACATTGTTACATTGTGGCAGTTTGCCCAGAGTACCGCGGTCCCAGAGCTTCTTGTGGGAGGGGTTTCAGCACAAAATCAGTCATACAGCGTCCCCTGATGGTCTGTTTGTGAAAAGCATTATATTTCTCATGTAAAAGGGGGTATCCGCTACTGATTGGGATAAAGTTCAATTCTAGGTTGGAGTTTCTCTTTAAGTGTTCCTCTTTCTCTTCTTAAAAAGTTGGGAGGTATGGTCATGGGATCTGAAGCCAGGACTTCTTTTGTGGCTGCTGGGTGTACCTTGCAGTAGAAAGGAGACAACCTGCTCACTGAAACGAATGGCGTCTTCGCCTGGGTCATATCAGACCATAATAAGGATTGCTGAAGGTCACGTGCAGCACTTGGCGGTTGGAATATATCCAGGCCATCCTGTATGTATGAGAGTGTGGATGTGCGCACGGGACTGACACCAACTGTCTACAAGACTAGACATCGGCATGTCAATGAGCCGAATAAGGGCCTATCTATTTTCATTATTGGCAGCTGATTGTTGCTGCAGCTGAACACATCGGGGAGGCAGAAGATGTACGACTTGTATGACTAATATTGCTAATATTAATAAGTGAATGGTGAATGCACTTCGTTTGATATTCAGTGTACGCGGCTCAGGCTTAATGACGCATCTCGGTCTGCTCAATGAGGCCTGGCATTGTTATGTGTGTATCACCTAACATCTCATTACAGGAGGAAGAGGCTGCTTCTCCCATTCGCTCCCTGGTAGCCGGAATCCGGGTTAAGGTTCAGCTGTCGCTCAGTAAGCACACAAAGGCCTGATTAGCAGCGTCTCACTCTACATGCACAGAAGGCTGAGGATTCCAGCGTTCGGGGATTATAGACAAGACCACGTTCTGCAGCTCCTCCGCTCTGATCCCCCTGCCTGGCGGAGAGGAGCGCAGACCGGATTACCAGTGGGGTGGGCGAGTGCGAAGGTACGGCGCAAACTGCAGCCACATTAACCTCCTCCGCTCTGATCCCCCTGCCTGGGGGAGAGGAACGCAGACCGGATTACCAGCGGGGTGGGCGAGTGCGAAGGTACGGCGCAAACAGCCGCCACATTAACCCCCTCCGCTCTGATCCCCCTGCCTGGCGGAGAGGAGCGCAGACCGGATTACCAGCGGGGTGGGCGAGTGCAAAGGTACGGCGCAAACTGCGGCCACATTAACCCCCTCCGCTCTGATCCCCCTGCCTGGCGGAGAGGAACGCAGACCGGATTACCAGCGGGGTGGGCGAGTGCGAAGGTACGGCGCAAACAGCCGCCACATTAACCCCCTCCGCTCTGATCCCCCTGCCTGGCGGAGAGGAGCGCAGACCGGATTACCAGCGGGGTGGGCGAGTGCGAAGGTACGGCGCAAACAGCCGCCACATTAACCCCCTCCGCTCTGATCCCCCTGCCTGGAGGAGAGGAGCACAGACCGGATTACCAGCGGGGTGGGCGAGCGAGAAGGTACAGCGCCAGGGCCGGTCCACCCATGAAGCGGGGTGAGGCATGTTCCTCAGGTGACAAATTCTGTGGGGCGGCACCCGGCTGGCTGTGGGTGGGAAGGGCCACCGAGATGGAGGGGGTAGCGAGCAGGAAGGGGGTTTTGGGCACAGTGGCAGGTCGGACCCCCCTCCCTCACCTGAGTCCCCTGATCTGCGCTCCCCCTCCGGCTATTAATGCATCAGAGTATATTGTCAGGCAGTGGGCGGTGATGACTCATCTCTTCCGCGTTCCACTCTCGTCACTTCCTGCAATGCTGCCCACTGTACAGTACAGTGGGTGGCATTGCAGGAAGTGACGAGAGTGGAACGCAGGCTGGAACGCGGAAGAGGTGAGTCATCCCCGCCCGCTGCCTGACAATATACGCTGATGTATTAATAGCCGGAGGGGGAGCGCAAATTGGTTGACCCCCGTCCCCGCCACTGTGCCCGCTGCCCCCTTCCTGCTCGCTACCTCCTCCAGGCTACTTTTTTCACAAATTTGCCTCAGGCAGCAAAAAGTCTAGAACTGACCCTGTACGGCGCAAACAGCCGCCACATTAACCCCCTCCGCTCTGATCCCCCTGCCTGGTGGAGAGCAACACAGACTGGATTACCAGCGGGGTGGGCGAGTGCGAAGGTACGGCGCAAACAGCCGCCACATTAACCCCCTCCGCTCTGATCCCCCTGCCTGGTGGAGAGGAGCGCAGACCGGATTACCAGCGGGGTGGGCGAGTGCGAAGGTACGACGCTAACAGCCGCCACATTAACCTGTTCATCTTCACAGACGCTTTCAGACTCGCCCGATTGTCGTCAATCACCGCAATGTTTTCCCGTCCAACCTACAGACCCGACCTCTTCATGCAGCATCAATAAAGCTGGAAAAACTGCTACGGATATATCTATAATCGGTGCTCAGCTAGACACTATGGCCTCAATTCACTAAGATCATGCTAGAGATAATAAGGCAAGAGATAACTTACCTCCATACGTGAGAGAGTTATCTTACCTCTTCATTCCTTAAGTTACCGCTCCTGTAGTTAATTTACCTCCTCTGTAGTTAATTTACCTCCTCTGTAGTTATTTTCACATGCAGCTAATTAACAGCTTGTCTTGATAATGGGCAAGGCCTATATGCCTCCAGGACCATACTACCAACATTCCCTCCCCTTCTTACACAAACAAACAATTAAACGTCCGGACTGCTTAACTAGTTGGATAAAATAGGCCAAAGCAGCCCTTCTTTATTTAAATCAACCAAATTAACAATTCTTATAAAGAACAACAATAATATAACCAAAACTTGAGGTGAGGTATCCGGAGGCCTACCATTTTTCCACCATGGGAATTATTTTGGGCAAGCAGCCTGTCCGGCCCCCAGCCGTGTTCCCGGCTCAGGGACAGCTGCATGCCCCCCACCTCTTCTGCAACAGCAGCGCTTTTCTTTTTTTAACACTAGGTGTTTTGCCCCGCGGCAAAACCCCTCACGAAACTCACACAATAAACTGACTTCCGGAGCCCTCACCCCGCCAAGCTGCAATGACAATTATAACTATAACTTCCATTCCCCCTTTTTGCTCATATATACCCTCTACACTCCACACTAAGATCTCAACCTAGAATTAAAGAGTGGGAGGGAGGGTGGGACTTCCTTCTCCTGCGCGCTGTCCGCCCGAGTGCCTGCTCCGCCCCCCGTCTTGCTCCCATGAGCCTCTGCTCCCCGCCCCTGGCCAATCACCGCTCCCCCAGCTGAACTCAAACCTCGCGGGCGCTGCCCCGCCCCCCGCCACACTTAACCCTGCCTATCCCGGCTAGCCTGCCCTATCATGCCGGGATTCCCCTGAGTCCTGCGTCCCATCTGTCCATCCCTCACTTTAACTCTGGAGTTGTTTTAAGGATTGGAGAGTTAATTTAAAGACAGAAGAGTTAACTTTAGGCTTGCCTGAGGTAAAATGTTTCCTGAATACTACATGCCTTATCACCATGGTAACAACTCTAGAAGAGTTATTAAAGACAGGAGATAAGTTTAGTGAATTGAGGCCAATGTCACTTATAGTAATAAAGAGGAACTTTCTACTTCCACTTGTAGCCCAATATGCTTTTCCAAAACTTGCTAAAGCTGGACTTGCTCTTCTCTGCCATTCTGGTCGCTGTGCTCTCTTTGTAGAACAGGCTGCCCAGAACTCCCCAGCTTGCTGCAGCAAGAATTACCTGCACAGACTTAAAGCGGACCCAAATTAAAAATACAAGATTTCAGAAATAAAATCTATTTTCTAAATTATAATGATAAATAGCAGCCTTTTTTCAGCTGCATGATGACAAATATAAAATATTTTACATTTATTGGAGGAACCCCTCCCTTCCTTTCATATTACCGGGACAGAATTTGGCAGACTGGTGGAGGAGATCAAAAACAAAACACAGGCTGCTACTGATGATGTCACAGGGGAGGTGATCTCAGCTTGTGTGAGATTTCACATGGACGATGCTCCTGTGAAGGAGGGTAGCTGATGACAAACACACCCATGATCTAAAACCTCCTATTAAGCTCAGAAGTAATGGCTGCCCCCTGTATAACCCTAGTTATGGAAAGAGAAGGGTGAAAAGCATGCACTGAAATGCTCATAGGCTTGAAGGAGTGTTTATTTATCTTTGTATGTGTCAGAGTGGTGCAACTAAATATTTTGAATTAAAAAATGTTTGGTTCCGTTTTAAAATGGACCTGAACTCTTGCACAAGACAGAAGGCAAACAGAGAGAAATGCACCCTTTATGTATTTAGAGAATTTAGCTTGTGGAATTCCCCTTCATTTGTGTCTAATCACAAGTTATAATCTGATCTCTCCCCATGTCACATGACTGCCACGGCAGATAAGCTCATTTGAAAGCACAGGAGGTTAACAATATGTCTGCTTCCATGAAAGTAGGAAGTAGAAACAACAGATTTATTTTAGGATTTGTATCAGCTGTAACAAAGAAATGTTTTTCTTTAACGGTTATTATGCTGTTGTGTATCTTTTAGAGCAGAGAGGAAGTTCAAGTTCACTTTAAAGGGAACCCGAGGTGAGACATATGGAGGATGACATATTTATTTCCTTTTAAACAATAACAGTTGTCTGGCTGCTATTTCCAACAATGTTCATAGCAAACAGTCAGGGCCATGGTAATGACATCACACTGTGGGAGGGGTTTCACCACAATATGAGCCGCACAGACCCCTCTGTTAGGTAAAGGTTTTTCATGGGAAAGGGGTATCAGCAATTGATTGGGATGAAGTTAAATCCTTGGTTAAAGTTCCTCTCCTTGCACACATGTTGAATTATATAGATGGGATATGTCACCTTCGGGTGACATTTCTGTAAATGAGGGCTGTACAGACATGCTGCATGGCTGTACCTGTTCAACAGAGAGGAGAAATTACAGGTGAATCGGTGAGCACCATCCCACAGTGGAAGGATAAAAGAAGAAAGCAGTTTGGTTTTTTATCTTCCAATGGTCTGCGATGGGGCAGCTTTAGACCTGCCAGATTCTTGACCGAGTTGGCCCAAACCATTTACCCTGGATGATGATTCGCGAATGTGTTAACTGAGCTATTGCCAGAGGACGACTCTGCCGCGGTGATCAACGACCCAACGGCACAAACAAAACAGGTTATCTACCTTCACCAAGCGGTTTAGAGGGTTCTGTTTTACTTTTAGGCCTCGTTCACATTACAAACGCGGACAGGCACGCACGCAAAACGCAACGCGTACGAATGCACGCCATCCGCGTTTGTATGCGTTGCGTGGCTGATCCCATCACTGAAAAGTGAATGGGACAGCCACGCGTTTTTGCAAAAAATGGGTGCAGCATGCGTTCCCGGACCGCACAGGTCCGGAACGCATGCAGTGTGAACATCAGACATTGCACTCTATGCAATGTCTGATGTCGTGCGTGTCGGCCACCTGCACGCGTTTCCAAAACGCGACTGGAAACGCGTGCAGTGTGAACGGGGCCTAAAACTTCTTTGAACTTCCATCTCATGTCATTCTATTAAAGATGAAAGTTTTATTCTATAAGAGAGGATTGTCCTCCTCACTAGCAGAGATCACACACTCCAGTCATTAGTATGTAAAATATTCCAGCCCAATTCCCGTCAGCTTCCGAAGCAATTTCTCCTGCGTTGTCCATCAGGTTTCTGTTAGTATTTCATTAACACGACGAGTGCACTCAATCTCGCTCAGCCCCTGGGAGCCAGAGAGGTCTCCGAGGAAAGGAAACTATTCATTTGATGGAGGACATGCCTGACGCACATTATGCTTAAATTAATGGAAATAAGTGGAAATACGTAAGAGATGAAAGGGGTCCTTCTCCACGTACCTGGAGGCCAGTGGACGGAGATGCTATGATTGGGCAGCAATGCTTATAGCGGGATTGTCACCATAAAAATCACATTTCAACAGCAACTGGTCTGAGTGTATTAAGTGATAAAGATGCTAATCCTGCATTCAAAGCTTTCAAAACTTTTTTTGCTGTTATGGTTTGGAGTTATCACATACCTTAGGAGCACTGGCCCTTTAAAGCGGTATAAAACCCTGACATAATATTCAATAAAAACATGTTTTCTTACTTTTTATATGCCGTACGGTTATCATATTTGCATTTGTGCATAAGTATTATTATTCATTTAGAAGTTATAGGTTCCCCAAAGTATAGTTTTTTGCTTTGTGAGCTGACTTTGCATTTTATTAATAACTGGTTTTAATCATTCATTCATTCATTCATTCATTCATTCATTCATTCATTCATTCATTCAGGCAGACATGCTTTGACTCTCTGTGTTGAACAGCTTCTCCACAGTCAGAGAATGTGTCACATTCCTCAATTGATACATTTAAAGGAGAACTGTAGTGAGAGGTATATGGAGGCTGCCATATATATTTCCTTTTAAGCAATACCAGTTGCCCGGCAGCCCTGCTAATCTATTTGGCTGAAGTAGTGGCTGAATCACACCAGAAACAAGCATGCAGCTAATCTTGTCATATCTGTCAAAATTGTCAGAAAAACCTGATCTGCTGCATGCTTGTTCAGGGGCTATGGCTAAAAGTATTAGAGGCAAAGGATCAGCAGGATAGCCAGGTAACTGCTATAGATTAAATGGAAATAAATATGGCAGCCTCCATACACCTCTCTCTACAGCTCTCCTGTAAGTAAACACAAGATAGCATTATCTAAAGTTCGGATGCGTCTGCATTTCACTGCATTGAACTTTCAAGCTCTGTGTGTAGCCCTTCCAGTGCTGGTCTAGTAAAAAAAAAAAAACTGGTTGCATTGAATATGCTGTAAATAATGTTATAGAGCAAAGATGAAAGGCAGGGTTACATTCCGCTTTAATTGCCATTGCCATCAGCTGGCAAAACAGTTGCATGCTGAGGGGGTCTTTTTATCTATAATGTATTCCTCCTCTTCCCTTTATTTAACCCTCCTTCTAATGTCAAAAGACAGTGCACTTGCTAGTATAGACCTCAGTGGAAATGTCTGAAGGCTCTGGGAGGAGGGCGGGTAACAAATACACAATTAGCAAGAGGAGAAAAAAAGAGTGAGGGAGGAAATGATGTCAGGATTAACTTCATTCAAAGGTAACAAAGATGGAAACTGTCTAGAATAGGATTCTCTGTTTTTCCTTTATACAATGCACAGGAATCATAATGTGGACAGTGCAGTATATCTGTTATGTAAGTAGAACTAGTATTTATCTACCTATATATGTGTTTTTATTTCTAGGTTACCATGGGTGTCACTTGTTCTTTAACACCTGAAACCGGCCTGATTAAACACCAATCAGGTCCTTCCACAGAAGAGTCAGAAATGGTGTATGGAGAGCGAGGATGCATCTCTTCACTTACCTTCAGCGCAGAGCAAGCAACGAGCACCAATTAAAGCAGACACTCAGGGCCGGGCCGAGGCAGAGGCTGGAGAGGCTCCAGCCTCAGGGCGCAGTGTAGGAGGGGGCGCACAATTCATTCAGTTGTCATTCCCAATTGTGTTTGAAGCAGAAAGAAATAGGAAAAGGGGATACATGGCAGTGACTGCAAGCCAGATAACTAGATATTAAGGTGTTGGGGAGGTTGTGGGCCCTGTGGCCCTCTTAGTGTAATAGCAATCAGTGTGTGACGGCTGGGGTGGGAGGGATGGAGGGGCGCACTTTGGTGTCTCAGCCTTGGGTGCTGAAGGACCTTGTCCCAGCTCTGCAGACACTAATCCAAGTCATAGAGCCATATCAATCCCTGCCATGCACTGATGAGGACAAAAAGTCCAAAACAGGCTGTCTGCATGTGGAATTGCTGTGGCTCTGTAAATTCATAAGCTATGGGCCCGTCTTACTTTACACCAGCAGTTCTCTCTGTAAGCCGGCATCAGGGGCATAAAGAGATGATTTGCATGCTCAATTGCGATGCCCAATTTGCGAAGTGAACACAGCTCCACTCCACCACTTCCACTGCAGTGCTCGACCCAGGTTAGCAAGACCAAAGGATGCAGTACAGAAGGGAAGGTCCGCACTTATCAGATTGAAGTAACCTTTATTAAGGACATATCCAGATTAAAACTCGGCAGGCATCATAGCTGACATGTTTTGGACTCAAACGTCCTTAATCATAGCTCATATGAGTTTTAATCTGGATATGTCCTTAATAAAGGTTACTTCAATCTGATAAGTGCGGACCTTCCCTTCTGTACTCAGTTGCGATGCATTGTGGGTAACCACAGTTGCTCACTTAAAGAGGAACTCCAGTGAAAATAATGTAGTAAAAACAGTGCTTCATTTCTACCATAATTATGTATAAATGATTTAGTCAGTGTTTGCTCATTGTAAAATCTTTCCTCTCCCTGATTTACATTCTGACATTTATTACATGGTGACATTGTTACTGTGGGCAGGTTATGTAGCTGCTCCTAGCTGCTCTGGCTGTTAGAGACAGCTGTAAACAGCTAATTCCTGTCTGTGAACATTGTTACATTGTGGCAGTTTGCCCAGAGTACCGCGGTACCAGGGCTTTTTGTGGGAGGTCATACAGCGCCCCCTGATGGTCTGTTTGTGAAAAGCATCATATTTCTCATGTAAAAGGGGGTATCAGCTACTGATTGGGATAAAGTTCAATTCTAGGTTGGAGTTTCTCTTTAAAAAGAGGAACTGTGGCCAAGGATTAAACTTCATTCCGATCATTAGCCGATATCGCTTTTCCCTCATGAAATCTTCACCTTTTCTCAAATGGATCTCCAGGGGGGCGCTGTATGGCTGATATTGTGGTGAAACCCCTCCCACTGTGTGATGTCAGCACCAGGGTACTGACATCACACTGTGGGAGCCTTGTTGCATTGTGGGAAATAACAGCTGTTTCCAGCTGCCAAGCAACCAGTATCTGCTTCCACTGACATCACCTGCCAGCAGTAAAAATGTCACCATGTGATAAATGTCAGAATGTAAATCAGGGAGAGGAAAGATATTACAATGGGCAAACACTGACTAAATCATTTATACATAATTATTGTAAAAATTAAGCACTTTTTTTTCATAACGCTATGTTCACTGCAGTTTCTCTTAGGAGGGCTCTTTGGTCTCTTTTATGGTACCCATACACGGTACCACAAAAATGTTTGTTTTGGTCGAAGAAATGGGAAAATCAATCGAATGGAATGAAAGCCAAAAAGAATCTTATTTTGATCAAGAAAAACGATTATCCCGTTTTTCGATAAAAATCTAATCAGACCTGTTGGAAAAATCATTTTGTTCGGATTTTCAGACAAATCGAACGCTTGTGTATGGTTTATTTTGTCTGTAATTGTAATTTCACAATTTTGCATAATTTTGTACCAACTTTGTTAAAGAGAACGCAAGGTGGGATTTTATTATGCTAGTGGGGCACAGAGGCTGGTTGTGCACACTAACACCAGCCTCTGTTGCCTCATGGTGTGCCTCCAAGACCCCCCTGTGCGCCGCTATACCCCCCCCCCCCCGCAGTGCTAGCGACACGCAGCGTGTCGCCAGCACAATGTTTACCTTAGCCTGTCTGTTAGCGCCGCTCCCCCGCCTCCTCCATATCGGCGCTACCCGCCTGTGTCCCTTCCCTCCCGCTGATTGGAGGGAAGTGACGCGGCGGGTAGCGCCGATACGGAGGAGGCGGGGGTGCGGCGCTAACAGACAGGCAGAGGTAAACATTGTGCTGGCGAAACGCTGCGTGTCGCTAGCACTGCGGGGGGGGGGGGGGGTATAGCGGCGCACAGGGGGATCCTGGAGGCACACCATGGGGCAACAGAGGTTGGTGTTAGTGTGCACAACCAGCCTCTGTGCCCCACTAACATAATTAAATCCCACCTCGGGTTCTCTTTAAGGAGAATAGTAAAAACTAAAAAAAAAAAATTCAAAAACACCTTTTAGAATATTTGAGAAAATCGATTTTAAACATGCAAAGGAAAAATGGTTTTCAAACTGTAATTTTTTCTTTGCATTTTTAAAATATATTTTAGTACTGATTTTCTCAAAAACTTTTCAAAAAAATATTTTTTTAAATTGTTCCCACTATTCCCCACCATTTAACATACATAGACATTTTGGCCATGATCGCATGTATGGGGGATTTATCTAAAGTCAGCACAATATTACACAAATATTATACGAAATTATTCACATTTAATTTTTGTATATATCAGTTAGTTTTGGGCTCTTTTCACGTTTTATTCTATAGCCAGCTGAAACCTGCCTATGTCAATGTACAGCAACCCATAATCCTCTCTGCTGCGGTTTGTAGCTGCTCAGTGCCTCCTTTGTATTTAACACAGTCTAGAAGCGCCACACTTGTTGCCATTGGGGACTGACACGGCCACCAGAGATTCATGGCTCTGCCTTCATTGTATGTTTTGCTAACGATTGCCTCACTGCCAGCTAATGACAAGAACAAAGCTCGTACTCCCCGCTGCGTATCCGCGTCCTCGCAGCGAGCCATGTATAATATATGAGGAACATTGTAATCAGCAAGCTATACGGCCCACCCGTCTGATGCTGTGAAGAACGTAGTCCAGACCCCCCCCCCACACTGTGGAGTGATAAGTGGGAGAAGAGTCCGTGGGCTCACACACATTGTGTACCCTGGCAATCGGCCTACGGGTGGCACCGAAAGGCAAGACCAGCTCCAAGCCTCGCTTGTTAACAGCTACAAAAACATGCCCAGATTTCCTGGATAGAGCGCTAATTATCCACACTGATGGATAGACCAGCTGATTAAAGGAAAGAGACCCTCCGAACGCGGCACACAACACGGGGAGGGGAGAAAAACTCCTGGAAATGTCCCATATTTTGTTTTTCTTTTTAGCGTGATTAGAAAAGAGAAAAAAATAACGGTATAGATGTAATCGGATAGGAAACAACAGCAGCCATCTGCTTGTATGGAAGAGAAGCGAAATATGACTAAACTCAAAATCCTGAAAATAACCATCTGTCCAGATAGCATCGAACCACCACTCTGCTCAGAGGACAAAGGGAATTGTGATGTACCCCCCAGACCCACTGTGTATACCAGGGAACTACCGTGTATACTCACGTATAAGCCAACTTACGAATAAGCAGAGGTACCCACTTTTCCCTCAGAAACCAGGAAAAAATGCTTGACTCGCATATAAGCCTCCTCCCCAACATAGCCATCTCCACAGTAGCCAGATGTGCCCCCAGGACAAGTCAGCCCCCCTCCCTATAGCCAAATTTGCCCCAAGGATGGTACAGCTGTGCCTCAAGATGACACTAGATGGCGTCATTGATTTGAGAGACTGCGATTGACACACAGGAAGAATCCCCGATCATTGCACCAGTGACACGTTGCTTGCATGCTCCACTCCACAAGCCAGGGGACATACAGCTCTACTCTGAGCACCAACCTTCTAATGTCTGCATACACCTCTACTCCCTGAGCTCCACCTTCTAATGTCTGCATACAGCTCTACTCTCTGAGCTCCACCTTCTAATGTCTGCATACAGCTCTACTCTCTGAGCTCCTCCTTCTAATGCATGCATACCGCACTACTCTGAGCTCCACCTTCTAATACCTGCATACCGCACTACTCTGAGCTCCACCTTCTAATGTCTGCATACACCTCTACTCTCTGAGCTCCACCTTCCAATGTCTGCATACAGCTCTACTCTTAGCTCCACCTTCCAATGTCTGCATACAGCTCTACTCTCTGAACTCCGCCTTCTAATGTCTGCATACACCTCTACTCTCTGTGCTGCTCCTCCTAATGTCTGCATACAGCTCTACTCTCTGAGCTCCACCTTCTAATGCCTGCATACAGCACTACTCTGAGCTCCGCCTTCTAATGTCTGCATACCGCTCTACTCTCTGAGCTCCGCCTTCTGTCTGCATACAGCTCTACTCTCTGAGCTCCGCCTTCTGTCTGCATACAGCTCTAATCTCTGAGCTCCGCTTTCTAATGTCTGCATACAGCTCTACTCTCTGAGCTCCGCCTTCTAATGCCTGCATACCGCTCTACTCTCTGAGCTCCACCTTCTAATGTCTGCATACAGCTCTACTCCCTGAGCTCCGCCTTCTGATGTCTGCATACAGCTCTACTCCCTGAGCTCCGCCTTCTAATGTCTGCATACCACTCTACTCTCTGAACTCCGCCTTCTGTCTGCATACAGCTCTAATATCTGAGCTCCGCCTTCTAATGTCTGCATACAGCTCTACTCTGAGCTCCACCTTCTAATGCCTGCATACACCTCTACTCTCTGAGCTCCGCCTTCTAATGCCTGCATACAGCTCTACTCTGAGCTCCGCCTTCTAATGTCTGCATACAGCTCTACTCTCTGAGCTCCGCCTTATAATGTCTGCATACAGCTCTACTCTCTGAGCTCCGCCTTATAATGCCTGCATACAGCTCTACTCTGAGCTCCGCCTTCTAATGCCTGCATACAGCTCCACTCTCTGAGCTCCGCCTTCTGATGTCTGCATACAGCTCTACTCTCTGAGCTCCGCCTTATAATGTCTGCATACAGCTCTACTCTCTGAGCTCCACCTTCCAATGTCTGCATACAGCTCTACTCTTAGCTCCACCTTCCAATGTCTGCATACAGCTCTACTCTCTGAACTCCGCCTTCTAATGTCTGCATACACCTCTACTCTCTGAGCTCCGCCTTCTAATGCCTGCATACAGCTCTACTCTCTGAGCTCCGCCTTCTAATGTCTGCATACAGCTCTACTCTCTGAGCTCCGCCTTCTAATGCCTGCATACACCTCTACTCTCTGAGCTCCGCCTTCTAATGTCTGCATACAGCTCTACTCTCTGAGCTCCTCCTTCTAATGTCTGCATACAGCTCTACTCTCTGAGCTCCGCCTTCTAATGCCTGCATACACCTCTACTCTCTGAGCTCCGCCTTCTAATGCCTGCATACAGCTCTACTCTCTGAGCTCCGCCTTCTAATGTCTGCATACAGCTCTACTCTCTGAGCTCCGCCTTATAACGTCTGCATACAGCTCTACTATCTGCATGAAATTTGTATGTTCTCGTTCTCCCAGTGTCTGTGTGGGTTTTCTTTGGGAAATTCCGTTTCCTCCCACATCCCAAAAACATACAGATGAGTAAATTGGCTTCCCCCTAAATTGGCCCTAGACTACCATACATACACTACACAATACATACATAGACATAGGACTCTGGTAGGGATTAGATTGTGAGCTTCTCTGAGGTACAGTTAGTGACTATATACTCTGTACAGCGCTGCAGATGTCGGTGCTATATTAGTACTAAATAATAATTTCAATTACAAACTCCAAAGCTGTCAAAATCACCATAAAAAAGCAGCTCCCCATTGACTTCAATACATTTCCTGGGTGCCAAATGTGAAATATGGAGACATCATTCTGTTGCTATAATTGCACCAATCTCTGTTATGGGCGTGGTGGTTTTTATCGCACATATGAGCCGTGTCCTCCGTCTCCCGGGTCTGAGGTCAGAGATAGGCGGATTCCACGTGTGAGATAAGGGAAAAACCCTTCAACCATTCTAAATTCTAATGTCGGCGTTCCCTAATGACGGAAGGGGCGGCTGGATGAATTGGTAATTACAGGCGGCAGAGACGTATAAAGCGCGCTGTTACTTAAATGATCACAAGCCATAGAAACACCGGGAGAACGTATTAACAATGTATCGATCTGTTAAGAATTAATGACCAACCTTGCGAGAGGCAGATTTTGCCAAATGCGTCTCCATCAATTCTTAATGAGGAGTTTCTAGAAATCGGTCATTGCCACTGAGGACTGGATGACATCATCGGAAAACGTGACAAGAGCTGAGCAGCCCCTGGGCACGGCCTCACGGCGGGGACAGATTTCTGGGGCATTGGCTCACGACCTGCCGCTAGTCCTGTGCAGTATCCAGCCGCAGAGCAGCTGATTGTACAGAGGTTACCTGATTAGCCCATAGTTACAAATAGTGCTGTCCATAATTATTCATACCCCTGGCAAATTTTGACATAAAGTTAGTTTTATTCAACCAGCAATTCATTTTTTGATAGGAAATGACATAGGTGTTTCACAAAACATAATGTACAAGAGGCATTACTGTGGAAAAAATAAAATTTCTCAGCTTTTATTGACATCTGAGCAAAAATTGTCCAGTCCAAAATTATTCATACCCTTCGCAAACTGTCACAGTCTGTGGGGAAATCCAAAGTTCTATACCATTCCAAATAGTCCAGGCTGTTCTAAAGCATCCTAATTACCCTGATTAATTGGGAACAGCTGTTTTAATCAACTAAACAGTAGAGATGGGCCGAACCTCCGATTTTAGGTTCGCGAACCCTGTTCGCGAACTTCCGCGAAAGGTTCGGCTCGCGAAAAAGTTTGCGAACCGCAATAGACTTCAATGGGGAGGCGAACTTTCAAAATTTTAAAAAATTCTATCAACTGGAAAAATGATAGAAAACATGTTTCAAAAGCTCTAATACCTGGAGCCCCACCTAATTGAGTGAAATACACATCACTGCTGGAGGACCCACCCTCCCTCCCTCCTCCAAGCAAGGTCCTTTATACCATTTGCCTACCTACACTAATTAGTTATGGGACAGCTGCTACACACTCTGCTAGGGAAATTTTAATTGGCCTCCTCCCACCTCCCTCCTCCCTCCTACCTCCTACCTATTCCCTCCTCCCTCCTACCGGAGGTAGGAGGGTCTCTTCTGCCAGGGAATTATACTATTTTAAAAACCAGTATACATCATACCATAGCTGGTACATCATACCATAGCTGGGAATACATACATGAGTATACATCATACCATAGCTGGGGATACATACATGAGTATACATCATACCATAGCTAGGAATCGAACCCAGATCTCACTGTGTGGTGGGCACGTCACCCTAAGCACTGTACCACTACAGAAGTAAGTGAAGCTAGCCTAAAATTTAACATTTATGCTCAATGCAATAGAACCATTAGGTTGCTTAAAGGAGAACTGTAGTGAGAGGTATATGGAGGCTGCCATATTGATTTCCTTTTAAGCTATACCAGTTGCCTGGCAGCCCTGCTGATCTATTTGGCTGCAGTAATAATAATAATCCAAACATTTGTATAGTGCTTTTCTCCTGTCGGACTCAAAGCGCTCAAGAGCTGCAAGCCACAGGGACGCGCTCAAGAGGCCACCCTGCAGTGTTAGGGAGTCTTGCCTTGAACTCCTTACTGAATAGGTACTTGACCTAGCCAGGATTCAAACCCTGGTCTCCCATGTCAAAGGCAGAGCCCTTAACCAGTACACTATCCAGCCACTGTAGTGTTAATCACACCAGAAACAAGCATGCAGCTAATCTTGTCAGATCTTACAAAAATGTCAAACACCAGATCTGCTGCATGCTTGTTCAGGGTCTAGGGCTAAAAGTATTGGAGGCAGAGGATCTGCAGGATAGCCAGGTAACTGGTATTGCTTAAAAGGAAATCAATATGGTAGCCTCCATATACCTTTCACTACAGTTCTCCTTTAAAGGGAACCTTAACTGAGAATGATATGGATGTGTCCTGTAAACAATACCAGTTGCCTGGCAGTCCAGCTGATCTTTGTGACTGCAATAGTGGCTGAATCACACCCTGAAACAAGCATGCAGCTAATCCAGTCTGACTTCAGTCAGAGCACCTGATCTGCATGCTTGTTCAGGGGATGTGGCTAAAAGTATTAGAGACACAGGATCAGCAGGCGATTCAGGCAACTGGTATTATTTTAAAAGGAAAAATCCATATCCTTCTCCGTTTAGGTTCCCTTTAAGGATTTGTAGCATAAAAGCCAACTCACATTGGCTGGGATTTGAACCTGGGTCTCACTGTATGGTGGACAAGCACACTAACCACTATACCAACTGAAGCTGGCCTGAAATTGCTGGCCTAAAATTTACTATTTATGCTCAATTAGTGTTGGGCGAACACCTAGATGTTCGGGTTCGCGAACGTTCGCCGAACATCGCCGCGATGTTCGGGTGTTCAACCCGAACTCCGAACATAATGGAAGTCAATGGGGACCCGAACTTTTGTGCTTTGTAAAGCCTCCTTACATGCTACATACCCCAAATTTGCAGGGTATGTGCACCTTGGGAGTGGGTACAAGAGGAAAAAAAATTAGCAAAAAGAGCTTATAGTTTTTGAGAAAATCGATTTTAAAGTTTCAAAGGGAAAACTGTCTTTTAAATGCGGGAAATGTCTGTTTTCTTTGCACAGGTAACATGCTTTTTGTCGGCATGCAGTCATAAATGTAATACATATAAGAGGTTCCAGGAAAAGGGACCGGTAACGCTAACCCAGCAGCAGCACACGTGATGGAACAGGAGGAGGGTGGCGCAGGAGGAGAAGGCCACGCTTTGAGACACAACAACCCAGGCCTTGCATGAGGACAAGAAGCGTGCGGATAGCAATTTGCGTTTTGTCGCCATGCAGTCATAAATTTAATACAGATGAGAGGTTCAATAAACAGGGACCGGAAACGCTAACCCATCACAGATGTTCATTGTTCATGTTACTTGGTTGGGGTCCGGGAGTGTTGCGTAGTCGTTTCCAATACAGGATTGATTCATTTTAATTTGAGTCAGACGGACTGCATTTTCTGTGGAGAGGCGGATACGCCGATCTGTGACGATGCCTCCGGAAGCACTAAAACAGCGTTCCGACATAACGCTGGCTGCCGGGCAAGCCAGCACCTCTATTGCGTACATTGCCAGTTTGTGCCAGGTGTCTAGCTTCGATACCATCTGACATGTAGTCCTTGACCATCTTCTCCAGGCGATCGGTGTTGGAGGTGGATCTGCACGCTTGCTGTTCTGTGTGGTGCTGCATGGGTGTCAGAAAATGTTCCCACTCCAAGGACATTGCCGATACCATTCCCTTTTGGGCACTAGCTGCGGCTTGTGTTGTTTGCTGCCCTCCTGGTCGTCCTGGGTTTGCGGAAGTCAGTCTGTCGGCGTACAACTGGCTAGAGGAGGGGGAGGGCCTGCTGGTATTCTTCCACCATCACTACCATTGAAATAGCCCAAATAAACAGGTTTTTGTGACCCTAGGCTATGACCTCTTTGGCCGAGGGGCCCGAAACTCACCAGTCATGTTCCCCCTAAGGGTCCCTACAATGCTAGAAAATTTGGTACTGCTGAGCCATTGCCCTTTGAAAAGATGTGAGATTTTGGAAAGTGAAATAGGGAGGCAAGGAAAGTCTATGGGGGATTTTACCAATTTTGGACCCCTGTAACTCTGGTTTGCAGAGATGTAGGGACCCCATCTTTGGAATCCAAGTCTAACAATATGTCTTCTACCTGCATGAGACATTTCGTGAAATTCAGACGTTGCTAACGGCCATAGCTGAGATTTATGTACGTCACCATCACTACCATTGAAATAGCCCAAATAAACAGGTTTTTGTGACCCTAGGCTATGACCTCTTCGGCCTAGGACTGCATTGAACGCGACCCACGCATTGTGCGCATTCTGGACAACACCAATTACTGGGTTTATACCCTTCTGGATCCACGGTACAAACACAATGTTCCAAAACTGCTTGAAGAAAGAGTCCGACAGGTCAAAATGGAAGAATACCAGCAGGCCCTTGTGGAGACTTTAAAGAGGAGATTGACATCCTCCCCCTCCTCTAGCCAGTTGTTCGCCGACAGACTGACTTCCGCAAACCCAGGACGACCAGGAGGGCAGCAAACAACACAAGCCGCAGCTAGTGCCCAAAAGGGAATGGTATCGGCAATGTCCTTGGAGTGGGAACATTTTCTGACACCCATGCAGCACCACACAGAACAGCAAGCGTGCAGATCCACCTCCAACACCGATCGCCTGGAGAAGATGGTCAAGGACTACATGTCAGATGGCATAGCTGTGTTGAACAATCCATCTGCACCCTTCAACTATTGGGTATCGAAGCTAGACACCTGGCAAAAACTGGCAATGTACGCAATAGAGGTGCTGGCTTGCCCGACAGCCAGCGTTATGTCGGAACGCTGTTTCAGTGCTGCCGGAGGCATTGTCACAGATCGGCGTATCCGCCTCTCCACAGAAAATGCAGTCCGTCTGACTCAAATTAAAATGAATCAATCCTGGATTGGAAACGACTACGCAACACTCCCGGACCCCAACCAAGTAACATGAACAATGAACATCTGTGATGGGTTAGCGTTTCCGGTCCCTGTTTATTGAACCTCTCATCTGTATTAAATTTATGACTGCATGGCGACAAAACGCAAATTGCTATCCACACGCTTCTTGTCCTCATGCAAGGCCTGGGTTGTTGTGTCTCAAAGCGTGGCCTTCTCCTCCTGCGCCACCCTCCTCCTGTTCCATCACGTGTGCTGCTGCTGGGTTAGCGTTACCGGTCCCTTTTCCTGGAACCTCTTATATGTATTACATTTATGACTGCATGCCGACAAAAAGCATGTTACCTGTGCAAAGAAAACAGACATTTCCCGCATTTAAAAGACAGTTTTCCCTTTGAAACTTTAAAATCGATTTTCTCAAAAACTATAAGCTCTTTTTGCTAAAAAATTTTTCCTCTTGTACCCACTCCCAAGGTGCATATACCCTGTAAATTTGGGGTATGTAGCATATAAGGAGGCTTTACAAAGCACAAAAGTTCGGGTCCCCATTGACTTCCATTATGTTCGGAGTTCGGCTCGAACACCCGAACATCGCGGCCATGTTCGGCCCGAACCCGAACATCTAGATGTTCGCCCAACACTACACGTGACCCGTTCGGCCAATCACAGCGCTAGCCGAACGTTCGGGTAACGTTCGGCCATGCGCTCTTAGTTCGGCCATATGGCCGAACCCATTTGGCCGAACACCATCAGGTGTTCGGCCGAACTCGAACATCACCCGAACAGGGTGATGTTCTGCAGAACCCGAACAGTGGCGAACACTGTTCGCCCAACACTATGCTCAATACAAGAGATAAAGTAGACAAGACAAATAACATTTATATCACACTTTTCTCCTGGCGGACTCAAAGGACCAGAGCTGCAGCCACTAGGGCATGCTCTATAGGCAGTAGCAGTGTTAGGAAGACTTGCCTAAGGTCTCCTACTGAATAGGTGCTGGCTTACTGAACAGACAGAGCTGAGATTTGAACTCTGGTCTCCTTTGTCAGAGGCAGCGCCCTTATCCATTACACCATGCAGCCACTGCTTACAGATATTTAGCCAGACATGGCCTTCTCTTTTGTGTTATTTGTCTTGTCTACTTTTTCTCTTGTATTGAGCATAAATAGTATATTTTAGGCCAGCTTCAGTTGGTATAGTGGTTAGTGTGCTTGTCCACCATACAGTGAGACCCAGGTTCAAATCCCAGCCAATGTGAGTTGGCTTTTATGCTACAAATCCTTAAAGGGAACCTAAACGGAGAAGGATATGGATTTTTCCTTTTAAAATAATACCAGTTGCCTGAATCGCCTGCTGATCCTGTGTCTCTAATACTTTTAGCCACATCCCCTGAACAAGCATGCAGATCAGGTGCTCTGACTGAAGTCAGACTGGATTAGCTGCATGCTTGTTTCAGGGTGTGATTCAGCCACTATTGCAGTCACAAAGATCAGCTGGACTGCCAGGCAACTGGTATTGTTTACAGGAAACATCCATATCATTCTCAGTTAAGGTTCCCTTTAAAGGAGAACTGTAGTGAAAGGTATATGGAGGCTACCATATTGATTTCCTTTTAAGCAATACCAGTTACCTGGCTATCCTGCAGATCCTCTGCCTCCAATACTTTTAGCCCTAGACCCTGAACAAGCATGCAGCAGATCTGGTGTTTGACATTTTTGTAAGATCTGACAAGATTAGCTGCATGCTTGTTTCTGGTGTGATTCACACTACAGTGGCTGGATAGTGTACTGGTTAAGGGCTCTGCCTTTGACATGGGAGACCAGGGTTTGAATCCTGGCTAGGTCAAGTACCTATTCAGTAAGGAGTTCAAGGCAAGACTCCCTAACACTGCAGGGTGGCCTCTTGAGTGCGTCCCTGTGGCTTGCAGCTCTTGAGCGCTTTGAGTCCGACAGGAGAAAAGCACTATACAAATGTTTGGATTATTATTATTACTGCAGCCAAATAGATCAGCAGGGCTGCCAGGCAACTGGTATAGCTTAAAAGGAAATCAATATGGCAGCCTCCATATACCTCTCACTACAGTTCTCCTTTAAGCAACCTAATGGTTCTATTGCATTGAGCATAAATGTTAAATTTTAGGCTAGCTTCACTTACTTCTGTAGTGGTACAGTGCTTAGGGTGACGTGCCCACCACACAGTGAGATCTGGGTTCGATTCCCAGCTATGGTATGATGTATACTCATGTATGTATCCCCAGCTATGGTATGATGTATACTCATGTATGTATTCCCAGCTATGGTATGATGTACCAGCTATGGTATGATGTATACTGGTTTTTAAAATAGTATAATTCCCTGGCAGAAGAGACCCTCCTCCCTCCGGTAGGAGGGTAGAAGGGAGGTGGGAGGAAGGAGGGAGGTAGGAGGGCAATTAAAATCTCCCTAGCAGAGTGTGTAGCAGCTGTCCCATAACTAATTAGTGTAGGCAGACAACTGAGTCAAATGTTATAAAGGGACCTAGCTTGAAGGGAGGGTGGGCGGGTTCTCTAGCACTGAAAGCAGTGTGTTTGACAATAACATGTCTGCTGACAGTGAAATGGAGGGTAAAAATTTTGCTCAATACAGCATTATGGGGCGAATCGAACTTCCGCAAAAGTTCGCCTGATGCAGGCGAACGCGAACCCCCAAAGTTCGCCTGGAACCGTTCGCAGGCGAACCGTTCGGCCCATCTCTACTAAACAGGTGAAAAACAGCAGCTCTCTGCAGTTGGTATGTGGACAAAAGACAAAGGAGCTCAGTGAGGACCTGCGGCTGCATAATGTGGCTGCTCACAAGCCAGGAAAGGGCTACAAGGCCATTTCTAAATGTTTTCAAGTTCCAGTGGCTACAGTGCAAAGTATCATTGAAAATACAAGACGTTCCGACTGTGGAAAATCTCAGAGGATGTGGTCGGAAGCCAAAAGTAGCACCTTTGCTGGCCAGGAGGATAGTGAGAGAGATGAAAAAGAATCCAAGGATCACCACCAAGGCCATCCTGGTGATTCTGGTAAAAACAGGGAACACCAAGAGCCCCAATAGTGTAATTCGTACTGGACAAGGTGGCAATAAGTTTGTATTGCTAGATACTCACAAGTCAGGGTCACCAGCAGGCAACCACTGTAAAGGCAGGTGGGGAGATTGTCCTGACCCCACTCAGGATTAAGAAGTTGCTCTCTGTAGACAGGAAGAAAGGGTAGCAACCCTCCACCAAGGGTGGACTCAAAATTGTATACAATGAACAGAGGCGCCAAAAGTATAAGATTAGATTAAATGAGCTTAAAAACCAACTTAAATGGCAAAATTGAAGGAGGAAGTGGTGGACTTACCTCCCTCAAGCAGACACGACAACGACTGCGATTCAGACAGTCAAACACATTTATTAGGAACTCCAAAAAGAAATGCAACGCGTTACGCAGGTTCAACCCCGCTTCATCAGGCAATATAGGGAGGAGTATCAAACAATCTGCACAAGGATTCAAATTAAGCGCCTTTGCCATTTAAGTTGGTTTTTAAGCTCATTTAATCTAATCTTATACTTTTGGCGCCTCTGGTGATTCTGGGCTCTGCTGGTGGCAATCTCTCAAGGCAGACAACCCAACGGACACTGCACACTGCTGGGTTCCACAGATACAGACTAAGGAGGACGCCACTTCTCCAGATAAGGCACACAAAAGCTTGCTTAGCCTTTGCAAATACTCATCTGGACAAAGAAGACGACTTCTGTGTTATGGTCAGATGAAACAAAAATTGGATTGTTTGGTCACAATGATGTTTCCTTCATTTGGCGTAAAAAAGGAGAAGCCTTCAAGCCAAAGAACACCATCCTCACTGTCAAACATGGTGGTGGGAACCTAATGCTTTGGGGGTATTTTTCAGCCAATGAACCAGGGTACCTAATCACAGTAAACGGCACCATGAAAAAAGAGCAATACATGAAGACAACGACAACATCAGGCAGTCTGCAGAGAAACCTGGCCTTGTGCACCAGTGGACATTTCAGCAAGACAATGACCCAAAACACACAGCAAAAGTGGTGAAGAAATGGTTAGCAGACAACAACATTAACGTTTGGAGTGACCCAGCCAGAGTCCTGACTTGAATCCAATTGAGAATCTGTGGAGGGAGCTGAAGATCAGGGTGATGGCAGACATGCAAAAAGCTGGTCTGCAATTATAGAAAACTGCAATAGCCAATAAAGGCTTTTATATTGATTATTGAGAAGGGTATGAATAATTTTGGACTGGACACTTTTTGCTCGAATGCAAATAAAATCTGAGATATTTTTTTTTTTCACAATAATGCCTCTTGTACATCGTCTTTGTAACATCCTTACCTTCTAGCGGCAGGTCCCGCGGTGTCTCTGGTGTGGTCCGTCCGAGTGGCGGAACTTCGCAGCCGATGTCCTCTGGCAACGTCCCCGGCATTCCTCCAGCGGTGAGTTCAGGCGTGCGTGTGACCAAGCGCGCGCGGCAGCCGATAAGCCTTATAGGCTTAGGAGGAGGATCTAGCTGAGGTCAGCAGTGATGTGACTGTAGTGACATCACTAAGGGAGTGGTTTCTGGGGAATTGGGAATTGTATTTAAGGCCAGAACTTGCAGTCGCTCACTGGCCTTGATACTAATCAGTTCGCTGGTTCTAGGTCTAGCTAGCTACTCTGAGCTACACTAATATATATTGTGTAGATGCAAAATATATATGTACACCAGTTAGTCAGTCTTTATTTTCGTATATATTCTCGTAATATTATTGTAACATCTCATCATATATTCTTGTAATATAATTGTAACATCACATTGTATATTCTCTTTGTACCGACTGTTGCCTGCCTCTTGACCTCGCTCCTGTCGAGTCCTTTTGTACCGCTGCCATCTGATATTCGTTACCGACGGCCTGTCCCTGACTACGTTATTGCCTAATCCTTACAATACGACTGACATCTGACTTATGTGTCCGACACGGCTCGATTATTGACTACGAAATAGTCTAGCAACTCTGTACCTTGATATTTCTAACTTGTGCACTGATTGTTCTGATTGTACCAGTTTATGCCTTGTACTCTTGTTTATACCTGTACCTGTTCACGCCCCAGCGTGATAGTCTTCTCTTTTGGGAGACAACTATGATATTTCCCGTCAAAAATTACTTGCTGGTTGAATAAAAGTAACTAAGTCAAAATTTGCGAGGGGTATGAATAATTATGGGCAGCACTGTATATCTAATAATCCAGCTTGTGTCATGTTCCGGCTGCTGCTTTCTATCCGGATATCTCCCAGTAAAGCTGGGTGGAAAGGGGGGGTGGGATTGGGGGGGGGGGAGCGGTCAATCTTACCTGTCTGATGTCTTCTTAGCTCCGTCCCTGGCACCTCCCACGATGCGGTTCACGCGCATCACATGACTCCAAACACTTCCTCCTTCAACCCGGAAAGAGGAAGTGTTTGGAGTCACTTGATCGGGGCGTGGAACGCATCGTGGGAGGCGCCAGAGACGGAGCTAAGAAGACGTCAGACAGGTAAGATTGACACCCACCCCCCCCTGCACAGCTTTACTTGGAGATATCCGGATAGAACTATCCTGGTATCTCCCGAATTCGGATTTGAGCAACCCTGTCCCATAACACTGGCCAATGTTAGTCTAATCAGCAGGCCGGCAGTTGGAGCTCATATATAAACCGGTATTTGCAATCCACAAGGAGCTTTACTCAGGAAAGCAGCAGCCGGAACATGACACAAGCTGGATTATTAGATATACAGTGCTGCCCATAATTATTCAGGGAAAATTAGCTTAAATGTTTATCCGAGTTTGATTATAGGAGACGGTTTACCCATTTGTCGTATGAGTGCACTTAATGATTTACTGTGATTTTTGGGATATGACATCTCTGGATTTTCTGGCGCTTCTTTGGGCCAAACCCTTTCCAGAGACTTTGGAGGTGTCATTCTCTATTGCATTCCTTTGCAAGCAACAGTTGGTATTCCATTATTGCCATAACTGTGAGTTTAGATGCTATGACCTATCTGTTAGAACATATTACTAGAAGGTAAATTGTTATCTTTATTACTGGGTCTCCGGATCCAATAAAATTGCTTAGCAGGTTCATGTGCATCACTGGAGGTTGTGGGTGTCACCGGAGTTGGGCAAGAGCTGGACCCATCTAACATAACTACACCTACGGGTGCGCTACTACCTGGGATCCCAGCAGATGCAAGTACTGCCCTCCAGCTCCATTCTGGTGCCGTTAATCTAATCTCATGCACTTCCATTGTTTTGAGATAACATTTGAAGGTTTCCAGGCTCAAAGCATGAGAGACAGGCTGTGGGAGAGCATTCCACAATAAAGTTGATGGTCATGAGAAGTCCTGGACGAGTGAGTGAGTGAGTGAGTGAGTGAGTGAGTGAGTGAGTGAGTGAGTGAGAGGAGGTGACCAAGCTAGAGGACAAGAGGGTCTCCTGGGGGGAGAGAAGGTTGCAGACGGAATGGTATCAGGAGATTAATGAAGAAATGTATGGAGGTGAAAGCTTATGCACAGCTTTGTACGAGGGTGAGGAGTTTAAAGAGGAACTCCAGTGAAAATAATGTAATAAAAAAGTGCTTCATTTTTACAATAAATTGTGTATAAATGATTTAGTCAGTGTTTGCCCATTGTAAAGCAGTAGGAGAACAGAGGCGCCAGCAGAATAAAAATGGATAAAACCTTTAAAATTTGCTTGGAGGAAGTGGTGGACTTACCTCCATAAAGCAGACACGAAAGACAGTCTGAATAGTAGCAATCACATTTATTATATAGTACCCCAAAAAAGTGCAACGCGTTTCGCAGGCCAAGCCCACTTCATCAGGCAATAAACGTGGAGACAAAACAGAATTTCAGCAATAGCAGGTGTAGCCTCTCACTGAGGCACTACACCTGCTATTGCCGAAATTCTGACTGACAAATCCAGATATACATGATCAGAATCTCAGGGTTGCCTGATTTATGCCCAGGGCTTTAGACTCCCTGCACACTGCATGGGATTCTGATTTTTAATCGGTTTTTACATGCAATTCCGATTCCTAATCGTTACTGCATACTGTGTTTTTTCCTCCATTTTTCTGTTGATTGCATACACGGAAAATCGGAAATTGGGAATCAGAATCGCAAAACGGATTTGCAGTGTGCAGGGAGCCTTATTCTGTATAGAACATCCTGGCACATTGCAGTATATGACCAGAAGCCACGCCCCTCCCAGATACCACAGCGATATATATACAGTGCAGGCGGTACTGAGCGTGGTGAGACAGGATGTGACCTGATTGGCTGCCATTCCCCATCCAGCGGAGGAGATGCAGAGGGCGACCTGGGGGAAGAGCAATGAACACAGCCTGAAAGGAGGAAACAAGCTTCTATGCTTACAACCCCATGAAACTGCAGCCGGCTGACATTTTATCTGCGCTGGAAATGTTGATTAAATAAATCACATTTAATTAGGTGCCAAAATTAAAGTGGAGTGCGGTTAGCCATGCTTAGGAAACTATTTAATTATCGGAATCTGCAAACCACCGAGAAACCAGACGCTACAAGAACTGCAGCCATGAAGTCCTATCACAGAATGGATATTATATACACATGTGGAACAGGGAGGCCTCTCAGGCAGTTACTGAGGGAAGGTCTGACTTGTGGCGCTTATATTCTGTTAGGCTAGGGGGGGAAACTACTGAGGGTGCAGCCCCAACAGCCGTTGTATTACACAACGGATATTATATACATGTGAACCAGGGAGGCCTCTGAGGCAGTTACTGAGGGAGGGTCTGACTTGTGCTGCTTATATTCTGTTAGGCCAGAGGGGTAACTACTGGGGGTGCAGCGCCAACAGCCGTTGTATTACACAATGGATATTATATACATTCGGACCAGGGGGTGCTGTCCCTACAGCCGTTGTATTACACAATGGATATTATATACATGTGGACCAGGGGGTGCTGTCCCTACAGCCGTTGTATTACACAATGGATATTATATACATGTGGACCAGGGGGTGCTGTCCCTACAGCCGTTGTATTACACAATGGATATTATATACATGTGGACCAGGGGGTGCTGTCCCTACAGCCGTTGTATTACACAGTGGACATTACATACTGGAACACAGGCTTTTCCATCAGTTACCGAGGGAAAGTAGGACGTGTGCTACTTATATTAAATTTTTTTAGTCCAGAGGCGCTGTCCCTACAGCAGTATTACAGAATAGACATTATATACATCCAGTACAGAGGCTTTTCCAGCAGTTACTGGCTAGGTATATGACATGTTCGGTTTTGGTAGGTCTCTTTCTGATGGACTTTTCACTCCATAGAACTGGCCTGACTAGCTTTCAGGGCACCATTTCTGGCCAGACTGGAGCAGAGACATATGTAGGGCAAACAATGCCAATAGTAGAAGCTGAAGCTCCACCCTGGGAAGGAGCAGGAAGAGAGGGGGTGTCCTTTCCAAAAATGTTCACATTGAAGCAACCTGGAGTGGGTGGTTATTAAGCTTAGATACTGACCTAAGAAGAGGGAAGACTCTGGATGCCAAAGAGCTTTCCTGGTCCCCTCTCCGTGTACATGTGTCCCCGGGTGCTTCTGAAGATGGACACGTCAGTATTGCACATGCGTAGTGTCACGTGTGCACAGTCTGCATCTGCTCATCTCCCCAAGTGCTTCCAAAGAATGCCTAAAAAGGTCCGAAGACGTATTCGACCTGCAGGTCAAATAATTTCACAGCGCTGGAACAAGGACATGGAGAGAGGACCAGGAAGGCTCTATAGGATCCAGAGCCCTCTATCTCCAAGTCTTTATATTAAACGCACTTCATGGCCAATTAACCTCCCTGGCGGTACAATAAATCCGCCAGGGGGCAGCGCAGCCCTTTTTTTTTTTTTTCTTTTTTTTTTTTTAAAGCATGTAGCTAGCCTAGCGCTAGCTACATGCTTCCCCCCTCCCTTCGCTATCCCTCCCACCGCCAGCGCTTTTACCCTGCAGGGAATCCCGTTCTGAACGGGATTCCCTGTATGAGCTTCCCCGTCGCAATGGCGACGATCGCGATGACGTCATCGATGTCAGCGGGTGTTCCGATCCACCCCTCAGCGCTGCCTGGCACTGATTGGCCAGGCAGCGTAAGGGGTCTGGAGAGGGGGGCGGCGCGGCGGCGATCGGTATGCACTCGCAGCTAGCTGCGTGTAGCAAAAAAAAAAAATATGTAAATCGGCCCAGCAGGGCCTGAGCGGCACCCTCCGGTGGCTTACCCAGTGTCACACACGGGGTTACCGCCAAGAAGGTTAAAGTGAACCTGGGATCAACGATTATCCTGTATTTATACTTATCTGGGGCTTCCTCCTGCCCAATGAGATCTGTGGAGTCCCTTACCATCCTCCTTGGCCCCTCCGTTCCTGTCGCTATCTGGCCCGGTAATCGTCCAGCCAAGCTCTTCAGTGTACGTGGCTCGGCCGTGTGCGCACCTCCCGTCCCGATGCCGCTGGCGGGAGAATTCTGCACCTGCGCAGTAGTACTGATCAGACGAAGAAAGCTCCCAGGCATGTTAGAGCGTCGGGGGCGCGCACACGGCCAAGTCACGCATGCATTGAAAGGTCAGACTAACGGGCCAGATAGCGGCAGAACGGAGTCACCAGAGGACATCGAGGGACTCCACGGACTTCATGGGGCAGGAGGAAGCACCAGATAAGTATAAATACAGCATAATCATTGATCTCAGGTGCACTTCAACCACTTCTCCTCCCCCAGGACGAGGAACTACGTCCCTGCAAATTAAATAGTTACTACGTCCCTTCCCAACGCACACTCGAGCTCGCCCGTCCAGTCCCCCCAATGCACTCCCAAATTCATTATTGCCACCGATCGTTAGACAGGAGATGAATGAATGGGAATGCTGTCCCCGTATGAATGGTCGCATTTGTTTACATCCGATGGAACACATGCACCAGGGGCATAGCAATAGGGGGTGCAGAGGTAGCGACCACATCGGGGCCCTTGGGCCAGAGGGGCTCCGAAGGGCCCTCCCTCAACTACAGTATTAGCTCTCTATTGGTTCTGTGCTCATAATAATCACTTCTATAGATACTTTGAATAGTGGTGGTAATTATTAACAAGCTGCTCCCCATCCCCTTCTTGTACCTCTGACACTGTGGTTGCCATTGGCAGGATTTGGTGCGCCATATCGTTATGTATGGAGTGCTTGGGGGGCCCTATTGTAAAACTTGCATCGGGCCCACAGCTACTTAGCTACGCCGCTGCCATGCACGCATTACGTACTATAAAGACGCAATAGGAAGTATTGCGCAAGGACATTGTGTGTCCAAATAGTAAAATTACACCTACACACATTTAAATTTAAAAAAAAGACCCATAAATATATTTTAAATTAACACATTACCTCCCACACCATGATTACTCAAACATTTTTTCAATTAAAAAAAAAAATACAATTAAAAAAAAAATAAATAAATAAATAGTTACCTTAGGGACTGAACTTTTTTAATATGTATGTCAAAAGGGTATATTACTGTTATTTTTGAAACTATGGGCTTGTAAATAGTGACGGACGCGAAACTGAAAAAATGCACCTTTATTTCTAAATAAAATATTGGCAACATACATTGAACTAGGGAAATACTTTAAACGTTGCAATAACCGAGACAAATGGGCAAGTAAAATGTGTGCGTTTTAACTACAGTAGCATGTATTACCATATTTTAAAACTATAATGGCCGAAAACTGAGAAATAATGATTTTTTTTATTTTTTTCCTGTTAAAAACGCAGTTAGAATAATATAATTCTTAGCAAAAAAGTACCCCCCCCCCCAAAGAAAGTCTAATTGGTTTGAAAAAAACCCAGATAAAGATTGTTTCGTTATAATAAACTTATAGGCGAACGAATGGAAGGAGCACTGACAGGTGAAAATTGTTGTGTTGTTTTAAGGGGAAAAACCCGTCGGTGAAGTGGTTAAAGCACCAGTTTTCAGTGTAAGCCTAACAGGTCGTAAAAATGCACACAATGCAACCTTACTCCCACTGCAGTTCTGCCTAGCCTCATTTAAAGGGAACTTCAAGCGTGAGGTATATGGAGGCTGCCATATTAATTTCCTTTTAAGTAATACCAGTTGCCTGGCTGTCCTGCTGATGCTCTGCTTCTAATACTTTGAGCCATAGGCCCAGAACAAGCATGCAGCAGATCAGGTGTTTCTGGCACTTCTGTCAAATATGACAATATTGTTTCTGGTGTTATTCAGACACTACTGAAGCCAAATAGACCAGCAGGGCTGCCAGGCAACTGGTATTATTTAAAAGGAAATAAATACGGCACCCATCTCCATATACTTCTCCACTCTCTTTAACCACCCTGGCGTTACATTAAAATCGCCAGGGTGGCGTGCGGACAGTTTTTTTCAAATTTTTTTTCCTGAATCAGTTAGCTACATGATTCACCACTAGAGGGCGCATCTGCCCATCTAGTCCGATTGCCGCCGGCTTTTACAGCAAGCAGAAAATCCCGTTGTAAATGGGATTTTCTGCTTGGTTTCCTTCGTCGCCATGGCGACGATCGGGATGACGTCGTCGGCGTCATCCATGTCATGGCATCAGGGGTGTACGATCCAGCCCCATAGCACAGCCCGGCACTGATTGGCCAGGCTGTGCAAGGGGTCTGGGCGTCATTACCGCTAAGGGATCTCTTACAACCTTATTTCATTAGGCTTCCTGCGATGGAAATCGAGCAGGGCTGCACAACTCCTCCCCATCACATCCATTCATGCACTGGCCACACCTCCTGCATACACTGGCTTCTGCACCGATGCAGAGGCCAGGCAGTGCTCCGATAGGTGTGGTATAGGTCAAGTGGGCGGGTCCGTAGTTGGATCATCATCTGACAACTAAAGCAGCAGCATCCCAACAGTGACAGAGAAGGCTACTTATTATTATACCCATCTACACGATACCATAACAGAACATACATTTATGCTGCACTACTGAAGAGCTCATTCTGGCAGTGTAAAATAATCCATCCTTATTACCCAGCTTCCTCCTGCTGCTGCTGGATGTGTATTGCCAGCTGGACTCTTGTGCCTCCTGTGTTGGACAGTGAAGGTATCTCAGCATCTTGAGCAATAACCATGAAGGATGGTCTTATGGAAGGGCTCAGACCTGGAAGGGCTCTGACCTGGCTCACCCCTGAGGTTTACCGCATGCTTTCCATGTTAATCGCTTTACCCCCGGCTGTTCCAGCTTGTTCATTTGCACAGCTGAGTGGCAGCAGCTCCTGGCCACGGTGGGAAGTCAGAGACAAATAACTAGCAGTTAATCTGATACCCCAGGATCTGCACATCAGGAAAGATTTATCATTTATCTTGAAATCCATTGATTATTTAGACGTCACTCTGGTGGGGGATTCCCCCAAGGGTATAGTACATTCCAGGACCTATAGAAAACCTTGTAGTGGGAACACAACCCTCCGGGCCACCAGTTGTCATCCCAGACACCATACGGGGGGTTCCTGTTGGAGAATTCATAAGGGCCCGCCGTAACTGTTCCAGGGGGGCCTGGCTTGAGGAGGAGTTCACAGCAGTGGGGACTAGATTGAAGGAGAGGGGGTATCCTACCTGGATGATCAACAGGGCGCGGGCCAAGGCATCTTCCAAAAGCAGGGATCTCTTGCTGAGAGCTATGGACCACCCGGAGGAGCACTCTGGGGTTTCTAAACCTACTTTTGTTACCACATATAGCAAGGAATACGATAAAATTGTGTCTATTCTTAAAAAATATCTTCCCGTTTTGGAGGGTGATGAAGATCTACGCTGTATCCTGCAACAGGGGGTACGCTTTGCAAGCAGGCGTGCTCCAACTCTGGCCCAATCATTGTCCCCTAGCCTATATGAGTCCCGTACCAGGTCCTCCACTTGGTTGAATCTGTTAGGGATCGTATAGGTGTGGGGTGAGGACATGTCACTATTGCAGGGTTCATACCCGCACTCGTGTTGCCACTTCGACATCGAATGGACGCAGTTTCCCCATTAGACAATTTATTAACTGCGGGACGTCGAATGTGGTGTATCTCGTCACCTGTGGGGCCTGTGCCCTGCAGTATGTGGGATGCACCACAAGACCTTTACGCGCTAGAATAGGGGAACATTACTGCGGCCCTGCCTGGCTTAGTGCCAACATTTCCAATGTGGCGAAACATTTTCGCCAGGTTCACCAAGGTGACATGTCCTCTTTCTCTTTTCATGCTCTAGAGAGGGTTCTCCCTGCACAGAGAGGAGGGGACACAACCAAGCGGTTGAAGAGCCGAGAAGCTTTATGGATCTTCAGATTGGGTTCACGGCTCCCTAATGGCCTAAACTCCCGTTGGGATTTGGCCCTTTTGACTTAGTCTGCATTTTCTTTGTATACGCTGCTCCTTGGTGTTTTTAATTGTACAATTTATAATCTTTACATATTTTTATGATTTTTATTATATCTTGGTGTTGGATTTGATTGGTACTTTTGAATTTTATGCCTGTTTGCCTCCTGCTTTAATCCAATTTCTAGCCATGGATTAAGTAGTAATGCTATGTTTACCTTGTACTTATGTTGTACATGTTCCTTCCTGTTTTTGGGTTGGGGGCGGTTTCCTGGGTGTTTCCCGGGAGCCACCCACCCCATCGGAGGAGGGTACATAGGAGGCTTTGCACCATTTGCACTCTGGCTATGATTAAGGACCAGTAGGTCCGAAACATGTCAGCTAGATTTGTGTGTTGACCTATTTGGATACGTCCATAATAAAGATTAAAGGATCTTAGGAGCACTGTGCGGACCCTTCGTTTTTTCAAGATTGTATGGGACTGGCTATCCTGGTCTGGCACTGCTCTATCTGGGGTGAGCGGTTTCCACCTTTTCTCCATTATCATTTATCTTATTAGAAACCCAGAGCTCAACTACTGATGAAGAAGAAGAACAACAACAAAGAATGGCGGAGCGCTCACTGCCTGGCAGCACCTGGATATTTAAATGATCTGCAGGGAAAGCCTGTCAACAATTTAAAGGACAACTGATCCAACGAGAATTTAACTATTTAAAGTAAGTATGTTCTGTCCGCTAGTACATACTGTACCTCCGTGCACTGTCCGCTGTCCTGCACGCTCTCCTTAGTCCCTGTTATCTTAGTCAGAAAAGTTTGACTTTCAGAGCAAATCAAGCTTTTAAACAGGAAAAGGGCTGTCTTCACGCCCATGCCCCTTTCTCACCCCATTCACGCCCCCCCCCCCCCCCCCCCTCTCGACCTCACTCCCAAGTGTCCTGAGTGAGCATTTTGATGCAGACATAGCGATGACCTCAGAGGAACTTCCAGGGTCGGCGCCATTTTCAATATGGAGGTGCCAGATTTTGGCCAAATGAGACACCAGAGGATTATCAGAAGATGCCGGATGGGGTCTGCAGGAGGTTAATATTATGACTATTTCTTTATTTTACAGATTCGTTTCAGGTTAGTTGTGCTTTAAAGGCACAGCAAATATAGCTACACCTGCAGTACAAGATCTGGCAAGGGCTGAATCAATTAAACTCTCCTCTGTCCTGAAAGACATCAGTTTCACATCATAATGCAAACACGTGGTAGCAGGGGCAGCCCATGCAAAATGGCTCTATGCCCCCTCCTAGACACTGCGTATGTTTGGAGCTCCATTACCTGTAAATGGTCTAAGCTTTCAGATGGAGGTGCGCAGTACAGGCAGGATACTGAGCGCTCACACCGCCTGGGACCACCACCCGCAAGCTACACCTCAAAATTACAAATCACAATGCCCACTCCTAGGCAGCTTGCGGGTGGTGGTTCGAGGTGGTGTGAGCGCTTTGGATCATAGCCGGCCTTTGACCGGAGTGGTCGCTCAGGGCGCCGGCTTCCCAGGGGCAGCCTATAGCTGGTTACCTATAGTGAGGGCACCCACATCTGATTTCCTATACTGAGGGCACCTATAGCTGGCTACCTATACTGAGGGCTCCAACACTTGCCTACCTATACTGGAGGCTCCTACGCCTGGCTACCTATGGGGGGGATGGAGACCTTCATCTATCTTCCTGTACTGGGGGCACCTATGATTGGCAACCTATATTGAGGGCACTAACTAACACATGAGATCCTATACTGGGGGCACCTATACCTGGCTACCTACCTATACTGAGTCTAAGGGCATTTTTTTGGGAGGGGGGGGGGGCGCACTGCGGCTATAACGCATGGTGCAAATTGTTGGTGCTGTGCTATCATTCTAAATGGGGGGTGGCAGCTAACTGGCCCACTGATTATTTTTATGAATATTCCTGAAAGGTTCTATCCCTCATTTTTAAGTATAATCAGGATAATGTACTCTTTCCATCCATTTGTGGTTATTAATAGTATTTTTTCTATTATACATACGTGACGTGTCACAGAGATCTGAGCATTTGGCGTGATGTGTCACAACGTCAAAAAGGTTGGGAACCACTGTCCTAGGAGATATCTCCCGGGGAAAAGGTGGATTGCATATGGGCCTGTGTTGTGTGTGCGTGCGCAAAGAGGGTGAAAGGGGGGCACTAAAATCTGGTTTCGCTCAGGGCGGTGTGAAACCTAAGGCCGGCCCTGCTTGGGATCCCACCCATACTGCTCACCTCCGTTTGGAAGTTTTGAGCAGATGAAGAACAACTTCTTCTGTGTTCCTCCAAGTTTGCTCCAGAGCGCTCTTGAACTCAGACTGGGGTTACGGTTCATCTTTCAGCAGGACAATGACCCTTATCACACAGCCAAGATACCAATACTCAGCGTCTGTCCTTGAGAGGCCCAGCCAGAGAACTTGAACTTGATTGAGCATCTCTGGAGAGATCTTAGAATGGCTGTGCACCGACGCCTCCCATCCAACCTGCTGGAGCTTGAGAGGTACTGCAAAGAGGAATGGGTGAAACTGACCAAGGTTAGCTACGGTATGTCAAGCTTGTGGGGTCGTATTCAAAAAGACTTGAGGCTGTAATTACTGCCAAATGTGCATCGATAAAGTATTGAGCTAAAGCTGGGAATACTTATGCATATGTGATTTCTCAGTTTTTTTATTTTTAACCACCTTAGCGGTATGGACGAGCTCAGCTCGTCCATTACCGCCAGAGGGTGCCGCTCAGGCCCTGCTGGGCCGATTTTGATAAAATAAAAAGCAGCACACGCAGCCGGCACTTTGCCAGCCGCGTGTGCTGCCTGATCGGCGCCGCTCTGCGATCCGCCGGGGGCAGCGGCGAAAGAGGGACCCTCCCAGCCGCCCGAGCCCTGCGCAGCCGGAACAAATAGTTCCGGCCAGCGCTAAGGGCTGGATCGGAGGCGGCTGACGTCAGGACGATGTCGTCACTCCGCTCGTCGCCATGGCTCATTGCAGCCTTCCTTGTTACTTATGCTTGCCGGAGGCGATCGGAAGAACGCCTCCGGAGCGCCCTCTAGTGGGCTTTCATGCAGCCAACTTTCAGTTGGCTGCATGAAATAGTTTTTTTTTAATTAAAAAAAAACCCTCCCGCAGCCGCCCTTGCCAAAACCTCAAGTAAACTTTTTTCAGGTTGTCATTATGGTGTGTTGCGTCTAGAATTGAGGAAAACACTGAATTTAATCCATTTTGGAATAAGGCTGCAACATAACAAAATGTGGAAAAAGTGATGCGCTGTGACTACTTTCTGTGTGCACTGTAACAACCTTTCTGGAGGGGGCTCGACCTACCTAACAAGCTTTTTAAAGTGGAACTCTTGCACAGGACAGAAGGAAAACATAGTGAAATGCATCCTGTATGTATTTAGAGAGTTTAGCCTGTCTAATTCCCTCTCATTTGTGTCTAATCACAAATTGTAATCTGCTCTCTCCCCTGTGTCACATGACTGCCACGGCAGAGATGGCAGAGAAGCTCATTTGAAAGCACAGGGTGTTAACAATATGTCTGCTTCCATGAATCAGGATGTAGAATCGGTACAGATGTATTTTAGGATTTGTATCAGCTGTAATATAGAAATGTTTTTTTTGTTTGAAGGTTATTATGCTGTTGTGTATGTTTTAGAGCAGAGAGGAGTTCTGCATTCAGGTCTGCTTTAAGCTATCTGAGGAATGGGATAAAGGGGAAAGAGGTGCCCACAGCAGTGGCATTAAGCGCCTTGTCTGATGATTGTAGGCACTGCCATTTGGCCTGAGGAAGTGGGTTTGCACCCACGAAACGCGTTGCCAGTGCAATAAAATTCTATTAACACGTGAATTTGTCTTCATTGAGGTACGCAACCTCACTTTTTTCATTTTATTTGCTTTTAACGTATTTTATATTCTTTGGACGCCTCTTTCCCCTTTATTCTGTGCCTGCACACTCCTTTTGGAGCGGGATCATACCTCTTTGACCAATTTAGGTCATTTGAGGTTTGATTTTTATCAAGAGTGGGACCATTACCAGCTCCGCTTTGCGAGTATAATTCAGCCGCATATTTTACATATTTCTGGCAGTAGTGCTCATCCGGATTCCGGATATCCGACCTTTTTTCAGCTATCCGATTCAGATACCGGACTTCTGTGGAAATCCGGATAGCTATCTGCAGATAGTTGGCAGGCAATCCGGATATCCGCAGAAATCCGACTATTGAGATACTGTAACTAAGGAGATGACATCATTGAGCCAATCAGAGGGCTCCCAGCAGAAGCCCTAGAAACCAATCACAGAAGGGAACCCTGGCCAGCCCCACCTGACCACATTTAGCCAGAGGGCTCCCAGCAGGGGCGTAGGGCCTGTGGTCGCAACGGCGACCGGGCCCGGCACCTGAAGAGGCGGGGGAGGGGCCCATGTAGTGCCGACCGTGCGCACTATTTCGAGGGGGGAGCCGGAGCCGCGGGGAGGGCAGCCCGACCTCTCCCTCCCTTCCTCTCCCCGGGGCCCCCCCCCTTCAGATGCAGAGTGCGCGGCGCACGGAAGCGCTGTAGGCAGAACTCACCTCCGTCCCTGCGTTCCAAGCGCCGCTGATCTCCTCCCGCTCTGTATAGATGCTGTTACACACTGCTTCCGGCTAAACAGGAAGCAGTGTGTAACAGCATCTATACAGAGCGGGAGGAGAGGAGACCAGCGGCGCAGGGACGGAGGTGAGTTCTGCCTACAGCGCTTCCGTGCGCCACGCACTCTGCATCTGAAGGGGGGGGGGCCCGGGTAGAGGACGGGAGGGAGAGGTCGGGCTGCCCTCCCCGCGGCTCCGGCTCCCCCCTTCATTATGGGGGGGGGGCACCTACCTACCTACCCTATGCTGTGGGGCAGCTACCTACCTAACCTATCCTGGGGTGGCAGCTACCTAATCTAACCTATCCCGGGGGGCAGCTACCTATTCTATCCTGGGGGGGGGCAGCTACCTACCTAACCTATCCTGGGGGGGGCAGCTACCTAACCTATCCTGGGGGGCAGCTACCTACCTAACCTATCCAACGGGGCAGCTACCTACCTAACCTATCCTGGGGGGGCAGCTACCTACCTAACCTATCCTGGGGGGGGCAGCTACTTACCTAACCTATCCTGGGGGGGCAGCTACCTACCTAACCTATCCTGGGGGGGCAGCTACCTACCTAACCTATCCTGGGGGGCAGCTACCTATCTAATCTATCCTGGGGGGGGGGGGCAGCTACCTACCTAATCTATCCTGGGGGGGCAGCTACCCACCTAACCTATCCTGGGAGGCAGCTACCCACCTAACCTATCCTGGGGGGCAGCTACCCACCTAACCTATCCTGGGGGGCAGCTACCCACCTAACCTATCCTGGGGGGGGGGGCAGTTACCTACCTAACCTATCCTGGGGGGCAGCTACCTAATCTAACCTATCCTGGGGGGCAGCTACCTAATCTAACCTATCCTGGGGGGCAGCTACCTAACCTATCCTGGGGGGCAGCTACCTAATCTATCCTGGGGGGCAGCTACCTACTCTAACCTATCCTGGGGGGCAGCTACCTACTCTAACCTATCCTGGGGGGCAGCTACCTACTCTAACCTATCCTGGGGGCAGCTACCTAATCTAACCTATCCTGGGGGAAAGCTATCTAATCTATCCTGGGGGGCAGCTACCTAACCTAACCTATACTGGGGGGCACCTACCTCATCTAACCTATACTGGGGGGCAGCTACCTAATCTAACCTA